>NC_134119.1:38792500-39095530 GCF_040939455.1 Microcebus murinus | reverse complement strand
TTGTGGTGAGAACACAACATTCACTCTCTTTGCATTTTTTAATGTACTACAATATATTCTCATTAACTATAGTCACCATGCTGCACAGTAGGTCTCTTGAAGTTATTTCTCCTACATAACTGTAACTATACATCCTTTGACAACATCTCCCCATCACACCTTCCCCCTAGCCACCAAGCCTCTGGTAACCACCATGCTATTTTCTACTTCTATGAGACCAACTATTTTAGATTCCACATATGAGTGAGATCATTTGGTATTTGTCATTCCGAGCCTGATCTATTTCACTTGACATAATGTCCTCCAGGTTTATCCATGTTGTCACAAGTGACAGGATTTTGTTCTTTTTATGGTTTAATGGTATTCCATTGTGTATATATACCACATCTTCTCTATCCATTTATCCACTGATGGACACTTACGTTGATTTTATGTCTTGGGTAACATGGGAGCACAGCTATCTCTCCAACATATTGATTTCATTTCTTTTGGATATTAGGAACCTAGTAGTGGGGTTGCTAGATGATACAGTAGTGCTATATTTAATCTTTTGAGGAACCTCCATACTCTTTTACATAATGTCTGTACTAATTTACATTTCCACCAGCAGTGTGTTAGGGTTTTCTCTTCTTTACATCCTTTTCAACACTTTTTATCTTTCTGATGCTAGCCATTTTAACAGTAGCGAGGCGATATTGTTGTTTTGATTTGCATTTCCTTGATGATTAGTGATGTTGAACATTTTTTTCATATACCATTTGCTAGCCAGTTGTATGTCTTCTTTTGAGAAATGTCTGTTCATGTCATTTGCTCATTTTTGAATCAGGTTATTTGTTTCCTTGCTATTGAGTTGTTTGAGTTCCTTATATATTTTGGATATTAACTCGCTATCAGATATATAGTTTTCAAATATTTTCTCCCATTCTGTCGGTTGTCTCTTCATTCTATTGATTGTTTCCTTTGTTGTGCAGAAGCTTTTTAGTTTGATGCAGTCTCATTTGTCTACTTTTGTTTTTGTTTTTGTTGCCTGTGCTTTTGAGGTCATATTAAAAAAATCATTGCCCAGACTAATGTCATGAAGCTTTGCTCCTGTGTTTTCATCTAGTAGTTTTATACTACCCAAAATGATCTACAGATTCAATGCAATCCCTATCAAAGTACCAGTGATGGCCAGGCACAGTGGCTCATGCCTGTAATCCCAGTGCTCTGGGAGGCTGAGGCGGGAGGATTGTTTCAGCTCAGGAGTTTGAGACCAGTCTGAACAAGAGCGAGACCCTGTTTCTACCAAAAATAGAAAAAATTAGCTGGGCATCATGGCATGCACCTGTAGTCCCAGCTACTCAAGAGGCTGAGGCAGGAGGATTGTTTGAGCCCAGGAGTTTGAGGTTGCTGTGAGCTATGATGGTGCCACTGCACTCTACCCAGGGTGACAGAGCAAGACCCTGTGTAAAAAAAACCCCAAACCCCCAAAACCCAATGATATTCTTCACAGAAATAGAAAAAATAATTCTAAAATTTGTATGGATCTACAAAAGACCCTGAATAGCCAAAGCAATCTTCAACAAAAAGAACAAAACTGGAGGCATTACCATCACATGACTTCAATTACTAAAACAGCATCATACTGGCATAAAAATAGACACATAGACCAATGGAACAAAGCAGAGAATTCAGAAATAAATCCATTTATTTTTAGCCAACCGATTTTTGACAGAGGTGCCAAGACCATACATGGGGAAAGAACAATCTCTTTAATAAATGGTGTTGGGAAAACAGGATAGCCATGTGCCACATGCAAAAGAATGAAATTAGATCCTTATCTCTCACCATATACACAAATAAACTCAAAAGAGATTAAAGACTTAAATGTAAGACCCAAAGTATGAAACTACTAGAAGAAAACAATTTGCATTTTTAAAGGGAATTAAGCAGTTCTGAGGAATACCTATCCTGTAGGAGAGTATTACTGGCTTTAACAGTTTGGTGGTTCTGTTCCCCAAAGACCTGAGCATGTTGAAGTGAGGTATTTTCTCACCTGAAAAGAAGTTGTAGTAGTTCTTTTTCTTGGAGATGAGATAGAGCCATCTCCGTAAGTGTTTCCACAGGCCAGCTGTTTCTGAGAGGCTGGCTTTTCTCACTCCTCTTTCCAGGCTACAAACCTCATGTGCTTGGTTTAATCTATTCATCCCTTTGTCCTCCCTGTGCTGGGCTTGTTGCTGGCATCTCTAGAAATTCCACCCCACTGCAATTACATTGACTGATTGCTCTAATATATTTATGCAAAGCCCCAAACAAAACAGAGCCAAATACCCAAATAGAGGCACTGTGGCATGTAACTTTTATTGAAGCTTTCAGGAGCACCACATTGTTTGAATTTGGCTTCCATTTGTTTGAGGACATAGGATGGGAACATGTCTACATCCAGAGAGTCTCCTCTCTCTTTGGGTGTAATAATGTGTAAGGTGGGTCCTGGAATTATTTTAACATTGTGTTTGTATCCTGAGGGCAGGGAACTAACCTTTATACAGACACACCCTCGCATACATACTTATTTGAAAAAAAAGGTATAATAAAAAATAAAGCTCATCCATAATCCCTTCACCATATTTATCTAAATTATATAAAATAAGAAGTGAAAGTTTCTATCTCCTTAGCCCACTGTCTTTTCCACTTACCCATGCAAAGCTAATTATTATTTGCTATTCTGTGTATAGCCTTTCTGACTTTTTCCTGTGGGTTTATTAACATATCTGTATACGAACACACACACACACACACACACACACATACTTTTTGAACAAAATTTCACTCATACTATACATATCAGCCGCCAATATGTATCTCAAGATACTCAGCTTCATGGAGAGGGATGGTTGAAGGGGCGATTCTACATGAGTGTATTCAACATGCCTTTGCACATGCACTCACATTTGTCATTAGATAAATGTCCCTTAGTCCCTTAGTCTTAGGACAGTGAGGTATTTGAATTTAAACAATTGTGAACCTTCCTCTAAATTTTCTTGGTCACTACACACAGTGTAGGAGGGAAATAGGGAGTAGTAAAACCTGGCTGAAGGATAAAAATGGGGAACAAGGGAGTAAAAAAAAAAATCAAGGAAATGTTTAAGTAATACACTCTCCATTTCAGGTTTTGGAATTGAATGCCAAGTGGAGAATGTTAAATGGGACATTTTCAGAGCTTGGGAGAGGTGTGATATATAGTATGTAATTAAGAGGCTGAGGAGAGTGCCATTTTTAATATCCCCTACTTGTCACTTGTGCAGATTTGATTTCAAATATGATTTTTGAGGTTACAAGGGTAATTAATTGTATGGTCTCTTCCAGGAAATATCATTCACCTGAGTATCATCTTCTACGTTGATGGACCCAGAGAAGGAATGTGACAAAGGAAATATAAGATGCTACGAGTTTATTCATTTAAAGATGCTTATTAGGTACCTACTGTGTGCTGAAGATCTTGCTACTCAGATTGGGGACTATGGTGGGGATGGCAAGACATGGAGAACCTCACCTGGTCTATCAGGGGACAGAGAAGGAAAAAGCTGGCTGAGCTATACTGGGATGGATCTTGGGTCCAGATGCCAAGATCAGGATAAGATGCCTGACTCAGCTCCCTCACTTGCGTAGAATTAATTCATATATTTTTACTTTTCTCATCTAGTTATAGATTATTTTAGATGAGTGATGTGAGCCCATTTAAGAAAACAAAGATACTAGAGAAAAAGGGACAGGAAGAAAAATGGTATCTGTCTGTGATCCTACTGCATAGTTAGCCACTTGAATATTCTGGTATATTTCCTTTCAATCTTTTCTCTTGGCTAAATCTTAAAATGTAGTTGTACACTTATTTACTTAGTCTTTGAGCCTGTGGTCAAACTCCAGTATGAGACAGAGGCTTTTCCTGAGCAGTCCTGTTACTGAGGAAATAGCTGTCTCCATGATGAGCAATATGTCCAGTGTGAAATGGTTAAAGCTTCATCCAAATGTCCCAGTAAAAAGAAGTTTCAAATTCTTTACACTATTGCTGTCTTGGAAATGGGGACAGCTCTATACCAGGTGAGCTTGCCAAGCTCATCCTTTTTTCCTCCATCTTCAGGAGGGTTTGGAGTTGTGTGTCATCAGGCTCACTACTCTTCACGTCCTTGATTTCTTAATTTCGATGCATCTATTGAGTGCAATAATTAGAAAAGCAAGACTACATGGTTTGTTTATTCACACCTGGAGTCAGAGTTCCTGGATTCAATTCCCAGTTCTCAGATGAGTTACTAAAACTTTCTAAGAGTCAGTTTTCTTATCAGAAATTTTTAAAATTTTGCAATCCTTTATTTGCTCTCTTTATTAGAAACTTTCTTGAGGACCTCTCAGACCAACAATGATCTGTCCATTCCCTCCTTAAACATTAGGTTAAACGTGGAGGCAGACCATTCCATGGTACCACCACTGTTATCATTTTCTTCTAGTGTTCCCTCTCGCCCCAGTGCTGAGTGAGCTTGAGGCATTTGAGGACCCTGTGGGGATCATGACAGAGTTGTGATTATGGCTTCTGGGGAAGTCAAAGCTGGCTCCAGTAGACACAAGGGCACTAGTTGGGGATGGAGACCACAGTCCTTTACTGGTCACTTCTGTCTTGTCTGGAGATCCATCAAGGGTTTTTTAAAAAAAATCTTGGGGGTGCCTTAGCTTATGCAGATAATGAGCACAGGGGAGGGCAGCTTCGAGGGCAGGGCCGGCTGGAGGGCAGCGCTCCTTGGCTCGGGCCAAGATCCTTGAGGGATCTTGGGCCCATCTTGCCCATGCTTCCCATTTTCAAGAGAATGTGGAAATTCAACTTTTTGTGGGAAATCTCCTAATTTTAAATGTTGGCTAAGTTTTTAAACAAAAGACATTCTGTTGCACGGATCCAACAGAACCTCAGTGTGGGTCACTAGTTAGATGAGGGCTATCTAGAAATTCTCTTTGGATGGTTCCAGGTTAGGATTCTGTATTTCCCTGCACTTCTGGAGGGAGTTCACATATTCCTTCCCTGGACCCTTTGCGATCTCCTGCTTTGAGTGAGTCCAGGTTGTTGTCATTTTACCTTTGAACATGGGAGACTAAGAGACTGCAGTGAGATAGATGCTGTGCAGCAGATTAGGTGAAAATACAGCAGTGATAAGTGAGGGTTATGATTTATACTGTCACAGCAAGAACCACCTACCACTTGATGTGCCTGTGTGGTCCTTAAGCGTGCAGTCCTTTCACGTGGGTTATCTCATTTAATCCTCACAACCATACCATGAGTGAGGCTGTGTGTTACCTCCACTTTAGAGAAGTTCTGAGAGGGTCAGTTGCTTGCTCGAGGCTATGCAGTTGATAAGGGACAGAGGCCACCTTTGTCATCTGCTTCTTCCACTCCAGAATAGGCTGTTCTGCACCAGTTTCTGGAGGGTTATTGCCCCACTACCCCCGGCCTTCCCTGGACTGTGACTTGTATGTAGTAGTTCCCCTATAATTGCCTTTCTTGATAATCATAATGTTTGGTTGGCTTTTCTCCAATGTGTAGAATTAGCTTAGTGCAAGCAGTTTTTCAAAGCATATAATAAGCCTCTTTAAACCCAGATTTTCATGACAAAGTTTATTTTGTTGAAATACAAAAGAAAAGCAAATATTTACTAATTTTTACTTTATTAAAACATAATGCACAGGAGCATATTTTTAGAAAATGATAAATAATTTCCTTCACAGAGGGATCTTGGGGAGAAAGAAATGTACCACATTTAAAAATTATATACTATTCTATAATTGCACAAATCAAATATGTGTATTATTTGTAATTACATCGACAATGTATGTAATTACATGAGAAAACAATTAAAGCAAACTACATTCCAAGAGAACATGAATCAAGATTTTTTTTTTCTTTTCCCCAGTTACTCTGTAGCATTAATTTGGCTTGCAAAAGTAAGAACAGCACACAGGCATTTAAAAAAAAAATCTCTGACCTAACTCAGGCACTTTAAAGATTTCTCAAGCAGACAGTACTGATGTTTTGCAATCTTGGAGGTGAGAGTGAAATCTATTTTATTTCTTCACTTCTGCTGCTTTATTTTTCTTGCCTATAAAAAAGGTAGCAGACAGTACGCTTTTGAGGCATGTGAACTGTATACCAGTGCTACACCTGAGCCTCCAGAATAGTTCCGCTATGGGTAATTTCTTCCTGAAAAAATGAACTCACTTATTCTTTACTCCTCCTGCAAAAATAGGTGGGATGGTTTTGAGGCTAATAAACAGTGACCCATTCGGTGGAAACACACATTCTTTTGGGAAACTCAGGAGTTTTGTGAAACATAATTTAAGTCCGTGATTTTGGGAGAGTTCTCATTGAATCATTCATTCACCGGACATTACAGAGCACCTGCTGTGTACATCCATTGCCATGCTGGGTGCTGGGGTTACAGAGATGAAATATGGTGGGTGAGAGACACGCGAACAAAAGTGGGAAGAGAATCATGTGACAAGAACCAGAGGGGCTTGAAGAAGGGGGTCCAGAAGGCTTCACTAGGTGGGGATGAGTTCTGAAGGAATAGAGAGGGACTATTGAGATGGATACCATTTGCCCCAGGGATGGGATAGAGGATTGGTGAGAATGCATTCCAGGCAGGGATGTGCTAGGACAGTGAGGTGTGGACAAGTGAGGCATATTCTAGGGTGTGCAGATTCTGTAGAGTTGGGTGTGAGGGTGTAGCAGATGAGGTTAAATGTGCAGGCAGACTGACCCCAGCCCACCAGGCTGGGGGTGTGGAAGTGTCATTGATCTCTATTTAGGCCTTGTGCATGTACTTCTATTACCCCTATTGCAACTTCCACAGACAGAGCCCTTGCTTTGCTTGAAGAAATCTTGGATAGATTTAAACTCTCATTGTGTGTTATAGAGTTATTTATACTGTCTAATCCAACAGGGGGGCTATAGATGGATCAAATGATGTGTGTGTTTATTGCCGGGGTGAGAATGCTAAGTTCTGTGCCCTGGGTTTTGGTTGGAGTAGATGAAAGGAGTTTGAGCTGAAGGTCCCTTGGAGATTTGTCTGCAAACAGAGGTAGATGGATGGAGCTGCTGTTGGGAGATATGTTTTGTAGACAACTAGTGGCTTTGGGCTCTGCAGGCCCATGATAGAGAAGGAATGCTCTCAGGAATACAGAGAAACATGATGCAGATCTGTTTTGCTCCCTGTTCCCAAGTCTTCTTCCCCTTTTCATCAAATTCTCCAATATAGACTTCAAATGTTAGCAAACAAGAGGCTGTGGGATGTGTTATTGAATTTTACCTCTGTTGGTCAGAATATAAATATTACTAATTCCTTCATGTGCACAGCAAACATTCATAGAGCGTTGAGCTCTGTGCACGGGCTTCCACCTCTGCCATGGAGAAGTCCCTGGTCTTGTAGGGGAGGAAGAATGAGTTGTTGAGGGATTTCTGACCTGAGTGTTGTGTAGGATGATGATGACAATGACGACGATGGCTGGCATTTATTGAGTTCTACTATGCAACAAGGATTATCCTCATGTCCATTTTATGAGAGGTATGAGGGGAGTACTATTGTTCCCATTCGGCTGGGGAGGAAACTGAGGCATGGGGTTTTCTAGTAAGTGAAGGAGCCACAGTTCAGACCCAGGGCAGGTACTGAGCTCCTGGCTGGGATGTCCAGAGGACGACATAGCCAGTTTCGTTCGGGGGTGGGGGCATAGCAGGAAAGGTTTTTTAGAGCTGGTGCCCCTTGAGTGGGTTCTGCTGAAGGAGGAGAGGTGCCAGGAGGGATGGCATGAGGCAGAGCTTGCTTGGCGGAGGTCTCAGCTCCAGTAAAACATGACGGTGGATGAAACTTGTTAGTTGTCACCGGTGTGCTTCAGTGCAAGGTGGTTGGTGGGTGGGGGCAGCGAGGCGGGAGTCTGAAAGGTTCATCTGGGCCGCTCTGGGAAGGTCTTGGGTGCTGGCTGAGGATGCTCTGTCATCCTTTTAGGGGACTGGGGATGGCCTGTGAGTATAGTCCCATCCTGACGACAGCTGAGAGCATCTCCGAAGTCTCCTTTAGAATCCTTGTGCAGGAGGACCCACAGGGGCAGCTCTGGGAGGGTTTGTGGAAGCATACACAATTTTGGCGCCCACTTTAAGAAAAAGAATACAGCATTTCAAATACAAAACCAGGTGCATGGCCTTGAAAGGGACCCATGCAAGTGACCCTGAGGTGTCAGCTTCATTAGCTTCATGTTAACTCCCCCTGGACAGGGTTTTTTACTGACATCATGTTTATTTCTGCACCACTGCAGAAGAACAATTGTTTATGTGTTTTTTGTGGGATTTTTTTTTTTTTTTTGGTTCAGAACTGAGGAGTCTTTATTTTGTCGTGACATCCAGCAATGTTTGCAGGGTGGCCTCATCACAGTCTCTTTCCAAGTTGTCCCCTGGAATTGTCCAACAGTGGCTACTCTGGACGGAGTCATCATATGCATTCACATATGGCCTCCTTGAACATCTGGTTTTCTTTTTTACTGTATAGAGTCTAGAGATGGTTGATATTCAGGACAAGACTCCCAGAGCATTCCTGCCTTGCTAAATTTCAGTTTGTATGTCTTTCGTCAAATATTTGGCTTAGCTGGGACTGGTTGGCATATTGTGTTAGCTCAAAGTGATTTATTGTCTCAGCGTCATCCATTCAATACAGAGAGGTAATATTTAGTATGTCATCGGGGATTATGTTGTAATCTCAAGAAAAATATAGGAAGTTGGGTAGAGAAAAAAAATCCAAAGAGAAGAACCAAGTAGTTATTAAAATAGACTTTTCTAATATATGTTCATTCTCGGAGAGTTACATCCACAACTTCATTTCTCATCAAAAAGTCTCAAAGAGCCAATTTCCAGTAGTTCTTATCCCTCCTTGCAGCTGAGTATTTGGGGGTATTTTAAAGTGATATCATAAAATAGATTGAAAATGAAGTCCTATAAATGATCTTTAATCAACAGGCTCTGTTGCTTTATGGAACAGAAAACAGTGAACAAAAGACTATGATTTTAATTCAAGGAAAGAGAGCTATTTATTTTAAGTATTTCTGCAGAATGGCAGAAGTAATTTATTCAGTTATAATTAGACGCATTGTAAAATGGACGATTGTGAAAAGAGTGATTCTTGCTGCCTTTGGAGAGTTGGAGAAGGCTCTTCTGTATGATTCTCTGTTATCTGGTCGCAGATCCTGGTGCCAGAAATGAATCTGTGAACCAGGGCCAGACCAGATATAAATGGAAGCTGAAATTGTTCACATTCCTTTTTTCATCCTGAAAATGGGTTTTCCTTATTTCTGTCTTGATAAGCAACTCTTGCAGCAAGTATTTAAATTGGGGGAATTGCTTGGGTATGAGGTGGAGGAGACCCGGTTTAACAGTGGGTAATGGAACAAACCTTGATGTGTCCAGTCAAGGGGAAATTATATGTACTCATCATTCCCCTGTCTCCCCTGTGGCCCACCACCTCCTTCTGCATGCCTGGCAGAGGTCTCTGTCTTTCTTCTTAGAGAAAGCATGAGTCGTCAGAGGGGGGTTCCCCCAGCATCCCGCCACCAGCTCTCTGGCCCACTGCACCTGAATCCCGCTTCTCTTCCCCCCTTCCCTTGGCTTCACAGGGCAAGGCGTCTCTTCCCACCTGCTCTAAGGCCTCCCCTCCTTGAGCACTGGGCCTTCCACTCCTGCTGCCTTTGAGAGGGACCTGTTCTACTTTTTAACTATCCACTCTCTTTTGTAACTTTAGCTTTGAACCTGTGACTTCTGTGTAGAAAAGAGTTCACACGGCAGGCCTGAGACTGCTCTCTTAGAAAGACCTGCTGGCGTGTTTGCCTCCTCTCCTTGTCTGGTGTCTGGGAGCTGGGATATTGGGGGTGTTCCCACCAGTCCCAGAGCTGATGAGAGTGGCTCACTGTGACAGACTGTTTGAACAAACAATGGTGTGTGCTGACCACCTGCTTTCCTTCTGGCGGTCTGGACTTTTGGTATGTGCCAGGCAGAGGGTGCCTATGTGATGAGCCCCTGTTAAAAACTCTGGGCACCGAGTCTCTAATGAGCTCTCCTGGTAGATGACACGTCACACATGTTGTCACAACTCATTGTTGGAGGAATTAAGTGCTTCCTGTGTGACCGCCCTGAGAGAGGACTCTGGAAGCTTGCCCCTGTTTTCTCTAGACATCACTACCTTTTCCCATTTGCTGATTTTGCCTTGTATCCTTTCCTGGTGGGAAATCATGGCATGATTTCTGCGAGTCTTCCTAGCAAGTCATCAAACCTAGGGGTGGACTTGGGGACCCCCGAGACACCTTCCCACCAGCATTTCTATATGCTCACCTAATTCATCTCAGCAAATGAAGAAATCAACAAACAGACAAAACCATGCCTCTCCCTGAACTTCTGCCTGCCACTGCTCTTTTCTTTATTCCAGTTTTCAGCCACTTTTCTCACTCCTGTTGCCGTCTCCTACTCATTCTTCAGCCTGCGCTGGTCTCCATGCCTCTGCTCAAGCCACAATCATTATCTCCATGTCTTTGAGCTAGTACATCCCTCCACCCCCCTCAGGCTTTGATGCCATTGACCAGTGTCTCCTCCTCTTGGAAGCCCCCTCCTCCTCTGGCTTCTTGACACCGGGGACTCTGACAGGTCCTTTCCTGTTTCTGTGGGATCGTTTTCTCAGTTCAGGTTTATTGGGGTTCTGTCCCGGGCTGACTTCTCCCTCTCTACTTTGCCTGGGCTAGTGGTTCTTGGGGGATGAAGGGGACATTGTATGCTATATTATTATTGCATATATTATTGCAAGCTATAAGTGCCCAGTTCCTGCCCTGGGAGGCAGACCAGACTCTCTGGGGAGAGAAGGCTACACAAAGCCTCCCAGGGAATCTGGGCCAGACTCCTCTCCTTAATGGAGAGCTGTCACCTCACTCCTACCCAATACATTTACAGGAGAGGGCACCCCAAATCTGTACCTCCAGCTGAGACCCTGCTTCTGAGATTTGGACCCAATCCAGAACAGGCCCTGCCCACTTTCCTCCAGCCCTGTCATTGCTGCCTCTGTCCAGGCTGACATCTCCTGGACTGGCCCCCTCCCCCCAACTGCGTTCCACAGTGGCCACACAAACCTCTCTTCTTAGGTGTCCTCACGTCAGCCCCCTGCATGAAACTCTTTAGCATCTCCTGGGTGCTCTCACACTGGGCCTGGCATTTGGCAGGTGCTCGGTAAGTTTTTGTTGAATTAATGAAGGAGTGCACAAATGTGTAAGTTTTAGATTTTATCCAAGTGCCGAGTTAGCAGCACTGTGAGCCCTTTAGGCAGATAAAGAGCCACAGCCAAGATTTAGAGCCAGTGAGCTGATGAATTTTTATTAGATCAATTTGCTGAAGACTTTGGAAAGTCAAAAGGGGGAGGGAGAGGGACAGCAGAAATGGGCACCACTCACCTTTGTCTGAGAGTCTTAGGAAGAGCAGGTAGGGGCTTGTTGGGAATAAGTCGGGGTGAGGAGGAGGGAGGCTTCTGATTGCCCCCCTGAACCCTTCCCTGTTCAGCAAGACCCCTCCTGATGGGGAGAAGAGGAGCCCTTGCTGGGCAGGATCTCCTGGGAGCCACCCCCTGGTTTGAATCCAGCTTGCCACACGCTGGCTGCTGCTTTTGGACAAGTTCTCTGCGCCTCCGTTCATTCACTTATTTATAAGGTGGGAGTGATTGTGTGGAGTCACCGAGATGTGCAAAGCATGCAGTGATTGTTCGTAAAATCTCGGTGCTCTTTTTTGTTGCTGGTGTTGGTGGGGGTGGCAACTATAGCATTAGTGATTGTGATCAGACCTTGAGACTCCATGGGGCAGGCACCATGCCTGGCACCTGTCAACACTGCTTCTTCTGCCCCTCAGGTGGAATCTGGTACCTAATAGATACTCAATGAGAGTCACTGAGTAGGTAATTGTGGCGTGAATGCTGATTATTTAATGTAGGTGGGTTGACTAGCATGGGTTCTGCCATATGGTAGGTATTCAACAAATTGTAGCTATAGCTTTTGTTATTTATCTTGACATATGAAATGTGGTTGTGATGGGGGAGAGTTTATTTCCTTTGGTAGACAGCACGCAGCACGATTCTTCCAGGCCTTTAATGGGGCCGTATGTATTCACATGCCTTTCTTTCATTAGGTAGGGCTGTTTTCCCAGCAAAGACATGCCCGGGGACTCACTCTCCTTGGAGGGAAGGGATTGCTTCGTGCAGGCCCAAGACCCAGCCATTTCCACGCAGGGCACAGAGAACACACAGTCCTGCCATCTCAAAGTTTTAAATCCTTAGCCCCGTGGCCACGCTGGCCCCCAGCCTTGGCCTTCCTTCCAGCCTCCTGCTCACACCTCTCATTTTTATTTGTGCATTTAAGTCCCTTTAGAACTTTGGGTATGATTCACTGTTTCAGGGTCTTTTCCCGGCCACACGGAGCACTACTGGTTGCCTGAGGCATGGACACAGAGGTCGTTTGATTTGAATCCTCTTAGCGACTCTTTACGTTGCTCCTGCCATTCTTGTTGGCAAATGTGGGAAGGGACAGCACATAGGTCTGAAGGAACTTGCTTTGAGGATTGAGGTGAGGCTCGAGTCTTTTGCACTCCGTGTAGAGTGCTGCTCCTTCTGTGCCACCTTGGCCTTGAGGGAAGCCCTTCAGCTGCCCACCGCCTCCGGATCAAGGGTGCCTGGACCCTAACTTGTAGGATGACTAGCAATGGGTCTATGAATACCCAACTGCTGGCACTAGAAGTCTCTCCAGTGGTTGCTTTATGCGGATCCTGCTTCAAGAAACTGTTCTAGGAATGGAATCAGAGTAATCGAAAGCTTTGCTGTTTATTGCAAAGCCTTATACAAATATGGTTTAAATTTGATGAATTTATACACTGTCGATGTGGCCAATTGTAAAAATGGCCCGTCCCCTCCTCCGTATGTCCCCTTGCAGTGCAGCATTGCAGGTCCTTCCATGAAGAGGTGGAGTCTGTCTATCCACCCTTTGAATCTGGGCTCAGCCACTGAGACAGTGCAAGTGAGGTGTAGGCTGAGGTTTGGGAAGTACTGGTGCACTGGGGTTGGCTTTCCTGTTGTTCTGGGGATCCCCGATGCTGCCTGCATGTGAGGAAGCACGGATTAGCCTGCTCTGGGATGACGTACATGGCCCGGTTGCCCCCATCACCCCAGCTGATAATCAACCAACCCTAGAAGCAGAGCCACCCAGCTGAGCAGCCACCGATCACAGATACGTGCCTGAGCCTCACCAAGACCAGCAGAAGAACTGCCTGGCTGAGCCTAGCTCAGAGTACTGACCCACAGAATCATAAGGTAAATAAATGGTGGTTGGTTGAAGCCTCTACAGTTTGAGGATAGTCTGTTACATGGCCAAAGCCAACTGATATAGTTGGATTAATGGCCAGTGATTTTTTTTTTTTTTATTAACCAAGGAGTTTTTTTTTTTTTTTTTAAATTACAAATGGATTTGCTACTATATTTCTTAAAAGTTAATTCTTAATCAGGGATTGTGAAATATCATCCAGTTTATCAGCCTGGCATTTATGCTAAAATTTTCCGGAACACACGCGGCTCATTGAATGTGGGTTTCTAAGTTTGGAGAGAGTCTTTGGTCTGAGTGTGAGTCCAAATGTGTGAACTTACCAGACACCAGAATTAGTCATGTCTGAGAATTCATGATCCAAGAAGTAAGAAATTTAGTCAGAAATGTTATCCTGAGCACAGCTCTGGCGGTTGGAAGTAATTGACTGAAAACTATAAACTGCTTGGATTCAGTGTTGTAAAAGATAATTTCACACACAGTGGCTTTGTAAGGGCATTAAGTCTCAAAAAAGTAAACTGGATTAAGAAGGCCTAGTGAATATGAAACACTGAATAGGGGCATTAATAACCAAAACTGTGGATGAAATTGAGGAACAACAGATTCAAAGAAAAGCAGATGAAGTGAAATAGGATGAGGTCCAAATTAGCTCTAATATTCTACAACCAGAAGATCTCATCCCATTATATTAATAACCTTACCAACCACCTTACACTACACGCACGCGCACACACACACACACACACACACACACACACACACACACACACACACACATACACACTACCCAGAGAAGATTTGCTAACTCTTGTTCATTTAAAAGTAGTTCCACTTCTAGGAATTCTTTCTAATGTACTGTGTACATATGTGTTCATGTGCAGGAACTGTACATACTAGGATATTTATTGCAGCTTTTTTCATGCTTGCAAGAGGCTCGACATAATCTAAATGTCCATACTGTGGAATATTATTAAAGAGAAAGAACAAGATCTCTAAGCATTAATGGAACAGTGGAATATCCAAGATCTATTAACTGAAAAAAGCTAAGTACAGAACTTTGTCTAATGCTTTATCAGTTGTATAACAAAAGGATACACACACATATTTATATACCTGTAGATTTATATGCATGAATTATCACCAAAAGGAAATGCAACAAATTGCTAATAGTAAATGCCAGGAAAGGGAAGTGGATGGTCTTTGGTTAAGGGTGGGAGGGAGATTCCTTTGTCTACTCTTTTGTATTTATGTCTCACTGTATTTCTGGATTGTCTTGGTAAAAATGCTCCAAATAGTATTTAAAATGTTGATTCTGTTTTGTATTAAGTCCCTTGAAAGCTTTTGTCCCTTCATCCTGTGATGAGGTGAGAGTGACCTGATGCTGGTGGTTGCTCTGATTCTAAATCCCCAGAGAAGGAGGAGGAAGAGCCCCAGGTGGCAGTTGGAGTCTTCTGTGGGCTCTAGGCCTGGTGTGACCCTTTTCTGGCTTGGACCACTGTGGATGCTTTACCTTTGGGAGAGGAAGAACCTCTCCCTCCCTCAGGGATGAAGCACATGGTTTAGCATCTGGCTTGGCCTAGGGGGCCCTGCCAACCCTCCAGTCCCTGGGGTGCGGCTCTCTGTCACCATTGAAGGTGGCGCCATTAAAAATTTAGAATTTCCCAGGCATTAGAATGGTGTGGACAAGGAGTAGACTACCCCGGGGGTGGGTTCTTTGTCATTGGGGTTGTTCACGCTGACAGTGGGTGATGCTGAGCAAGGGCTCATGTCCCGGCTGGTGCTCTCCGAGGACCTACTCCACTCAGAGTGTCTCTAAGGCCTTTAATTCTAATTCAGAAAAAAATCAAACAGACCAAGAAGATGAGGAGCATGAAGACGCGGGGAGTGTGGAGTGGAGTTGGAAAAGCTCCATGGTTCCAATGTAAGCGAAACCAGTTAGAGACAACAAGGATTTAAAAACTATTGAGTCGGGAGAAGACAGGTGCAAAAGAGGTTGAGTACAAGCTATGACGGAAGGAGCCAGGGCTATTGATAAATTCAGTCTCCAGCTGAGATCTTTAGTGGCCTTGCTAGCAAAGCAACACTCCTTGCTTGTACCGTCGCATCCCTCTATTAGATTAAATGGATGTGTTTTGGTGGAAATTGGCATTGGCGTTAGCGAGATACATGGGGTGCCTTTGTGACAGCTCCCTGATAGAATCTCTGCAGCGATTCTCAAGGTGGAAGGGACTTGATGAATATCTGATCCGAAGCCTGCATTTTACAGATGATGTGTTTGTGCCCAGAGAGGGTGAGTGGTTCTCCCATGGTCACACAGGAAGGAACCTGGGGAGCCAGGACTGGGTGTGGATGGTTGTGGCTCGGTCTTGTGCTGACACAACTCTGACACATGAGGGCAGCGTCTGTGGCAAGAGGTGTGCAGGGCTGTGGCTTGGGAACCAGCAGGGCATGAGGCTGGGTTGGGAAGGGTGATGAGGGAGGATCCACTGCCTCGAGTGGGGCAGGAGAAGGTGCAAGTACCCCAGGCCCAGGTGAGGGGGCTCTGTGGCCCGGACAGAGAACCAGGTGTGGGCAGACTGTGGAGTATATGTCCAGGCTGACTACTGTTGTTTTACGTGATGGTAGCAAGGACTCATCTGTGCAGCCGCCTACCTGTGCCCAGTGCCAAGGTAGTGCTCACAGTAGCTCTGCGAGGTAAATGCTGTTATCAGTTTACAAAGGAGGAACCTCAGGCTCAGGGAAATGGGTGGCCTGCCCAGGGATGCCTGGCTAGCATCCATCAGGATGAGGGAAGGAGGAATTCAAGGCTGCCGGCTGCAGTGCCTCCCTCCTAAGCTCTGCCACCAGTCCCTGTGTGTGACGTGTGTGCCACCAGCTCTGGCTGCTCAGCCAGCTATTTGCTTTGGGTTTCTCAGCATTGCCCTTGGCATGGGAGAAACCCGTTTTGGACCCTGTGCGTCAGGGGTTCTTCTGGACACTAGAACCTTGCCTTGTTTGTCCAGAGAGCCCAGGCAGCACTTCTAGAGCATCTTGCTAGTGTCCGCTTGGTGCTCACTGGGTGCCAGGCCTTGTGCTCAAGGCTCCACGTGCCGTTCTTCAGTGAATCCTGACAACTGTCGTCACCCTCAGTGTATTGGCGAGGACCCACGGGCTTGGAGAAATGCTGTAGGCCACCCAGCTGGACAAAACTTGAGTCCAGGCAAGGCTCCTTCCTGCAGACCAGTCCCATGCCTGTTGGTCTTTCTCATGCTGTGGGGTTGAGAGGCTGTCTTTGGTGGCAGCCTGAGTTTTTAATATTCCAGACCTACTTATGGAGACCACAGTGTGCTTGGAATTCAGCGTCTTTGTGTGTGTGTGTGTGTGTGTGTGTGTGTGTGTGTGTGTGTGTGTGTGTGTTGGCAGGGACAGCCTCCAGTGCCTGCCAGTGGGTGGAGCTGCAGTCTCTGCAAAGGAGAGATATGGCTGTAGTGTCTGGGGCTGGGGTGAGAGAAGAGAGGTCAGAGCGGTGAGTAGCTCTGCCCCAGAGGGTCCTCTGTTCCTCCTGGAGCCTGGTCAACTTTGAGGAGCATAGCCAGGCACTCATCTGGCCTATCATGTTGGTTTGTTTTGGTCCTGACTCTCCTATCTTCCTGTTCGTTAGAACCTTCTAGCAGGAGTCAGCCAATTTTTTCTATAAACAGTAAGATAGTAAGTGTTTTAGGCTTGCAGTGCGTATGGCCTCTGTCCCGATTACTTAACTCTGCTGTTGTAGCCCAAAGTAGCCATAGATAGTATGGAAATGAACGAGCATGGATATGTTCCAATAAAACTTTATTTACAAAATAGGCAGAGGGCCACATCTGGCCTACAAGCTGTAATTTGCTGACCCCTGCTCTGGAGAAAGAAAACAGGCTCTTGGGGTGAGGAGACCCTGGTCCCACTCCCTGCACTGCCTCTTGCATACCCTGTCATCCCAGCATGCCACATCACCCTTCTGGGCCTGTTTCTCTTCTTCTTAGGAGGGGGTTGGACTAGGTCTCTAAGGGGCAGTTAGGAGAGGACTTGCGTGACATTCTGGGGACTCTGAGTAGGTACAGGCAGAAGACCAGGAGATAGGAATGAAAGGACATTGTTAGGTGAGAGTCAGCCTTGATTCTAGAATCTGACATCAATTGCCGAACACTGGAGTGAATTGAGCAGGAAATATCTGGGAGTAGCGGCAAAGTCCACTGTGGGATGTTGATGACCCAGGGGAAGGCCGTGGAGAAACATCTTCAAATAAACTTGGGAGCCTTTGTGGGCAGAATAAAAAAGTCTACAGATAAAGGGAATTCAGAGACAGCTATCGATGTAGACATTACATGTGCTGCTTCATGAATTTTAACTCTGAAAATTAATTGGTTTATTAAGAAGACAATAAGATCAAGCACAAACTAGCTGGGAGGTGCAAGGAATAAACAGAAAATACATGGATCACCAGGCCCAAGAGCGTGGAGGTGTCTGGGGGTGTTGTGTTGTGTGTGTGCGTGTGGTGCATGTGTGTAGTATAATGGTGGGTGGGTCTGTACTAACACCTTCATTAACTCACTGGAAGTAGGGCTAAGCAGCGTGTTAATAGAGTTTGAGGATGCTGACAATTCAGGCCATTTGGTAGCCCTACAAATGACAGATGTTGCCTGGGAAGGCCAGAAATCAGGAAGGGGGCGGGAAACACAATTTCATCATTTATTCATGCATTGAGCACTTACTCCATGCTAGGCCCTCTTCTAGGCACTAAAGATACAGTATTGAAGATGTCTGTCTTTGTCTTTGTGGGCTCTGCCTTCTAGTTAAGGTGGAGATGATTTTACAGCAGGAGGGTTGACAAAAAAAAGGGAATGGAAATTTAGGCCAGATGCTGCAGAAGGAATCATAAAATCAGGAATTCTGGCTCACTATTAATTAGTTGCACTGAAGCCAGGCTGCAAGCTGCTCAGGTGAGTCAAAGCAACAGGTGATTAAAGAGTGCATCATTTATATTTGGCTTTGAAAAGCAGAAGAGCAAAACCCCTGCTACCCAGAACCTTTGGGGCATAGGTCTAGCTTAATAGCTGAGTTTTCCACTTGGCTATGGATTTAAGCACCAAAGTGATTATTTTAAAAACTTTAGTTTAAACATTTGCCTGGCAGGAGAAATACCATTCTCTGTTTAGAGACAAGTCTTTCTAAAATCTATTCCATGAGGCTCTGCCTTCTGAAACAGGGGAGATCAAATGGAATTCAGATGCCTCAAGGTCAGGATTGGGAAGCGCGCGTGCACACACACACACACGCACACACACGCACGCGAACACGCACGCACATGTGCCAATGAACTTGCATACTTTAATGCAGCATTTCCCTAGAGGCTGTGTGGTATCTTTGCCCCTGAACTCAGCGCCCTCTGATTGTTGTACTTTTTGAGATCTTGTGTTTGCTTTGATTCGTTTTTCTGGTTTGTTCCCTGCCAACAATGTGTGTCTCTATTGCCCTCCCTTTCTTCTTTTGTTAGTTTTTATTGTATTTGTTTGTTTACCTTGAATAAGAGATATATGTTCATGGGGAAAGCTTTGAAAACTACAGACTGGAAGAAGAAAATCATTACCTACAATTCCACCACCCAGAGGCCATCAGTGTGGATACATCTCCCCTCTGAATATCTCTGTCTCTTTTATAGAAGAATGGGGTCACAGTGTGCATATTGTGTGATTTGTTCTTTTTTCCCATGTAATATTATGAACATCTGTCAAAAATGTGTTCCTACAGTATTACTTTGTGTATGTGCATATGTTTTTTTTTTGTAAAATCTTCAGAAGTGTTCAAATGTATGATAAAGTACAGAGAATAGAAAATGACACCCATGTACCGACCACTCAGATTCAACAACTGTCAACGTTCTGTCATTCTAGCTACTTCTCACCCCACTCCCTGTTGTGTTTTTTTTTTTTTTTCTGGAATATTTTAAAATAAAAAGGCCCCACCTCACTTCTCTTGCACGTTCTTCAGAAGATTTATCTAACACAGTCGTTCTCAACTAGGGGGCAGTTTTGCCTCCTAGGGGACATTAGATAATGTCTGGAAATAGTTTCGGTTGTCACAAGTGGGGGTGGTGGTGGTGGTTGCTGCTGGCATCTAGCAGGCAGAGGCCAGGGATGCTGCTGCAGATCCTGCAATGTACAGGATAGTCCTGCACCACAAGGAATGATCTGACCCAAAATGTCAACAGTGCTGAGGTTAAGAAGCCCTTAGTCTAAGAGATCAGGACTTCAGAAAGTATAAACAGAATTCTATTATCACAGCCAACAAAACTGACAACACATCTTTAAATATCACCACATTTTCTTTAACTTCTCCATTAAAAATAATAAGTAGTTCGTTTGTATCAGTTACAGAAAAAAAAATTACTCAGTGATACTTGTTAAAGTATTCCCTTGTAAGGAAGACTTTACTCAGGACCATTTTGTAGGTATAGAGACTACTGCAGTGGGGTGTTGCAGTGAGGGAGAGAGATTGAGCTCGACTTTGAATACAGCATAGGCCAGTGGAGATGTATAGCCAAGGACCAGGGTGGGGGCCAGTGGATAGAAAATTATGAAAGGAGACATCAGGGGTGAGGAGGATTCCAGCTAAATCTACCTAATAGAATTGTGGTTAATGACAGGCCAGGGTGATCTGACACCACCTGACACCCATGGGGGATGGTGGAGGATGAGGAACCTGATCAGATACCAAGTTTGATAAGATAACAAAGTCAGGAAGTTCTGCCTAAAGGGACTTAGCAGGGCTCTTTGCTAAAACTGGGTTTTACAAGGAGGAGCACAGATGGGCTGAGAAGGTTCAGGAGCCTGTCTAAACTTTGGCCAAGCAAAGAATCATTGTCAGTACCTGAATAGGTCTTTTAATTTCTTTAAGAGAAATTAAATGGATCTATAACAGTCCCCCTTTGCCTCTGCTTTGTGATATGTTCAAGACTCCGGGTCATTTGTTCTATAGATTCTCCCGTATTGGATTTGGTTGACTCTACCTTGATGGTGCTGTTTATCTTGTTCCTCCATTTCTGCCTATACAAAGTTCAGATTGATCAGTAACAGGTGTTGTCAACCTGATTTACCCATTATCAATTTCCCCATTACCCTTCAGTCTAATGCCAAGTTGTCAAAGTGTGGTCCCTGGGCTGGCAGCACCATCATCACCCAGGAACTTGTGAGAAGTGCCAGTTCTCTTGCCCTACTCCAGATCTGGAAACTATAGGGGTGGGACCCAGCAATTTGCGTTAGCCCTGATGGGTTTAACACCCATGGGCGGACCTTGTCCAGATTATGTATTTCATTAGGGATTGCAAAATGGCGAGTTTCTATTTCTTTCATCTCTTTTGCATTCATGAGCTGTAACTTTTGTATGAAGAAGAATTGTCCCTCAGTCTTTAGGTCTTTGCTTACCCTGAAATATAGTCTTTATGGGAAAGACAAGATAAATGCTTGATTTATTCTATTATTTTTTCTTTTTTATTGGGGCATAATTTACACGAGCTAAAATGCACAAATCTTAACTGTACAGCTCAATGAATTTTACATATGTATACACTCGTGCCACCACCATCCAGACCAAGATATGGAATGTTTCCATAAACCCCCCTCATTTTCCTGTCCAGTGGATGCCTGGACCCCTCCCCAGCATACACAGCTGTATTTAAACTGTGTTTATGCTGTCTCATTCTGACCAGTTTATTTTTGATGTAATCAAAACAATCATTTGTTTTATTCATGGTTTCTGAGCTTGGTTTCATGTTAGGAACTGCATTTTCCAATCCAAGATGATAAAACACTTTGCCTTTTCCTCTAGTCTCATATAGTTATATATCATATTCTATATCATAAAAGCTACATACATATAAATAACTTTTAAGTCTTTGATCCAAGTTTTCCACATGGCCAGCTAGTTGTCCTAACATCACTTATTGTAGTCTCTCTATCCCCTTTATGGATTTAAAATATCTCTTTTAGCTTATATTACATTTTCCTATTAATTTGCATATAGCCCGGATATTTTATTCTGTTATATTTCTTTGTCTCTTCCTGCATTACAGCATCACGTGTTTTACTATTTGCAGGGCAGGTCACCCCAAATCCTAAAATAATCATCTTTTCAGGCTTTTCTGATTATTCATGCTGTCTTTATTGTTCCAGACCAATTTTGGAGTCATGTTGTCAAAGCTTGTAAATTGGGATTTTTGATTAGGACTACTGCAATATCACAAAATGGGGTGTTACAGAATCTACAAGAACA
This sequence comes from Microcebus murinus, assembly GCF_040939455.1. Lineage (NCBI taxonomy): Eukaryota > Metazoa > Chordata > Mammalia > Primates > Cheirogaleidae > Microcebus > Microcebus murinus. Next base: position 39,073,855 of record NC_134119.1, on the reverse strand, counting down.
ACATAGTCAGTGTAGCCAGTAGTACCTCTCTATCCTCTGGCAAAACCCTCCAGGATTTTTGTGTGATTTTGTAAAATTCATTCCTAAATATTTTTTTGTTTATTTTTATTCTTTTAAGAAGTATCTTTCCTCCCTTTTTTCTATATAGTTATTCTTTATGTAAAAAGCTATTGATTTTTAAAAAAATCCACTTTTACCGAAGAAATCTCTTATTTTTTCTCTAAGCTTTTCAGTTGATTCTTTGGAGGTTTTTCAAGTATGCAAGTATCTACAAATAAAGATAGTTTTACTATCTCTTTTTCATCATATGCTACTTATTTTGTTCTTATCTAATTGCATCGGATAGCACTTAGAATACAATGTTAAGTATCAATGGTGACAATGGGTATCGCTTGTTCTTTCCTTTCTCTAATGGGAACACTTCCAGAGTTTCTTCCTTAAGAACTGTGCTGATTATTTTGTGGTGTGGAAGTGATGTGTGTGTGTTTTAATTTTTCATTGGGTTAAGCAAGAGTTCTGTTGTGATTTATCAAGATTCTTTTTTTTTTCTTATTTGCTCAGGCATAGATGAGGAATTTGATTATATGCTTTTTTTTTTGTATCTATTGAGTTCACCATAAAATGTTTACTCTTTAATTTATTAATATAGTGTTTATTTTAATAGGCTCTGTTCTGGGCATGAACACTATTAGGACATGGTGTATTAATTTTTAAAAACGTTTTCCTTATTTCTATTTGCCAAGTGCTTAATTAGGATTTTTGCTTATGTTCATAAGTTAGATTGGACTTTGAACCCTTTTTTCCTCCTCTTTGTCAAATTCTGGTATCAGTACTCTGCTGGCTTTGTTTAAAAAAATACAAGCTTGCCTGAATAAATCACCTATGAACCCATCTAGGCCTGAATGTTTCTTTGAGGGAAGATTCTTTGACAAGAGAGAAGATAACTTTTTTAAAAAAAATAGAATGTAAATATTTTAAGACTTAAATGTGGTGAAGGGAAATTCTGTTTTATTTTCTGTCAAGTTAGATTTTTAAAATTATTATAGAAATCATACATAATCATTACAGAAAAAACCTGAAAGTTCTAAAAAGTGAAAAATTATAAAAGTTATTTTACTAATGTCTGTAACGTATTGAGGAAAAGCAGCTTTGCCCTGGAATTACCCAGCGGGGGTGGGAGTGGAGGGGTTATTCCCAGTTCCGGCATGAACGACCCTGAAGCTCGTCCTGGGGAGGACCCCAGACATCTGTGTTGCCCCTGAAGCCATGTCAGGGCTCAGCATGGCAGTGGGTTGGGGACCGGGTCTCACGGTGAGCCGTGGAGGGCGGACGGATGTGTGATTGTATGAAATACCTCTTAGGGGTCCCCAGGGGCACTTGGGGGTCCTCCTCAGGGGCTGGAGGTGCCAAATCAGCAATATGACAGTGGCTAGTGTTTTGAACTGCTCCCGTTAATGTGCTCTTTACCTGCGTCCCTACAGGTGCAGGCTGGTGACAAACAGGTAGGTCGTGCTGGTGTAGACACAAGGTTGAGAACATGACTTCATTCGTGTCCCGGTGCTTAGCCAACTGTGACCAAGGACTTGATCTCATGATATGTTGGCTTGTTTCTGAGCTTTTTCCATCTTTCATTGATTAAATATATATATATATATATATATTGCTTTTAGTACCATACTCACTGTTTTTGTTTGTTCGTTTTTCAGAAACCTTCCTTATGTCACCATATCTCATTACATTGTCGTCTTTACTCTCATCTCTCCTAGTGACACTGCACTGACTCATGCCATCCCTGGTCTCTTTCTAAGCAGGATGAGCAGATTATTGAAATTTTCTTCTGGATCCTGTAGTATATTATTTTCAGAGGGGTATATACCTCCAGGGTCTGTCTATGCTAGTCTTCTTGCTTTGCAATATGTAAGAAGTAAGTGCTTCTCCACTGCTGCCCTCTCCTTTTTTCTTTATTTTTCTGTGAACAGGATGCAGTCTACTAAGAAATCATGTTTACTGAAAAACAGGAAGTGGCAGTTGCATTAGTCATGAGTATAGTAGTTGATTGTTCTTTTGAGTCCCATGACAACTGGGTAGGTCATAGGTTTGAAACTTAAACAATTCCCCTTACATTGGTATTGGCTTCATTTATTTCTGCCCCTACCTGCTGCACTTAATACTGGTGGTAGGGGGAGAGGGAAGCAAGGGAGAAAGCAATATGTTCCAGAGTTTTCCACTTTTCCCCAGCATCTCTCTAGCTTTCTAGGATTCGCCCTCTCTCTGGCTCAGTAAAGGATACCCCTTAGAAACCTGTAAACCTATGTGGTTCAGCCTCTGAATGGCATTGTGTTTTAGGAGCACATAGTAATTAAGAGGGCATTTGGATTATTCACTCATATTGTCAAAGACTATTCATGGGAATCCAAATGTAAATATTTCACAATTTTCTTTCTCCTTTTCTTCTTGCCCTTGCCCCACTTGTAATGTCTTATAGATCAACGTACTTTTTTTTGGCCTAAATTCTTTCCTTTCGTCTCCTGCCTCTCTGGTCCTATCGGTTTCTCTAAGGCCTCTTGATTCTGTATCACAAAAATCCCTTAAGACGGACTCTTTGGAGTGGAGCAGGGGGGATGGAGGTGGAAAAGTTCAGCAGCTGAAGGCAGAGTTCTGCTTGGTAAGAAGGGAAGGGAGGAAGTCGGCAAAGAGTCACTCATCCGCCACTTTCTCCATCAGAGTAGAAAGATTATGGGATCAGAAAAGGGCAGGTGAGGCAGAGCTCGGCCGGTGACGTGGGCTGTGCAAATTAGAAAGCGGTGCTCCCTCTGGGCAGGTGCAGGCCCTGTGGCTAAATGTGTGGAGAAGGGCCTGGAAGTCAGACCCTTGCCCTTGTGGCTGGGTGCCCCTTTGCAGGGCACACGATGAAGAGTCACACAGAGCGGCACACGTGCTCAGAACTCTGCCTCCCTCTTCTTCCAGCGAGCAGTAGAGCCTCTTCAAAATGCCGGGAAGCCATCTGCTCCTCAGCCGCCACACCCTGTACACCACCCCCTTAGCCAGAGGCACGGTCTAAAACTAAAGGTTTCGTCATTCACTGAACAAATTTATGAATGACCTGGCTAGGCTTGGGGCTCGGTGGGAGGGAATATAAAACAAGCAAATGGGATCTCCTGGAGCTGACAGCCCTGTAGGGTGATGGATAGGGAACAAAATACTACACATGTAAGTATATATACACACACACATGTAAATGTATATAAATGTAAAGCTGTGATGAAGGGGAGCACATTATGATGTGATGCGTGTAGTTTGAGAATGAATTGGGCTACCTGTCCTAGGCTCACAGTGTGGGCAGGTGTGGGAGAAAGATTCAGGTGACACCTTAACCTTGAAACCCAGTCCAGTCTGAACTGCAGACAGAGTGGGCTTCCAGCCGGTGGCCTACAATCTGATTTTATTTTTATTTTCCCAAACGTTCTGGAAGCCAATGAAACCAAAGACTCAGCACCTCTGTAATCTTAAAGCCCCTATCCACTTATCCTCCTATCCAGGTGCAGTGGTAAAGTAGGACGCCTGGTGCAACCTTACATCTCTTCTTGATATTAGGGAAGTCTGTTCTTATTGCTGGAACTTTCTCCTTCGGTGCAATAATCAGTGGAAGTGCTGTTCTATCTCTTTCTTTTCCACTTGGCCATTTAGGAGCTGTGCTGGGGCTGGCAGAAAGAGTAGGCTGGCAACCCCGTGACCATCAAGAGCAACAAACTGCCTGATTTGTTGTAGGGACCTGAACCTTTCAAAGTTCTGCACTTTGTAATTTGTGATAGGATAGATGCAGCAATTGGTCCAAGACAGGGCTAAGTGCAGATCAGTCAACAGCTGGTCATTTCCTCATCTTCCCTTGTTAAAATTTTTCTGATCCTTTTTGACTCTGTTTGTCCTTCTTTATGGCTGCCCATGAAAGTGTTAAATGGAAAACCTCCTTGTTGGCCCAATGGGGCTGCCTTTATCTGCCTCTCGCGTGTTTACCTGATGCAGACTTGCTCTGCTTCTCGTCATTCATACAGCGGATATCTTTGTCCTCTTTGTGTGTATTACATCTACCTAATATTGCCTTCCCATGCTCATGCCTGGAAATACACTGTCACTCCGATGAGAGCCATCCTAAGCTCTTATTATTTCATGGCAATTGTCAGCATGAAAAGGCTAACAGTATCTCTAAGTATCCAGATTTGCAGTCCTGGGAAGAAAACTGGGAAAATCAGTCCATCAAAATGAGACATACCAAAACCATGTGAAAGGTGGGGGTTATCCCAAGTCTAGTATGGAAAGAATGGGCTTCACCCACCATCAGCAACAGAGCAAGGCCCCAGGCTCCCCCCTTCAGACACTACACCCTCCCATGATGAAATTCCCTTTAAAATACCCAGCTGGAGAAGTACGTGCTCATGATCCCCCAGCCTGGGCCCTTTGACCTCTCTGATGTCACAGGAAGCCACGTCTGCGCTGCATTGTGCCTTAGTGCAGCAGCCTGGGCTTCCTGCTGTATCTCCCCTTCTGGCTGGGGCTTGTGGCTGCAGCCACATCGTGAGAGGTTTGCCAAGGACTCACTGGGAGTTATGGGCCCTCCAGGCTTCTCTGGCTCTTATTAATGCCAGCAGGTGCATTAGGATGGCGATGTGTCCTGGCTGTGTTCTCTGATTAGCCCTTGTTATGATTGAAAATTTTTTTCTCATCTGGGGGATTAGGAGGAATCTGAAGGAGGGAAAAATAGCTCATGACCATAAGTAACTCTGTCCCACAGATACTTCACTCTTGCCTTATTTTATTTCCTGTTGCAATGAAAAGAAGGATTGGAAATAACCATCATAGGTCTATTTCTTGCTTATGCAAAATCCCATGCAGATGTTCCTGGTTGGGTGGCTGTCTCGGGCAGCCCTCCTTCAGGTGATGTTTCGGGGACCCAGGCCCAGAAGCAGCACTCTACAGATGTTTACTACTACTACGAAGCACCACTACTCTGTGTAGCGTTACTGCTCTTCCTGCAACCACTGTTACTATTACAACATGCCTCCTCCTCCTCCTCCTCCTGAGAGACTTCAAGGGAGCTTGGGGATGACTAGGGTGATGTCATTCTTAGAATAAAATTTTATTTTTCAGTGTCATTCTCAAGCCTGTGCTCTGATCTTTGTAAAAATCTTTTTATATTGTTGGGAAGCATTACATTCGTATCTCTGTTGAAAAGGAACAGATCAAGAAAACTTATAGAGTTCAGGTGAAATCTTTTCCTTTCTTGTGTAAACTCTTCCCCTGGAAATTATAAAGAGAGAGAGAGATGCAGGGATTGTTCAGTCTGGCATGACTATACCAGCAGGCGAGTCCATTTTACAAGTATGATATTGGTCAGATTCCCTCATATTTGGTCAGATTCTCCCAAATTCTCATCTGCTTTCTTTTCATCTTCAAGCAGCACATAAACAGTGACTAGGTACACGGTTTCCTGTTATTTAAATCCATTTTTGACAAATCTTCTCCTAAATGCCTTTCACTTTTAAAATCAATTACCTTGTCCAGAATGCCTCCCTAACCTATTTCATTAAATTACCATCTTTCTATGGCATTCCTTTTCAGCAACATAATTTACCTTTAATAATTAATATAAAAAATTCAAAATGTAATCACTGAGCTCACTTAAAAGCTCTCTAATCAATTACCAGAAACTGTGGGTTTGTGACAGAGGTCTCCCTGAGGGTTTTGACCACGCTTAGTTCTAATAGAAGCCAGATTTATAATGCATTCTCTTGTGGTTGGCCGGTCCTGTGAAGACAAAGAATGGGTTTCAAATGAACAGTGATACACAAAATTGCTTTAAGATTCTTTCGTAGTGAAAATAATGACAACATCTATCACATAGAAATTGAAATGGAAGTTTTGCTCGAGCCAAGTCTAGATTTAACCACAGTGGGTGCTGATAGGCGCCAACGTCCAGTCTAGCTGCAGAGCGTTTCTTTAATCTTAGCCTTATTTTCTGAGTTTGAGAGTCTCTCATGTGGAGTCTCTCCCACGGGGGAGCTCGTTTATGTTCTGCAATCAGTGAGAAGTGAGGTCAGAATTACTTGTGCAAGTTTATTCATTCGTCCACCCATTCAGCATGGGTGTTAGAAAGAGGGTGGAATTAGCACCAAGGTAGGTCTGAGTTCAGATCCCAAATCTAACTTAGTTTCTTATTTTAGGCAAGTTACTTCTACTCTTTGAGCCCCAATTTCCTTATTTATAACATTAGGACAATAGTTAGCTAATACATCTGTTTCTTTTTGTAGCATTTATGACCTTCTGACATGCTGACCTTCTAACACTCCATGTTAACTCATGAATTCCAACTCTTTTTTTTTTTTTTTAATTTTTTTTTTATTTTGGCATATTATGGGGGTACAGATTTTAAGGTTCCAATAAATGCCCATTTCCCCCATCCCCCCAAAAGTCTGAGTCTCCATCATGACCATCCCCCAGATGGTGCACATCTCACTCATTATGTATGTATATACCCACCCCCCTCCCCCCTCCCACCTGCCCAATACCCTATTACTGTAGTACCTATGTGTCCACTTAGGTGCTACTCAGTTAATACCAGTTTTCTGGAGAATATATCTGGTGCTTGTTTTTCCATTCTTGGGATACTTCACTTAGTAGTATGGGTTCCAGCTCTAACCAGGAAAATATAAGATGTGCTATATCACCATTGTTTCTTAGAGCTGAATAGTATTCCATGGTATACATATACCACATTTTATTAATCCATTCTTGGATTGATGGGCACTTGGGCTGTTTCCACAGCCTTGCGATTATGAATTGTGCTGCTATAAACATTCGAGTGCAGGTGTCTTTTTTGTAGAGTGTCACTGGATCATTTGGGTAGATGCCCAGCAATGGGATTGCTGGATCAAATGGTAGATTCAGTTGTATCGCTTTAAGGTATCTCCATATTGCTTTCCACAGAGGTTGAACTAGTTTGCAGTCCCACCAGCAGTGTAGGAGTGTTCCTCTCTCTCCGCAACCACGCCAGCATTTATTGTTTGGAGATTTTTTGATAAAGGCCATTCTCACTGGGGTTAAGTGATATCTCATTGTGGTTTTGATTTGCATTTCCCTGATGATTAGAGATGTTGAGCATTTCTTCATATGTTTGTTGGCCATTCTTCTGTCTTCTTTAGAAAAATTTCTGTTCAAGTCTTTTGCCCACTTTTTGATGGGGTTATTTGATTTTTTCTTCCTAATTTTCATGAGTTCTAAGTATATTCTAGTTATCAGTCCCTTATCGGATGCATAGGATGCAAAAATTTTCTCCCATTCTGTAGGTTGTCTGTTTACTTTCATGACTATTTCTTTGGCTGTGCAGAAGCTTTGTAGTTTGATCATGTCCCATTTATTTATTTTTGTTGCTGCTGTGATTGCCTTTGGGGACTTCTTCATAAACTCTTTGCCCAGGCCGATGTCTAGGAGAGTGTTTCCAACTTTTTCCTCTAGAGTTCTAATAGTTTCATATCTTAGGTTTAAGTCTGTTATCCAGCGTGAGTTGGTTTTTGTGAGAGGTGAAAGGTGTGGGTCCTGTTTTAGCCTTCTACAGGTGGCTATCCAGTTTTCCCAGCACCATTTATTGAAGAGAGATTCTTTTCCCCAGCGTATGTTTTTGTCTGCTTTGTCAAAGATGAGATGGGTATATGAGGATGGTTTTATATCAGGATTCTCACATCTGTTCCACTGGTCAATATTCCTGTTTTTGTGCCAATACCATATTGTTTTAATTACTACAGCTTTGTAGTATAGTTTGATATCTGGCATATTAATGCCTCCCATTTTGTTTTTGTTGCCTAGAATTGCTCTTGATATTCGGGGTCTTCTTTGGTTCCATACGAAGCGTAAAATTATTTTTTCTATATCTGTGAAAAATGCTGATGGGATTTTAATAGGTATTGCATTGAATCTGTAGATCAGTTTGGGTAGTATAGACATTTTGATGATATTGAGTCTGCCGATCCACGAGCATGGTATGGATTTCCATCTGTTTACATCCTCTGCTATTTCCTTCCTCAGTGTTTCATAGTTCTCCCTGTAGAGGTCTTTTACCTCTTTGGTTAAATATATTCCTAGGTACTTTAATTTCTTTGTTGCTATTGTGAAGGGAATTGAGTCTTTGATTTGGTTCTCAATTAGATTGTTGTTGGCGTATATGAATGCCTCTGATTTCTGTGTATTGATTTTGTATCCTGAGACTTTACTAAATTCATTGATCAGTTCCACGAGTTTCTTGGTTGAATCCTTGGGGTTTTCTAGATACAATATCATATCATCAGCAAACAGTGAAAGTTTGATCTCTTCTGCCCCTATTTGGATACCTTTGATTCCATTTTCCTGTCTGATTGCTGTAGCCAAGACTTCCAGCACTATGTTGAACAGAAGTGGAGATAGTGGGCAGCCTTGTCTGGTTCCAGTTCTAAGTGGGAATGATTTCAATCTTTCCCCATTCAGTATGATGTTGGCTATGGGTCTGTCATATATGGCTTGTATCATTTTTAGGTATGTCCCTTCTATGCCTATTTTCTTAAGTGTTCGTATCATGAAAGGGTGTTGAATTTTGTCAAAAGCTTTTTCTGCATCTATTGAAAGAATCATGTGGTCTTTGTTTTTGCTTCTGTTTATGTGGTGAATTGCATTTATAGATTTACGTATGTTGAACCATCCCTGCATCCCTGGGATGAAGCCCACTTGGTCGTGGTGGATTATTTTTTTGATAAGTGTCTGGATTCGGTTAGCTAAGATTTTGTTGAAAATTTTTGCATCTATATTCATTAGGGATATTGGTCTATAGTTTTCTTTTTTTGTTGCATCCTTTCCTGGTTTTGGTATCAGAGTAATATTCGCTTCATAAAAGGTGTCGGGGAGGTTTCCGTTCTTCTCGATGTTGTGGAATAGTTTCTGCAAGATAGGTACTAGTTCTTCTTTGTAAGTATGGTAAAATTCAGGTGTGAAGCCAACTGGACCGGGACTTTTCTTTTTAGGGAGATTTTTAATTGCTGTTTCTATTTCAGCTGTTGAGATTGGTCTGTTCAGGGAATCTATTTCTTCCTGGTTGAGCCTAGGGAGGCTGTGTGTTTCTAGAAATTTGTCCATTTCCTCCACATTTTCCAGTTTGTGTGCATAAAGATTTTTGTAGTATTCATAAATTGTATCTTGTATCTCTTTGGGATCAGTTGTGATATCTCCTTTTTTATTCCTGATGGAGCTTATTAGAGATTTCTCTTTTCTGCTTTTCGTTAGCTTAGCCAATGGTGTGTCAATTTTGTTTATTTTTTCAAAGAACCAACTTTTTGTTTTATTAATCTCCTGAATAGCTTTCCTGTTTTCAATTTCGTTTAGTTCTGATTTGATCTTGTTGATTTCACTTCTTCTGCTGGGTTTGGGGTTGGTCTGTTCTTCTTTTTCCAGCTCTTTGAGTCGTTTCATTAAATTGTCTATTTGTGATCTTCTTGTCTTTTGGTTATAGGCATTTATGGAGATAAACTTTCCTCTCAGAACTGCTTTAGCTGTGTCCCAGAGGAGTTGATAACTTGTCTCTCCATTGTCGTTTTCTTCATAGAAGTTTTTTATTTCCGTCTTGATTTCTTCATTTACGAAGTAATCATTTAGTAGGAGGTTGTTTAATTTCCACGTTTTTGTGTAGAAATGTGAGTTTCTGTTAGGGTTGATTTCTAGTTTTATTCCACTGTGATCTGAGAAGGTACATGGTATGATTTCTATTTTTTTAAATTTCTTGAGATTTTCTTTGTGTCCTAGGATATGGTCAATCTTAGAGAATGTCCCATGAGCTGATGAGAAGAACGTATATTCAGTGGATTTTGGGTAGAATGTTCTGTAGATGTCTGTCAGACCCAATTGTTCTAGAGTTTTGTTTAAGTCCATTATTTCTTTATTAATTTTCTGTTTGGAGGATCTGTCTCGTGCCGTCAGTGGGGTGTTGAAATCTCCGGCGATTATGGAGTTGCTATTAATCCATTTGCTTAGCTCCAGTAAGGTTTGCTTTATGAATCTGGGTGCACCTAAGTTGGGTGCATATATATTTAAAATTGTTATCTCTTCTTGTTGGACTGTGCCCTTCACCATTATATAATGACCTTCTTTGTCTTTTACTACTTTTGTTGGTTTAAAAACTAAATCGTCTGAAATTAGAACTGCCACACCAGCCTTCTTTTGGCTTCTATTTGCTTGGAATATTGATCTCCACCCTTTTATTTTTAGTCTATATGCATCCTTGCAGGTTAGATGTGTTTCCTGAAGACAGCATATACTTGGCCTGTATTTTCTTATCCATTCAGCCAGCCTATGTCTCTTGAGTGGAGAGTTTAAGCCATTCACATTTATTGAGAGAACTGATAGGTAAGGTAGATTAGTGATCATTCTGTTGGGTTGGATGTTGTTGCTATGATTTCTGTCTTGAGCCATTGTAATATCTGGCCTTTAATATCTTTGGGTTTTGGTTGTTTTTATATTCGTGGATTATTTTTATGATGTTCCGTGCATAACGCTGTTTTAAGTACTTCTTGTAGGGCTGGTCTTGTCTTGGTGAATTCTCTGAGCCTTTGCTTGTCTGAGAATGTTTTTATTTCTCCTTCATATACGAAGCTTAGTTTTGCAGGGAATAATATTCTAGGCTGGGCATTGTTTTGTTTCAAAAGAGTGAGAATGGGGCCCCAGTCTCTCCTTGCTTGTAAAGTCTCATTAGAGAAGTCTGATGTTATTCGAATTGGCTTTCCCTTGTATGTTACTTGCTTCTTTTGTCTTACAGCTCTTAGAAGGGCCTCTTTAGTTGATACTTTGGTCAGTCTGATGACTGCATGTCGTGACGTCTTCCTGTTTGTGTTGAATCTCCCAGGGGTCCTCTGAGCTTCTTGAACTTGTATATCAAGATTTTGAGCAAGGCCTGGGAAATTTTCCTCTATTATATCTTCAAACAGCTTGTCCAACCCTTGAGTGTTGTCTTCTTCCCCTTCCTGTAACCCTATGACCCTCACATTAGGTTTCTTCACATAATCCCACAGCTCTTGTAGGCTTTGCTCTTTTCTCTTGTTTCTCTGCTCTATTTCTGTGACTGATTTATTTAATTGGAGAGTGTTATCTTCAAGCTCTGAGATTCTTTCTTCTGCTTCATCTACCCTGTTCTTGAGACTTTCCACTGTATTTTGTAGTTCCTTGAATTGATTCTTCATTTCCAGGAGTTCGGTTACACTTTTCTTCAATGTGTCTATTTCTTTTCTCATATCCTGGAGACTTTTTGTGGTTTCTTGGTGTTGGTTGTTGAGTTGTTGTTGCAGCTGGGTGAGTGTTCTTATGTTCCACATACGAAATTCCTCTTCTGTCATATTGGTTGCCTGATTTTGGTCGGTGTCCGTTTCTAGGGGGCTGGTGCTCCTCCTTGGGGGTGTGTTTTCCGTTTGGTTCTTCATATTTCCTGAGTTCTTTCGCTGATTTCTTCCCATGTCGATCAGTTGTTGTTTCTTTCCTTAGGTTATTGTTTGGGTATTCACACACCTTGTTTAGTTTCTGAGGCGTTAGGTGGTGCCTGTGGTGAAATTGGACCACTCCCTGTATATTGAGTCAGTGGGTGCTGTGGAAAGGCTGTGCAAGATGCCGTCCCTGTCAGTAGGTGGCGTTTGCTTGGAGGAACAGGCTATGGTGTTGATTTTGAGCCCTCTTATCAGCTCTCGTTCTGGGCGGAGCTGGGTTGGGTAAGCCTGCCCTCAGGCCGTTAGCAGGGGTCAAAGTTCTGTTCTCTGCTGTCAGGGCGGGGCTGGAATGGTCCCGCTCAGCCAGAAAGTCTGGGTGTGGGGGTGGGGCTGTCTGAGACCCGCAGTCTGCAGCAGGCCTCGCTTCTTTCCACCCTCCCCAACTCCGCAGCTACTCCTGGGCCTCTGCCAGCAGGCCAGACCACAAGCTACCAGGCCTCCCCGGACTGTGATGCCGGCGGGGAGGTTCCCTGCACAGGAGCGCCACCTGGGTTGGGCGCACGGCCTCCTCCTGGGAGGAGGGTTGCCCTCTAGGACGCCGATCCACCCCTGGAGGCACACAGACCTCAGTAGGCTGTTCACGTATAACCCTTCTGTGCCCCGGGCAATGCTAGCCCTCGGTGCAGGGGATCTCGTCTGCAGGTCCGACCTCTGGGTCCCAGAGTTCAAACTGTATTCCCACCGGGGAGAGGATTTCCGGTCCTAATTCACCCACAGGGAGCCCAAGCTGGGTCTATGTCTCTCAGCCTCTGAGTCGGCACCGTTTTCCTGGGAACACGGTGCCAGCAGCACCTGGGAGGGCGGGCGGGGTCCCAAACGGGAAGGTCCCGTTCCCTGGAGGTGCCTCCGGCTGGTGGCTGTATTGTCTCTCTGGGCAGCTGCGGGTAGGGTCGGCGGAGGGGGGGAGGAGGCAATATGGCGCCTGCCGCTCGGCTCGGGTCTATGCACACGGAGGTGCCCGGAGGAAGTTGGGAACCTGGTGCCACGTCTGCTACAGGCTCACCGTTGGCAGGCGGCGGCAGTCTCTGGGCTGGTGTCCGCAGGTCTCTCCACCCGCTGTGGAGCCCACCAGCAGTCCCGAATGCAGGGGAGGGGAAACAGCAGATCCACCTACCCTTGCCGCTGGTCTCCGGGCTGCTCCGGTGGTCTCAGCCTCCAGATCTCCTCCGCAGCCTCCTCCTGTGGAGTCTCCCGGGGTCTCAGGTACCCCTCCTTCCGGCCCTTGTCTGCTGTATGCTCGTCTTCTTGCTTCTTTCCTCTAGTTTCTGCTAGAATCTGTCTTTTCTGCAGAGACCCTCTGTCTGGCGGTGTTATTCATCCGCCATCTTGCTCCGCCCGAATTCCAACTCTTTATTTCTATAAGTCAATTGATGTTCAGCCCGCATTTGCTTATTTGTGTTGATTATTGCTTATTGTCCATTGCACCTTATTCTCATCCTCCAGGAGGGAAGGTATTTGTTTTCTATGCTGATATAGAACGGTGCTCGATAGGTATTGGTTGGATGGACGAATGCATGAAAGATTGTCTCTGTTACCTACACATTGTGCACCGTCTCTTTGAATTGGGTTGTGAGGTTTTACTTCCAGGTGATTTATCTTCTGAATTATGTTTTGTGTGAACGCTCATTAAGTCGAGTCTCAGCACAGCCTGAGTGATGAGTGCACTGGGGCCCGAATGCGCGGCCAGGGAAAGCCAGCCCGGGATGGATCCCTGGCCTCGCTTACTCCTGAGAAGAGACAAAGCCAGTGTGGAGATGTTGCCAGATTGTTGTGTGTGCAGAATCTAATTTATAGTTGACCGGGGTCTCCTGAGAAGAACGTGCATTTATATCATTACTAAGCAGTAATTGATTACAAAGCGTGGTTGTGAAATTTACAATTATTGAATTACTCTGTTAGCTCATAAATTTCAAATCTTTATTTCTAAAAGTCAATTGATAGTCAGCCCAATAAATATTTAATTTAGATGTAATAATGGTGTTAGCGTAAAATTAAATTCTCATTTGGAAAATAAAGAATGACCTGGATGGAATTGGGAGAGGAGACTTGGCAGAGATGAGCGGAGACGCTGTTGGTCTGATTCAGTCCCTTCTCCTTAATTGGAAGAGACGTCTCATACATGCCTTCCTCCTACTTCACTGTCTCTTGAAAAAAATTCCCTTGTTAATAGGAAATAAAAGTCCTTCACATTTTTGTAGAGCTTTGTATTTCATAAAGCATATCTGAACTAGATCATATTCATGTCTCGCAAAAGCCTTTTGAAGCAATTACAGCACACATTTTTCTTCCTGTTTTACAGGTGGAAAAACTGAGGCTCAGGACCTGAAGTGACTTGCCTTAGGATATACTACAAGAGAGGGAGGCTAAACTTCATCCAGTGGCCTTTCAGCTGGATCACAGAGCTTGCTAATATCTATATACAAGTTAGGACTAAGTTCAGATGCATGATAGAGAAACCTCAAAACAACGGTGGTTTAAACAAGAGGAAAATGGATTTCCACCTTTTGTAAAAGTCACCACAGAGGAGGCAATCCTGTTGGTTTGGTGGAGCCTCAAGGTTAAAAGGGTCTCAGGCTCCTTCCAGTTTACCCCTCTACCATTCACAGGGTTTGTGGCCCTGAACCCCATGGGCCAAGGTGGCTGCTTGTGTTCCAGCCATTTCATGTGCAGTGGCAGGATGGAGGAAGACATAGTGAAGGGCACTTTCCCTCCCTTTTAAGAAGACTGCCTGGAAGGTCTACCTCTGCTTGTATCTTATTGCTCAGAGCTTATTCATTTGGGTATATCAAAATGCAAGGTAGGCTGCATAAAATAGAGTCTTTTATATGGACAACATAGTGTTTGGCTAAAAACTGGGATGCTGTCACCCAATGAGAAAGGGAAGAATAGAATTGAGGGGACAAATGGTAGTGTTTACCACAGCATGCATTCTAAAAGACCTAGTGTAGCAGTGTGACAAACATGGCCATGGCGTGTTCGCTTGAATACAGTCAATTTAGGACTGTCTCCAGCTGCCAGCATCATCCTGGTATTGGAGGCACTGACTAGACCATGGCTTCATTGCCTGGGAGCAACGAACAAGCCAGGAAACAGTTTTCCCCTTGGGTTGATTGATCTAGATCTTGATTAAAAGAAGGTGGGAGAAATAGTGAAGTTGCTTGCATGCTTGGCATTTGTAGACAGGTCTTTTTAGAGTGGAGCATTTTATTCCCTTTCTCTTGGCCCTCACCAATGCAGGGGTGCCACAGGTCTCACTCACGTTAGCCTGCAGCCGCCCGAGAGGCACGGCTCTCCATGCCAGCACAGAGGGCCAAGTGGGAACAGGAATCATTCAACCATCGTTTATGTGCCTGGTGTCTGCCAGGCACTGGGCCAGGCCCTTTGGATGCAGAGATAAGTAAGACGTGATTGGCACCTTCTAGAACAGTGGTTCTCAGAGTGTGGTCCCCGGGCCAGCGTCATGGTCATCACCTGGGAATTTGTTAGAAATGCAGATTCTCAGGCCTAACATCAGCCCTGCTGAATCAGGTGCTCCACAGGTGGGACCCAGTAGTCTAACAAGCCTTCCAGGGAATTCTGAAGCATGCTGAAGTTGGGGAACGACTACAATCTAAAAATGAGGAGGAATAGCTTGATGATCAAGAGCACAGGGTTTGGAGCCCCCGGACTAGGTTCTCCAAAACCACTGGGGTAGCTGTGCACTGTTGGGCAAGTTATTCAACCTCTCCGAACCTCATTGTTCTCATAGAATACTTACAAGATTTATGTGAAATGACAAAGTGCTTGGGGTATAGCAAGCACTGGGTAAATGATAGTTTTCATTATTATTATTTTTTTGCTTCTCTATGCATGGCATTATTCTTAGGAATTCAAAGAGTTCAAGGAAATTCATTTTCAATACCAGCATAAAAACAGAAATCCAAAGACAACTTTAAATGATTTTTTTTCAAAGTACCCACCATTTTTTATTTTACCTGTCACTCCTTCTTGTCTTGGCATGGATAAATCAAGAATTGCCTCTAAAAAGAAAGCATGTAGGAATAACATTCTAAAAAGAAAGCATTTAGGAATAACATTTATCGGGTATTGGGCAGGTGGGAGTGGGGAGGAGGGGATGGGTAAATACATACATGATGAGTGAGATGTGCACCGTCTGGGGGATGGTCATGCTTGAAGCTCTGACTTGAGGGGAGAGGGAGGGGTAAGGGCATTATACGTAACCTTAAAATTTGTACCCCCATAATATGCTGAAATAAAAAAAAAATAAAACATAACATAAAAAAAAAAGAAAGCATGTGTCAAGAGACTTGGAGAGACCTTTTACCAGAGAGCATATTCAAATTGACAGTCAATACATGCAAAGGTGCTGAATCTCATTAATCACCAGGAAATGCAAATAAAAGCTACAACGAAATCTCACTGTACAGTCACCAGATTAAATGATAAAGATGCAATGCCAAGTGTGGGTGAGGATGTGGAGCAACTGAAACTCTCAAACACTGCTACTGGAAGTATGAATCTGGCAGATCTAATAAGCTAGATATATAATTTGTGATATGTAATTTGTGAGGCATCATCTCATTCTTAGATATATAGCTAACAGAAATGAGTAAACATCTTTACTCACGGACATCTACATGAATGTTCTCAGCAGCGTTATTTGTAAGAACCAAAACCTGAAAACAACTCAAAAGCCCATAGTAGAATGGATACATTGTGATATATTTATGCAAAGGAATACTATCCAGCAAAAATACTGGAACAGCTTTATGCAACAAAATGGGTGAATTCAGTCAATTTCGGTTGAGAGAAGCCAGATGCAGGTGACACAATATGTACGATCTCATTAATGAGTATGTCAGAAACAGGCAGAACTAATCTGTGGTGATAGTGATTGTCCTGGTGGGGAGAGATGTTGATTGGAAAGAGCCATGAAAGGGGTTTCTGGGATGTTGGCATCATTTTATTTTTTGATCTGGATGACAGTTATTGAAGCATTTGTGAAAATTTATTAAGCAATCTATGATTTGTACATTATATATATATATATTTACATATATAAATGTGAAACTTCAAAACAAAATTTTGCCTAAAATATCTATGCAATAACATGCAAAATGTTTATAGAAAACCAAAAAGCATGATTGAGGGAAGCAGTAGAACTGGAAGTGACTAGAATATGTCAATGATTTTCACATAGCCTTAACTCCTGTTGCTGTACGGCTGATTAAAACAAGGATCTCACACACACACGCACACACACACACAGCAACATGCACACACACAATGTCTTCCTCCAGTATAGAAGTAGTTAACGAATTTCCAAGATAACTGTTTTTAAAAATCTGGATCTTTGAAAGTGGTAGCGAAAGGAAATAACTACCTCCAGTATTATCACTGGCCATAATGGCAGAACACCTTTTAGATATTTAATTTAGTTTGTGGTTCTCATTATTTTCTCATTAGATCCTCATAATTCCGTGGTGGATGTTGAAAAATGTGGTTACTGTTCCAAGTTTAAGAATGGGGATGCTAAGCTGAAGTGAATTTCAGTGACTTCTCCTGGATCACTCAACTGCTACATGGCGGGCATTGTTGGGGACTCAAGCCCGGTTCTTCTGGTACCCGATTTCCTGACATTGCTATTAAATGGTGACACTTTCTAGGTACTTGGAGGAAACTCCTGACTCATAGCTTCTCAGGCCATATAGAAAAACCACATAGAACTCATCAGACCGTTTGCAAACGGTACTGGGATATTATGCATAATATTAGTGTCAAGGTTATGATGCAGCTTGTTAAAGATTATGCACAGATTCTTCCTTGAATCCAGAGGATGGCATGGTTACTTTTAGAATTTATCTATGTTGTCTGTGTTTTAGAGCAAGAACAACCTACCCATAAGAAACAAATGAATAAAATAGAAGAATAGAAGAAAAAGGTAGAAAATAATTAAGAACAAATTGCTTTTTAAGGACATATTTATTAGATTGTAAAAGTTTATGTATTTTGAATAAAGTTTGGCTAAACCAAAAGAATTCAAAGAATAAAACAAAATTACTATCCTCAAGCCAGGGAGTGCGGAATGATCATAAACAATTAAAGCGTTTCCTTCCAGAGCTTTTTATATCTATAATATACAGGCTTAAACAACAGTCATGCTTTTGCAACTGTGTTGCTGTCTAGTTTTTTGTCAGATAACATTATTGTGAATATTTTCCAATTCCATTACATATTCTTTTTTTTTTTTTCTTTTTTTTTTTTTTGAGTCAACGTTAGTTAGAATCCATTACATATTCTTATGAACATTATTTTCAATAGCTACATTGTAATTTGTCCAACCTTCCTTTTAATATCGGACATTTAGATTGCGTCCAATATTTTACTATTGTAAAAAGGGCTTTAGTGAACATCTTACTCATAAATTTGAATTCATCATGGTGATTTTCTTAGAATAGTAGTGGCATCTTCCGATTGTTCTTTATAATCATTTTAGGCTTAGGGCACATAATGATAACATCTGTTATGATCCTGGAAATCTACTGAATCATACTTTACACAGGCTCTGGTTGGAATCCTGGCTTTACCAGATACTAGCTGTATGATCTTGGGTGGATCACTAAGCTCAGAAAGCTTCCCTGTCTTCATCTATAAAATGGGAATATAATTTTCCACGTTATCTCCCTATAAGGAGGATTAAATGAGGAACTCGGTGTTCAGGAGATGTTGTTTAAATTCCTATTTAGTTCTGCCAAAGAATGATGTAAATTTTATGCACTTTTGGGGGCTTCTTGTAGTTACTGACTAATGTTTTAGACTTTTAGTCAGATACATACTCATCCTTTTAGATCAAGGATCAACAAAGTATGACCCATGGGCTGAATCCTTTTCACCTGTTTTTGTAGATAAAGTTTTATTGGAGCACAATCTTGTAAACCTTGCTAATTTCTTTACCTATAGCTTGCTGCTGCTTCCTGCAACAGTGCCAAGCTGAAAATATTTACAGAAAAACTTTACAGGAAAAGTTTGCAGACTTCTGCTTCAGATCAGTCACAAAATATTTATTTCTGAGCTCATGAAAGATAAGTGTATTGTACTTCTAAAAAACATTTTTTCCCCCTGTGGTAGAGGATAGACTCAAGCTATGTGCGGCCGAGATGACTCTATTGAATGTGGATGCTACCTAGTTACAAAAGGAACAAGAAGATGTGAGCCTCACACTTTGATTGACACACCGGTCTTTTTAGATTTCTCTGGGAAAAAGTGAGGTTGACCTTAAATGAGAGTGGAGTGCCTTTTATCTATGTTGTCTGTGTTTTAGAGCAAAAGCTGGCATTGTCCAACTTGAAGCTTCATTGGGAGTGTTTTGGAAGTGTTTGTCGTGAGAGTGCAGGACTGGCTCTCTGGCTCTTGCCACTACAATGAACCTATTTTTATGAAATTGATTCTGGGTCAGACTGGCTCGGATTCAGCTCACAGAATGTCTGAGAGGTTCTGTCACCCTGTGGCTCTGTTTCGAGGGTGGCGGTGGAGCTTGGGGCTGTGGCTCAGTTCCTGAGGCTGGCTCCTGACTGTTCCTCCCACCTCTTCCCCACCTCCTATTCTAAATTCTTTTGGCTGTGTCCTACTGCTTTCAAAATATTTCCAAAATTATATTTGGGACCAGAAAATACAATGTGAGCAAGGCTTCAGAGATTGACTTCTGATAGCAGGAGTTTGGGATAAACATTCTGCAAATACACGCACACTCTAGAAGTGTATGTAAAAGTAGCTCTCTGCTTTGCGTGCAATTGTTCTCCTGGTAGATTGGATGGTTGTTTCTAACTCTTCACCCCTCTCTTTATCCATCTGATTTGGCACCTCTCCCCAGTGGAAATATAGCATATTTCACCACCCAGCGAGTTGCCATCATCCATGTGACTTGCTTAAGCCAATAAAATACACGTAGAACTATCTGTGCCCAAGCCCGAAGAAGTAGCACATGTCCCTGCTTGCCCCTTTTGTGTTCTGGTCATCGCCATGAGAAAAATCATGCTCGGCTAGTTCACTGGCCCGAGGAGGGTGACAGTCATGTGGGACAGATCTGGACCCAGGCTGAAGCCTGACCCAAGCCCAGCTGAGCCACACCCATTTCAGTTGCCCCTAGACAACCTACAGACATAGGAGCATAGACTAATGCTGTTTGTTTTAGGCCACTGAGTTTGGGGCCAGTGTTTTTGTAGCAAGAGCTATCTATGAATAATACAGCAATGTCTCAACCTGCCTGGAGCCCACAGTTGATGGATATTCAACAGTGGTATGTACTGGTCCCATGCTACATGTTACAAATATAGACATGAAGAAAAATATATTATCTACCATTAAGAGCACACAATTTGTGGTAGAAAAGGCAAAAGAGACAATTACCATAAAGTGGGAAGGCTGCTGTGATGGTGGTAAGCCCAGTGCCCCACGGGAGCACAGAGGGCAGTCAGCTCTGGGCTGAGAGCCCATCCGGTAGGATTTCCTGGATAATGTGTGGGCTAAGTCTTCAAGCCTGAGCAGTCATTCCCTAAGTAAGTCAGGCAGGTGGAGAGAACATTTCTATTATTTATTTTCACCCAAAGGTATCTCTGGTAAATAACTGTTGGGCTTTGGTGCAGGCCTATATTATGCCGTTAATTTCATGATATTAATATTAGTAATATTTAATGAACACTGTCTGAGGCAAGGCCCTTGAGTGTTTTGCTTGCCTGATCTCGTTTAATTCCCCACCACCTTGTGTGTTCCGGTTTATAGTCTGCATTAAGATATGATGGCCTCCACTCCAGCGGGGGTATCTGAGAGTCAGTGGTTCCCTGTACAGGTTGAGGCTCATGGTTCTGCAGGGCTGATCCTGTGTTTGACGTGCTTTGATTGTGCTGCGTTAGCTGTCACCTGCTATTAAGTGGAAGAGTGATTCTTTGGTGCCTTCGTTTGGCCGGCTCAGTAGATTCATACATGGTATTAATGAGGCCAAGGCTGTGAGCTCTGTCCTCTACAAGGACCAGTTAGATTCACTGTTTGGAACTCATTACCCGAAGGTAAGGTTTTCAACGAGTACCCGGAGTGGCACCAACAGAAGATGGAGATTCCCAAGTGACTTGCATGATTTCTTTGAGGACAAACCCTACTAGCCGCAGTTTGCTGAGTTCATAGTGCTGTGCTAGGGGATTGTCAAACGACTTCCTTGGGCTCCTGGTTTGCAGATGAGAAAAGCAAAGCTCAGTGATTGTTACTTGCCTAGGGCTATTCGATTGCTTGTAATAGAGCCATGGCTGGGCCTGTCTGGATCCAAAGGCTGTTTGTGAGTCACTCCAGAACAGGGTTTCTCATTCTTGGCGTAAAGTGGGAATTGAATTGACATTTCGGGTTGGGTTGTCTTTTGTCATACGGAGGCTGTCCTGTGCATTGTGGATATTTAGTAGCATCCCTGGCTTCCAAACACACTGGATGCTGGTAATACACTTCTCTCTTCTAGTTGTGACAGCCAAAAATGTCCCCAGTCATTGCCAAGTGTCCACTGAGGAACAAAACCACTGTGCTCTATGGTATCATTGATGGGGGTAACTGAAAGAAACCAGGATCTCTGACTGGGGGGACTTGGACAGAGTAGAGAACCGCCCCCAGACCGCATTTCATGATGGGATTTTGGATTTGAATACCTGTGTGTTCTCTTTGACAAACTGTACTGGACACTCGGGCCAGGGGAAGACGCTGGCCCCGAGCTGAAGGTCCAAACCAGGCTTCATCCATCTGCTTGCTACCTCCTGTCTCCTAGGTACCGTCCCAGCTCTTGCTGGACCTTCTGGGGCAGGGATGTTGGAATCGGACATCTCTTCCCAAGAAGGAGGAGGCTGTGTCCTGCTCAGGGCTGGCAACATGGATGAGTAATAAGAGAGAGAAGGAACGTAGAGGGGAGAGAACCGCCAGCATGAATGCCGCCCCACGCATCCACACAGGCTACGAGATGGTGCACAGAACTCACTGAGCAGACTGCCTGGCGTGTGGAGCATGCTTAATAAATGCTGGCTATTATTACCATTATTATTAATACTATTTATAACTACAGCTCTGTTTTATAAAAAAAAAAATAACTAGTTTTCAGAACACACTCCTCCAGGCTTCCTGCTCCATTAATATTCAACTTACTTATTTAAATTTAATTTTTTCAAGGTCTTGTGTTTAATTTTTTAAAAACCTCGTGAATTATTAGCATTTTAATGAATAATGACATTTAATAAATAATAACACTAGCAAGGGCTCAAAACGTAAGCCATTTAATTTAACAACGTACCTGTGTTTTCTCAAAAAAGAAACAGAAGAAAAAAATGCCTACAAGAAACTTTACACTGTGGACAAATGTTCTCTGTAATTTGAACTTCTGGCTTTTTTAAAAAAAATTATTGTTATTAGTGGGATAATGGCTTTGCAGTATCCCCAACTCTATGTATCCCCAATTCTATGTAGGTAGAAGTACCCAGCTAGAGTTAATTTTATTTAGAAATTGCAAAGCATGTACTATGTACTGCATTAGTCTAATATTCTAAGGGCTTTGGAAATATGAATTCATTTAATCCTCATAACAACAATGGGAAGTAGATGCTATTATCATTCTCATTTTTTAGATGAGGAAACTGAGGTACAAAGAGGTTATTAACTTGCCCAAAGGTGCATAGTTAGTAAGCACAGAGCTGGGATTCAAACCCAGGGAGTTGGCTTCAGAATCCATTTTCTAAACCATTATACATATTGCCTCTTCTCGCACCAAGGAGGAGTCTTAGGAGGTATAGGAAGCAATTTCCCATTCTCCCTCAGATATAGGGGATAGTGGTAATACTAACAGCAAACTGAGGTTATCTCACATTAGGTCTTGGAGAAGTGAGGAAGGTGGCACACGGACCGTAATCTAATCCTTTAGCATAGGTTGGGAAGAATAAAAATGCCTCTGGGTAAACACGTTTTATTTTATGTGAAGTTCGTGTATGTGTATTTGTGTATGTTTATTGTGTCCATAGTTTGAAGTGTATAGGCCTTTACATTTATACGAACTGTACTTAGAAACTCCTAATGTCTACGGAAATTCATATCATAAAGAGCATGCGTGTAAGAAATCTTTTGATCTTTTTACATTTTATGGTAGTGGTTCTAGTAGTAATTCAACACATAAATGAAAAGTAATTCAATGCACATTGCTTCTTAAACAAGAGGTTCAGGTATGTTGGCTGTTGCATCAGTTATGAAGAAGACATTCCTGTAGGTGTGGTGGCATGCTTCCCTCCCTGCCAACTCCAACCTCCCCAGGAGCTCCAAGCCTTTAATCTTCCCACAAAGAGCTTTAAGTCCATCCTTGGTTCACACTTGAGTTTTGCCTCTTGTTTGAGAATGACATCAGAAGGGAAGGGCTCCTGCTTCTCCCATGCCTCAGCCATTGCAGGTTCTTTCAGAGACAGGAGGGTGCACTGCCATGGCCATGTAGGTGACCCAGGATGCTATTTCTGGGCTTTCCAGTGGTGACAGTTCCTTAACCCTGTCACACCGAGATGGCAGAAGAACAAAATACTATAATAAAATGACATCAAATTAAAAACCAAGCAGGATCCAATGTGAGCTCTTCTATAAATAACTTATGAAAAGTGAAAAGATGTTTCTGTTAGCAAATTTAAAATAATCGTTAGAATCCTTCAACAGATTGCTGCTAATTAGATTGAGAATTAAATAGCTTTGTATGAGTGTAGAGTTAATTAATAGCTCATTACTTTTTTAATAAGCCAAATTCATTTGGAAACAGAAAAGAGACAGCAAAGTTCATCATGGATGAGATGTTAGATTGGGATTATTTCTCCTTCCCTTGATGAGAGGAGTTTAATTAAGGCAGGAGACAAATTTGTATCATGAATAAGTTGCATGCAAAACCCCAGCATTAAGAGTTGGGGAAAGCAGCAAGTATCCTTATTTTAAAAGCCTCCTTGGGCCATATAGGGTTAATAAAAAGTGTGCTTGAGTCTCCCTGTTCAACTTTTTGGTTTCAATTCAGTTATAAAGTAAAACTTTTTGAAGCTAGGTAGGTTCATTCAAGCCAGTGGAACTTCCTTGTACTCATATTGATTTAATTTTCATTCTTTTTCATTCCAGATGCACTAGGATCTTACTTTGAAAGCAATCTTCCCTTTTCCCGAATATTTTCGTTTCCTTTCACCCTCATCCTTTCTTTCCACATAGTCTCAAATTTCATTATTTCTTCATCTAGTTTTCTGACCCTTAGATGCCCCTTATGTTATATAACATAGAGTAGAATGGAGTGCAATGAAATGAATAACTTCTGATTTTGAAAGCAGGTGCATCTCATTATCCCATATGGAAATTTTCTGTTCCATATTGTTTGCAAACATAGAGGAACCAATTTCTACAAGGCAGTCTTTCAGAAGTAGTCCTTGTCACCCCTTGGAGTTGGATAGATTGATGAATTTGTCTTTCAGGGTGGGTATGTGATGTTGTCTCCTTTTGCCTTCTACCCATTCAAATAAAAATCATTCCTCTTCAGATGTGAAAGAGCTGTTCGATGTCATCTGGTCAAAAGCTAGTAGAATACATTATTCCTCTGATAACACCCCTGCTAAGTGTGGGTCTAGTTTCTGCTAAACCAATAGATGTAACTTGGGTTCCTTTGTTGCATCATTGTATACACATGATGACATGTTCCATGTAAGTGGATTGGAGACTTCTCACCTGGAGCAGGAGGGAGGTCAGCAGAGAATGTCTCTTTCTGGAGAAACATTAAATGTCCTGCCTAGTAATGGGATGACATCCCCCTTGACAATGAACCATGACTTGCATGTGAGTTTTTAATTTTTAAATAGGAGGTGTGTTTGGCTCTGCTAAGCATGAAAGTCTGATAACTAGTAGCTCATTTCACAAGCTGTTGGCCCACTCCAGGAGTAATTAACATGGCCTATTTCTCAAAGGGTGATTAATTCTCACCTGTGCTTAATTCCACAAATTTTCTGGGGTGGGGTGCAGGGGGATCGCTTTTTTCCTTTCCTTTCCAAATGAAGACTTGAGCTCTCTAGCTCTCTGCTTTTGAGGCCTCACTTTTCACCAGATTATTATCTTTTTTCTTCTTTCAACAGTTCTGTTCTTTGAAACAGAACCTGGAACTCAGAGCTCTCTCAAAGAACTGAAAGAAGTGCATATACAAGTCCCATTGTGGAACTGCCCTCAAGGAGTGATCCAACAGAGCAGTGCGAACTGAGACTTGCTCCTGTGACCAGATGACACAGAGGGTCTCAGGTGCCTGCTAACCTGGACCTCAGGATGCTTGTTTAGCCCTGCCCTTGACTCACCCCATCCATACTATGACTCATATTCCCTTGATTTTCCCTGCCTCCTGTTTCTTCTTTTCTAGCTATTCCCAACAACCGAGACATAGTTGGCTCATGATAAATGTTTTATGGATTCCTTGTTTTTGGATAGATGTCTGTGTTTCTTGGTGTTATCTGAATTTCTCTCTTCCCACCAACATTGGACTTGATCTTAGTGGTACTGCCCTCCACTGCTCCTGGCCCCACCCAGACCGCCCTCATCTCTCACCCCCGCCACAGGTGACTACACTGGTGTCCTTACTAACCTGCCCACCTCCCCACTTCCTGGGAGAAGCCAGAGTGATTTTTAACAAATGTTTTATTGAAATATACCATATTTACAGAAAAGGACATATGTCTTAACTGTACAGCTTTATGGATTTCATAGACTTGTCAGCCATGGAAACAGCACCCTGATGAAGAAAAATAGGGTATTGTCAGCACACCAGAATCTTCCCCATCCATTCCCTGTCACTATTCTCCCCAAAGGTAACCACTGTCTTAACTCTGGGGTGATTTTTAAAGTCATCAACCAGATTTAGTCACTTTCCTACTGAAAACTCTCTGCTATAATTTGGATTTGGTTTGTCCCCACCAAACCTCATGTTGGAATTTGATCCCTGGTGTTGGAGGTGAGACCCAGTGGGAGGCGTTTGGGTATTGAGGGTGGGTCCCTCAGGAACAGATGAATGCCTTCCCTGGGGATGAGTGAGTGCTTCCTCTGTTAGTTCTCATGAGAGCTGTTTGTTAAAAAGAGCCTGGAACTTCCCCCTATCCCCCACTCTTTTTGTGTGTGTATGTGTGTTGGGGTCTCACTCTGTCACTCAGGCTGGATTGCAATGGTGTCATCATAGTTCACAGCAGCCTCAAACTCCTGGGCTCAAGTGATCCCCCTGCCTCAGCCTCCTGCGTGGCTCTTGGTTCCTCTCTTGCCATGCAATCTCTGCACACAATGGCTCCCCTTCACCTGCCACTGAGAGTGGAAACAGCCAGAGGCCCTCACCAGATACAGATTACCAATTGAACTTTTCAGCCATCCAGGATTGTAAGCCAAATTAACCTTTTCTGTTTATAAATCCTCCAGCCTCAAGTATTCCTTTACAGCAACACAAAACACACTAAGACATTCTCCAATAGCTCATCCCGTTGCTCTTGAGATAAAAGTCAAACTTTTTACCATTCTATGTCAAACCCTTGCCTTCATTCTTTTTTTTTTTTTTTAATAGAGGGATTGTCTGAAGAAAACATTTTGCCAATTAAAATCACTTTTTTTTTAAAATTTTGAGGCAGGGTCTCACTCTGTTGCCCAGGCTAGATGCAGTGACTTGATCATAGCTTACTGCAGCCTCCAACTCCTGGGCTTAGGGGATATTTTTGCCTCAACCTCCCAAGTAGCTGGGACTATGGGCTTGCACCACTGTGCCCAGCTAATTTTTCTGTTTTTTGTAGATCAGGGTCTCGCTATGTTGCTTAGGCTGGTCTTCAACTCCTGGCCTCAAGTGATCCTTCTGCCTTGGCCTCCCAAAGTACTGGGATTACAGGCGGGATGCCTGGTCTTGCCTTCATTCTTGACTCACCTCCCCACCTCTCTCTTCCCTCCCTCTCTATTATCCAGCCACACTGGTCCCCCTAAAAATTCCTAGAACATGCCAAGTTCCTTTTTATCCCCTGGACCTCTCCATGTGCTGAGCCCTTTTCCTAGAATTCTATTTCTCCAAATTTCTTCCTCATTTGAGATCTTAGCTTGAATGGTACCACTTTGATGAGGTCTTCCTTGCCTACCTAGCCTAAACTTAGCCTTTCTCATTTACCCCCTCTGTGACATCCCCTGTTTTTTCCCATTTCGACTTATCATCTGTAATGTCTTGAGTAGTTTTTCTTTGGTTGTTGCTTGTGTTTCCATTTGAATATCCACGCAAGTGAAGGGAGGGACCACGTATGACTTATTCATTGCCATATCCTCAGCCCCTAATGCAATAGGAGCTAAATAAATATTGGATGAAAAAATGAAAAAATGAACACAAAGTATACTGAGTGTGACTGTCACATCTTAAGGGACCAAAGGCAGGGAGTGAAGTCTGGTCCCCTGGCTAAACCCTCAGATCAGGCTGGGATGGCCTGGCCCTGGTGGGTGCCTATGTTTCCTGAGCCTTGGAGGTGTTTGGGACCCTTATATCTGGTGAGTTTAGAAAAGCTACCATGGGCTACCATGTTCCATCTGAGCAGTCAGCAAGAGGAATGGGCCCCAAATCCATTTTGATGTGTGGGGGCTCATCCAGCCACAGTCTGCTGTGATTATGACTTCCTTTTTGTAAGGAATTCTAATGTCTTTCCCACACTGTCCTGATAGTATCATTCACATGGCGACAGTCCCTGCATTATGGCACTTGCATCCTACTCATTGCTCTATTGTGTCCTGGAGAGGAAGGAAAACAGCAGAGAAAGGGAAAAGGGAAAAAAGGAAATAGGAAAATTCAGTAAGGGCTTGACCTGTCAGATTCCTCAGGTGTGGCCATCCAATTAATACAGGGTAGTGGGGTACTGGAATTTTAGTGACTTTATCCTAGATTAGTGCTGGAGGCAATGCATTTGGCTATTGTATTTCTTCTTACTTTAAAATAGGGACTTAAAGAGGATACGGTTATTTGCCTCTTTTAGAAAGTTTTTTTAGATCTCAGACCTTAAAATTTTATTTTGGTTGTCCCATTGCATGGCTCAGAGCAGTGATTTTAACACTCTTACAATGGTCTGTCTGGTGAGATGATGTTTATTTTGTTTTTCACATTGCTGTTGGCTTCAAGTACATTTTCCATCCCCCACCCTCAGTACAATGCTGGGGGTATTTGGAGTGCTTTGTTTCTGAAGTGGTCCCTATATGCAAACAAGGACAACTCTGATTTAGAAGACCCTCGAAGGGGAGGTTCCTTATCCATACTCAAGCACCCTCCCCAACCTTGTCATTCAAGTCACATGTTTCGGTTATCTATTGCTGCGTGACAAATCACGCGAATCATAGTGACTTACAACAATGTATTATTATCTCTTCTGGTGCTGTGGGTTGACTAGACTCAGCTGGGCAGTTTCTTGTTGAAGTCTATTATGAGATTGCGGAAAGGTAGTATTGGAGTACTGGGACTGGAGTCATCTGAAGGCTCAGCTGAGCTGGATGTCCAAGATAGCCCCCTCACGTGGTTGGGGGTTGGTGCTGGGAATTGGCTTGACACTAGACAGCTGTGGCTATCAATCATATAGCCCACAAGTAGCTTCTCCGTGTGGCTTGAGCTTCTCGTGGTGGGGCTACTGAGTTCTGAGAGGGAGTGTCCCCAAAACAAGAGGCAGGGAATGGAAGATGCCAGGCCAGGTAAGAGTACAACAGTACTGTAAGCAGTACAACAGTACTTCTGCCATATTCAGCTGATCAAGGTAGTCAAAGGGCCCACCCATATTTGAATAGATGGAGAAATAGACTCTATCTCTTGATAGGGGAGTTGTCAAGATCACTTTGCAGAAGACTGTGTGGGGCAGGAGATAATATTGCAACCATCTTTGAAAAATAGAATATGCCACATTTTCTCTCCCATTTCTTCAGCTTTCCCTGCCTGCAGTTATTCCAAAAGGCAGTGTGCTTTGGGACTGATTCCCTATAGGGAAGCCTGGCCCAACATTAATTCTGACATTTTAAAGGTATTACCTACACAAATATTAAATATGTCAGATTAAGATGCCATTTCCTTCCAAACTCATCCCCCCCACCCAACTATGTGAAGACTTTTAAATTGTTTTTCTGGACTCTGGCAACCACTGTGTAGGAAGTGAATTTCTGACGATTCTTCCCTTACTTCTTGTGTTTAGATAACCCTCGTATGTAAACCTGTTTTAATTTCTGCTGGCATTGTGTAATTGCAATATCGATCCTTTAGGCTGAGAACAAAGTGCTTGTTAATGCAACTGACTCCATCTGCCTATGGAGACATTAACCAGGAAGCTGAACTTGGTGTTAAATGACTGCCGTTTGTTATTTTTCTGTTACACCATTTATTCCAACTATTTTTGCAACCTAATGGAAGATGGTGTCTTATATTTTATTTTATTCTTTTAACCAAGAGGATGTGAAAATTTTCAAGTTGTATTGCTGTTTTAGTTTTCAGGAGAGATTAGCCAAGTGAATTGGTAAATGTATGTTTTTCTTCTTTTCCTTGCTGCCTCCTTCTTTCAGCAAACTTTTCTAAAGGTGATGAATAGCTGGGAAGATGAAATGTCCACCCTCTGCAGACTAGCTGTCTCCCACACACTCCTAGCTGCATAGCAATCTGAGACTATTTTTCCCCCTCATTTGACTCTGCTTGTAGGTTTTGGGTCCTCTTCAAAAGATTGGTATCTTCATTTCACTTGAAAATTCTTTAAAACAGTCTGCATCCCTTTTCCTCTTTTAAGTAGAAACAGAAATAGAAAAGTTAAAAAATTTAAAATATATTATTTAACTTTAAATAAGTTTTCACTTTTCCAACATATGTATTTCTTTCCAAACTGCAAGAAATCTGGGTGGAGAAGTGTTAACTCTTTCCCTTCTTTTCGCCATTAGTAAAACATTTGGACTCCAAAGCATGGGGCTAAAAGGCTCTTGGGAGACTCAATCTAGACCTTGAGTTTATTGAAGAGGCCCAGAGAGGGCAGGTGTTTGGTCAGAATAACTCAGCAGTTTAGTGGCTGCGTCCAGAGGAGAGGCCCTTTCCTTTGGCCTCTGGTTTGTGCTGTTCCTGCTGCATGAGGGTGCTGTGGTTGGTTGTTGCCTTGTGTCTTGTCTGGTCTGGGGCAGCCTTGGCTTGACCAGGCCTCGTCTGTTTTGGGTCACCTCTCCAGGGACCTGCTACTCCCCCTGGACTTGTTCCATCCTTGTGAATGAAGAGCATCAGTGCACACCATCCCTTGACATTGGAAACTAGCACCTGGCAGGAATTAATTTGAGGCTAGACTTGCTCAACCACCTAAGAACGAAGCACTTTCCACCAAATCATAGGAGAAGGGAACCAATTGTAATTGAAATTCTGCTATGAGCCATGATTATATACTCTCTTATTTAGTATTTATTTTTACTTGGCTCCTTGGCATTCCTTGGGGGCTGCAAACATTGAGTTTGGTGTGATAGGGGTCCACAGTAAAGAACAGAGAAGAGAATGAACTGCTGACCTAGACGATCAGTTAAGCTGTTAGTCCCTGTGAAGGGGGTTGGGGGAGGGAGGGAGAGGTGTAGCTGGAAGCCTTGGATTCCATCTACATAGACCAGGAGCATAAGCTTAGTATGCATCAGAATCATCTGAAGGTTTGTGAAAGCACAGGTTGTAGACCCCTGGTTACCGATTCAGTTGGTTTGAAGTGGGGCCTGAGAATTTGCATTTCTAACATGCGTTTACTCTAGGCCTCCCCTAAAGCCGCCTTGCCCAGGGCCTCACTAACACTCTGCCCTGCCCTGCCCATCTGGATGTGTTCCCAGACCTCAGAGAGGGCTGGATGACAGCTAGGTTTCTCTCACAATGCCCGATTTATTTATCGGTAAAGGGACTTTCAAAAGTAGGATTCTTTTTGATATTTTGTACCCCAAAATGGCCAGATACTTGAAAACAGTATTCCATGTGAGAAACAATTGGAGGATGATTTGAGATAAGATGGAATTAAGTTTGCAGCAGCCAGCACACTCTTTATTGGGCATCTGCTGTGTGCAATATCTATTTAATACTCACAACAACCTTGCAAGGTGGATGTTATGTTGCCCACGTTTCACAGATGAGGGAAATGAATTCTGCAAAGAGTCTGCTTTTGTGAGTTACAGAGCTGGGATCGTACTTTGTCAGTCTGTCTGCCATGTTATTCTTTTCACTGACACTATGCAACTGTTTTAGAAATCGAGAGAGTAAAAACATTCCCAGTGTCAGTGACAAGGACCATCATAGCCAGCTCCATCTATTAAGCTCCAACTCTGTGGCTGACACTGTGCTAAGCATTTTATATATTTCAGCAAGTTTAAGGCATATCACTGCCCTGAAGGAAGGTAGGTATTATTTTGCAGGGGGATAGGGGGGCTCAGGAAGGTTAGATAGCTTGCCTGAGGTCATAGTTGGTAAGTGGCAATGCTGGGCTTGGAACCTAGGTGTCGCAGATTTCAAAGCCTGGGTTCTTAGTTAGTTGCTCTGTTGTTTGATTGGCTGCATTACACGTACCCCAAGATTGTTACCTGGGACCTCAGGGGTTAATGATGTAGCTGGCGGCACTAGGGGTGTGGGAAGCAGAATAAGTTTGGTGGCAGAGATGAGTTCCATTTGAACATGCTGAATTTAAGCAAATTCACCAGAATCTTGTTGAAGGTCCTAGTGTGTGCTGGGAGCTGCATTCGAGGTGATGGAGAGAAAGGGCAGGACCTTCATGTTGACATTTTTAGAGCTTTATTATGTGACCTGGTATGAGCCATTCGATCAGCGGGTCCTACACGCTTGAAGCCCTGACTTGGGTGGGGCAAGGGCAATATATGTAACCTAAATATAGGTTTGTACCTCCATAATATGCTGAAATAAAAAAGAAAAAAAATCAGTGGGTCCTAGAATTGACTTAGAAATGACGAACATCTTTCTTTATTTCTGTTGCCTCACTACGGAGTAGTGGAGAGCCCTCTGGAATTTGTGGAAGTGCTAGAAGAGTTACAAAGGGCGATTGCATGTGGCGAACACATGCGCTGTATAAAGAAGCTGCTCTCCATGCACTACTTTGTGATGTTTGTTTTCCACAGGATTATTAGAGGAGAGACAGAAGTTAAAATCTTATTGTGGTGGATGTTATTTCCTAAGAGGAGTGGAAAATGAATCTAGAATAGACTTTTCACATTATCAGTGTTTTTCACGGCTTTTTCTCCCCATTATTATTACCCTAAGGAACCTTTTTAGTTATTATTATTATTTTTTTTTTACTAACCTCCCTTCCCTCCCTTCCCCACAAAATTAAGTGGAATAAGATAATTGTCGGGCAGTGCTGAGCTTTGGAGGGTCACCAACCATTATAATATCTAAGACTATTTTATCCCCCAAGAACAATGCTCTCCACCTTGGGGGTGATATTGCCCCCACTGAGAATGCAGGATTTATACAAAGCTTTGCAAAGTCAAGGGATAGAGCGTCCAAGGTGGGCTTTTAGGGCAGGGGTGGAAATCCTTTCCCATGGCTGTACTTAGCCTTTGGTTTTATCTCAAAAAGCTCTCAGCAAGTTTTCTAATATTTTTTCTTTCACTGTCCCTTGGAACAGCACATTTTTTTGGGGAAAGAGATTTGTCCCAACCAGGGACTTTATCAAGAGTGTGAGTTCCTGTCGTACCTGCATGCTTGGGGTGTCTGACCTCATGGGGCCTGTTGTCTGACCCAGAGTCCCCACTGGTGACTTTGGAGGAAGGTGGGACCTGGTCAGGGTGGTGGGTGAGGGGCATTGGAGCTGTGGGGCCAACTCTGTCCTCTGCATTGGCTGGTGGACCACATGACTAGAGGTGAGTGCTGCCCACCACCAGTGGGGATGGGGACTTGTGAATGTCTAAGAGGAGGTGTGTTAATTATATGGGGTTGGTGGTTTGCCAGACTGGCATGAGTTGGTGGGGTGGGTGGTGGTGAACAAGGACTGCTTGTCAAGGAGGCTGATGTCTGTTCTGGTCTTTTCCATCCTTCTCACGCTTAGTCTCGTCTGGTTCCCTCCAGGTTTACCTCGTCATTGGTTATATTGTTCCTCTTGCCTTCATTCCTTCTTTCTATTTTGTTTTCCTATTTTTCTGTGTCTTACTTTTGGTTCTCCCACAGCATACCTTGAGACAAGGATTTGGGTGCAAGTAGTTTACTCTGGAGACGATCCCAGGAAAGAGCAGTTGGAGAGAGGGGTTGCGAGACAAGGAAGGAGGAAAACCCCGCACAGAGGGTTG
Source organism: Microcebus murinus (assembly GCF_040939455.1). Lineage (NCBI taxonomy): Eukaryota > Metazoa > Chordata > Mammalia > Primates > Cheirogaleidae > Microcebus > Microcebus murinus. The sequence continues at coordinate 39,040,988 of NC_134119.1, read as the reverse complement.
ACCGGTGGGTTCCTACAGCGGGCAGCTGGAGTGCACTCCTGCTGGGGACCTTCTGCGAGACCGCGTGAAACACACCTCGTACTTGCCCACCAAGGGAAAAGGCAGCTCGGATGAGTCTCCACCAACCGTCAGTTCCAGCCTGCTCTGCCCCTCAGCCGCAAATTGCCCTTACACGAAGAGACACAGGTCACCGTCCGTGTTGGCAGGAGGTCTCTGCAGGTGCTGACCTTTGGGCAGAACCAAAGGGACGTGGGTGGCGCAGACTGAGGCTGTCTGTGTGCTCTGGTCCTCTCTGCGACTCTCTGCATCTTAATGTTGCAATGAAGTAAATATTTTGTTGAATTTATTGAAAATACACTTATGCCTTCTATTCCCAATGTAAAAATTAGGTCAGCTGAATATTTTATTTTCCAAAACTAGTTATACACATTTTAAAAAATCGTCTGGGGTCTCATAGGGTGTGTGTGTGTGTGTGTGTGTGTGTGTGTGTGTGTGTGTGTGTGTATGCACACATGCATGAATGACCTCCAGTGAAAAGCTGGTCTTCTTCCAAGTCGAAACACATTAGATATATGCTATGGTCTGAAGGTGTCTGCTCACTTTTCATATGTTGAAACCTCATCACCAATGTAGGTGTCAGGAGGTGGGGCCTTTAAGAGGTGCTTAGGTGGGTTAGCGCCCCTATAAAAGGGCTCAGGGGAACCAGTGAGGCCTCTTTGTCCTTTTGCCTTTCTGTCCGTCCCTTCTGCCATGTGAGTTCACCCAGATGGCACCACCAGTGAGGAACAGGTCTTTACCAGACACCAAACCTTGACCTTGGACTCTACGGCCTCTGGAACTGTGAGAAATAAATTTCTGTTGTTTATAAATTACCCAGCCTCAGGTATTTTTCTTATGGCAGCACAAATGGACTAAGACAATAAATAATCTGAGGCATTCAGCCCACAACCTTGGTTATTTTTTCCCCTTCAGATAATCGCCCCTACTCCCATGGCGGTGGGTAGCTGTTACCCAGAGTCGGGCAGATTGAATAGTTAGATCTGGGTTCTTAAGCCTTTCCCACAGTGTGCCCTCCCCCTACTTCCAACACCTGGGCACCTGCGGATTATGGAGATTATAAACTCAATCTTCTAACCCACCTTGGAAATCTTAGACAAAATATTTGACAAAAGTAACATAATACTAATTATGCTTTCTTGAGAATTCATTACCGGTACTGTGGTCAGTATTTCACCATATTACTTCATTTGATCATTAGAACTGTGAGATAGGCATTAGAATTCCCATTTTATAGTTTAGGAGCCTGAGGCTTGGAAAGGCTACATAGCTTTTCCTTGGGTCAGAGCCAATAAGGGGTGGAGCTGGGATTCGAACATACACCTGCAGACTCTAGTCCATGTTTTCACCCAGAATGCTCTTCTGGTTCCCAGCATCTAAGCTAAAATTAATCAAGAGCTTGCCATTGTGATTCTTGTTGCAAAGAGTATTTTACCAACATTGTGTCATAGAATCTCCCCCGCCAAATCCTGTGAGGTTTGTATTTTATCTTTGCATTGTTGATGAGAAAACTGAGGTTTGGAGCACTTGAATTTTCTTATCTTTGTATCCTTCAGACATAATTCTCTGTAAATCATCTTTAAACTTGGTAATGAGCATGTGTGTCTATGTGGCATCAAGACATTCTGATATAAAGGAAAAATTTGCCACATATTTTGTCTCTTTGCACCAGAAATTCCTCAGACACGCTTTTTGTCTGAACTTAGGGTAAAATTTTTTGGATAATTGATTGAATCTGTTGCTTTGCCTGGGAATTTTGGTACCATATTCTTTAACACCTTAACTACTACTAGTGCCATCCCAGCGCGCGCGCACATAAACACACACACACACACACACACACACACACACACATACACACACAGAGGCACAGGCACATGTATGTATACTCACATGGCAAGTGCCATCTTTGCATTTTAGCCTAGACTCTCCCAGCCGGACACCTTCCCATGTTGTGCTTCTAAGGCTGTCTGGATGTCCCTATTAGAATGTTTTCATGTTGTTTTGAAACACACAACATCTGGTTGTGTGTTTGTTTTGCCCACCAGGCTGTGAGCTCCAACGTGGCAGGGCCTGGAGAGAAGAGCCCTTTAGGTCCTCGACCCCTAACACAGAGCCTGGAACGAAAGAGATGTTTTGTGATGGTTATGGAATGAAGACTGTGTGTGGATGCAGCCCTAAGGCTTGAGGAGGATCCTTCAGGTTCTATTTTAAGGCCTAATGTTTTGATGAAACTTAAACTTGCCTCCTTAGTGACTCTGTTCTTTTAATTCATAGACAGATTTGACTGTTGCCTGAGTTTAAGGCAACTCCTACACTGACCCTGTGCAGCAATTTTACATTCTACCTATTTTCTTGAATTTATAATGGGGGGTGTCTTTGCACCGGTAAATCTCTCTCTACGGAACACTTATAGTCCCTCCGTTCAAGATTAAAGCAACTAAGGCATAGGCGTTGATTGAGTCCTATGTACCAGGCGCCATGTGAGGCCGTGGGAGCGTCCATGGCTGGCACCTCATGGTTGCTGCCCTAGAAGTAGCCCCCTGTGCTGATAGAAGAGAAGTCCCAAGACCAGAAATAATGAACCTGCGATGAAGAATTGAGTGTCGTGGGGATACAGAGAGGGGTGGCGTCTCCTGGATCTGCTGCTGGCTGTAGCGAGGGCAGTCAGAGAATGTCCTGCATGAAGAGGTGTCTGCAGTGGGCCTGAAAGAATGGTAGGCTTGGATGTACGAGAATGGGGGTGAGGTTTCTAGACAGAAGCAGAGGCCTGGAAGTGCTGGCAGCAGTGCAGGGTTGGAACATGCCCATTTGTCAAGGTGACAGTTGGGAAGTAGGGATGGAAAACTTGTTTGGGAAAACTCAGGACGTCTTCGAAGGGGCGGGGCTGTCTGGGGGAAGCAAGTTGTCTTACCAACCTGCCTTCCTGGTGTCTGCAGGAGAAAAGGCCAGAGCAAGGAGGAAAAAGGCCTTGAGCATCAGACCAGGGTAGGCAGATGCGTGTGCGGGGTCCATCCCTCCTCCCAAGTTGCTGTGTGTCCTTCATAAAATTGATTCCCCTCTCTGATCCATGCTTCTTTCATCTGTGCCTCACAGGACACCATTCCTGACCTGCTGACCACATTGAGTGTCATGACAGGCAAAGCAAATGGTGGGTCTGAAATTATTTTGTGAACTATAGGATCTCACATAATACAGTGAGCCATTATTAGTCATTTGTGGACCTGGGATATAGAGGGTGGATGTAATCATATTCCCTTGCTCATGATGTAAAGACACATCATTATTATTATAGAGAAATGTCCAGGGGTGTGTGTGTGTGTGTGTGTGTGTCTTGGCGGGGTGGAGGGAGGGCATGAGAATACTGTCATGCTGCTGTCACCCCAGACAGACATGGCACGGAGGGAGGACTCAGGGATCGTTTTCAAGGCTGGCATAAATCCTGCATATGCCACAGTCCAGCCCAGTGAGGGATACTGCAGGGCTGAATATTTGTGGGTGGCAAGAAAAATACCTGTCAGGATGAACGTGGCCAGTACATGCTACAGGAAGGCCACGGCGGGTAGGTGAGGGGGATCAAAACGTGAAACCACTTAAAAGTTTCAGAAAGCTAGATATGCAATTACTGAGTGTCTAACCTGCCACTAAACCCTGGGTCCTGGAGTGCAGTGCTTAAAACATGGCCTTTGTAGGCAGTCACTGTGCTTAGCCTTTATTCTAGAGGTGATTTTTTTTTTTTGCTTAAGTGTATAATTTGGTTTGCTTCAAACTATGGGGTCAAATTCCAGCAGCATTGCATCAAGTCTTCATCCTTGTGAGGACACATTCTGTCAGGTTAGGGACAAATGCTGCCCTTGAGTGAGATCTTTGAGGATTCTTGCTCCACAAGGGTAAGGGTGCCCTCAAAAAAAAGTCACCTTTTGAGGAATGGTCTGAAAGATTGTAGAGAGCTTCCTATTTGGCAAATGCACCTGCACCTGCACCTCTGGGGGACTGGGCAATCTTCTGTGTACTCTGTCAATATGAATACTGACAGTCTTCAAAATGACCCTAGGAGGCACAATTACCTCCATTGTACAGACGAGGAAACTGAGGCAGAACAGTTGAGTAAACACGGCCAAGGTCTTTCAGCTGAGACTGGAACCCAGGCTGTCTGGCTCTGGGGTCTGTGCTTTCAGCCAGTATGCTGGGCTACCTCTCCATGGCTTTAAGCAAAGAGAGTCTTAGTTGCAAATTAAATATTTGATTTTGGTAAAGTGGGTCTGTGATAAAGTTCCAGATTTTAGTTCATAATCAGGCGCCTTGGGACTTCTGTTCATCCCCTGGGATGGATGGGCTTCGTGGCTCTGACCCCCTTCCAGATTCCCGGAGGGCTCCTGTGGCCTTGGCCTTCCCTAGGGGGCTTCAGGGGGTGGGTTGCTGGCTGGGGGCCTGCGAAGGCACAGCCTGTGGGGCATCTTTGGAAGCTTTCCTGCTCCCTTTGCATAGCCTGTGCCCTGCCCTGCCTTTGCTTCTTGCATGTGTATGAATGTGGGCTGATTTTTATATAAGAAGAGAAATTTGGGGACTGTCAAAGCCACACAGAAGACACTTAGGATCACAAAGACTTTCAAGCTGTTTGCTCTGAGGAGCTGTGGCTGAGGTTTAGCTGTCCTGTTGCTGTCTGGTGGTGTCCTTTGCCCTCTGGGCTTAGCTGTCTCTCTCTTCCAAATGAATATGGGAAAAATGATTCCTATGTTCCTTCAGGCTCTCACATTCTGAGAGGAGAGTGCAGTGTTTACCATCATGGATGGGCCTGGCTGGAATCCCAGCACCATCCTTGACCAGCTGTGCAACCTTGGGCAAGTTTCTAAGCCTCTCTGTGTCTCTACTTCTGCAACTGCACACTGGGAACTGTCATGGCATCTTATTGTAGAACTGTTATAAATAAGGATTGAAAGAGTAAACAGTGCCTGGCACAGAATGAGTGCCTTGTGTTAGCTCTCATTAATGTTTTGTGGCCGTTAATTTTACTTTCCTATATCATCATCAACTTTGTTGTTGTCACAGCTAGCATTTTGGTGGTGCTTGTGGGGCAGATGCTGACAGTGGCTCTGTAAGGTCCATTTGATTTAACCCATTTTCTGAGAGAGGAAAGGGAGGGTTAGACAGGTTAGGTGACCTGGCTGAGGTTGCATAGCCTGTAAATGACAGCTGGGATTTGAGCCTGTGTTTTTTCTATAGTCCAGGCCCTTGTCGCTGTCCAAGGTACCTCTCCCTGGCTCCCTTACCAGCCTTGCTTGGAATCAGGGTCTGCCCAGGCCCCTGTGTGGTTGAATTATGCTTTTGCAGAGGCCAGAGCTCATCAGCAACTTAAATAAAACCAGTTTTGCCTGGTGTTCTGTGTGCTCCTCTGCAAGCAGATTTATGGTTGCCAAGGCCTCCTGGTGCTCAGAAGCTTTGGCTTTTTAATTTAATCTCCTCCAAACTTACCTTAGGCCCTCATTCTGGCAGTCCTGCCTGAGCGCTGGGCCGCAGGGAGCTGGAACCCACACCGCTGGATTTATGCTGTCTGGAAGGGGAGCCTGGGCCCTCCATCCTCCTCAGCCAGCAGCTCCCTGTCCCCACCCGAGTCTCGGTGGGAACAGAGGCCTCCTCTGTCCCCACATAAGGGCTGTGGCGCGCTGGCCTGCCCCCAGGCCAGCACTAGATTCCAGCCCTCTCCAGCTGGCTGCTGGGTGGGGGTGGGAAGGGGGATTGTCTGGCCTCCTCAGTGCATCTGGAAGGGCCCTGTTAGTATTCCAGGCAGGCACACCGGGCTCTGGCCTTTCGCAGGCAGAGCTGTGCATGGTGGGGGCGCAGGAGACTGCTGGGCCAGGGAGAGGGCCAGGAGTGGAGGGAGCCCCTCTGGTGGGAGCTCCTGGGAGGGGGAGGGGCCCAGCCGCTGGGAGGGGGAGCTGAGCACCTGCCTGCGGATTAGGCCTCAGGTGCCTGGAGGCTCTCTCCGAAGCTGACTTCTCAGGCCGTTTCTGTGCTGTCCTCCTCAGGATCTCTGAGCCCTTCCTCACACGCTGTGTCATGGCCTGAATCTCCCAAGGAAGGAGTTTGAAAACCTCTGGAAGGCAAATGAAGCCATCCCTGTCTGAAATTAGGCTGTGGGAGTTTTCAACTTAAAGGGCCAAATAGATCTGGAGAGAGGAGAGAGAAGGATACAGCGAGAAAGCTCTGGGAGGCCAGAGCATCTTAGGGGTGGGGAGCCATGCAGACTCGGCCAGACCCCGCAGGACCTCCTGCGTGAGGGCCCAGAAACCCTCAGGCTGTGGGCCCGGGGCCTTGGGTGTGACTTCAGATGTTGAATTCTGATTCCTGTTTGGTCACTAACTCTGACGAGTCACTTAACCTCCATGCTTTTCAGTTCCCAGCTGTACAGCTGAAAAATAATAATAGTCATTTGCCTCTCAGTGCTGGTGGGAGAAATTACTAATGGCCAGTGACAAGGTAAAAGTACAAGGTATCACTGGGCATGAAACTGCTTGATAACAGGCCAACCTGCAAGTAGCACTCAGGACCCAGAGCCTGGTGCACTGTCCCAGCCCTGGGTTTGAGATGGGCTTTGTCCTCCCAAGGAGGCAGAGGGCAGCTGGTGTGGAAGCTCTCTCCAGGGCTCTCACAGGGGTGTGGGACTCGATCTTCAAAATGCAGAATGGGTGAGACACTTCGCTGCATGCAGAGGTCCCCAGGCATGGGTCCTGCTCTTCCTGGCAGCCGGGCCTTTGCACACCTCCTTTTCCCTTGCCAGTCACACCTTTTCCTCTGAACTCCTGATTACCTCTCAGCATGAGCATCCCCTTCTCCTACACATCTCCCCTGATAACCTGCCCCATCTTCTTCCACGCTAAGTACGTCCCTGTTAGCCCTTTTCCCAGCCTGTCTGTGACCATTCATTGGCCAACCGTTGATTAAGCACTCGTCACGTCCCGGACTCTGTTCTAATTGCTGGAGACGCTGCTGTGAACTAGACAGACAAGGCCACATGGAGCTCACCTTGTAACCAGGAAGCCAGGCAGTCAGCACCTACAGAGATAAACACGGAGAAGAAATAGGATTGTGGGGAGGTCTCTGAAGGAAAGGAACAGGATGGTGGGAGACAGTGATGTGAGGGGGCTCATTCTGGATGGTGGCATTCGGCGAGGGCTTCCCAGAGGAAATGGCATTTAGGCCGAATCTTGAAAAATAAGGAGGAAGCCTTGCAGGAAGCCCAGAGAACAGCATTCCATGGTGAATGGGGAACAGCCAGCACGGGAGCCCAGAAGTGGAAGAAAAGCTTTGGCGTGTTCAAGGAGCTGAAAGGAGGATCATTATGGCTTCTACATACTGGGTCAGGGGAGGGTGGGACAGAGGCCAGATCACCTGGACCTCACAGACCACAGTTGGGAGTTTCAATTTCATTCTGCAACTTCAGTGGGAAGTCACTGGAGTATTGAAACAGGAGTGGCATGAACTGTTGTAATTTCCTGAGGCTCACTCTGGCTGCTATTTGGAAAATCGATTAGAGGGGCAGGAAAGAAATTGGAAGATTGGGCCCAGGGTTGACTTAATGTATTGACCTGTCCTGCGTGTGCACGAGTGTAAGCGCACACCTGTGCACGCACAAGGTTTCATGTTGGAAAGTTCTAGAAACTGGAGTTTTCTAAAATTATTTTTCCTTTTTGGAAAAAGAATCCTTGCCTGCAAAAGCTGAACAAGATATTGGGAGACTTGGAGGTAGGGGATAGAAACAGCCTAAGATACCTAAAAACTTTATTGAATGTTTGGAAGACTTTCAAAGTATGCAAATTGTAAAGCTGACATAAACTTTTGGGTATTTAGGACCTACCTGCCCTGATATCTGAAAAGGGATTTGTGTATTTTATGAGGTTGAAGAGGTACAGGAGTTTAGAATTCATAGACACAAAGCAAGAATGTGATGGCCATCAATGTCTCCTCAATTCAGCCCCTCACTGGAATTTTTCTTTTAATGTGTGTGGGTTTTTTTTTTTTTTTTTTTTTTTTTGTTGGCAAATAACACACGCCCATTATGTAAAATTTAAAAAAAGAAAATGTAAGAATGATCTTTTCTTGGAATTCTCTCAACCAAGGGCAAACGGTATTAGCACTTGTTGTATTGTCCTCCCTTCTTGTAGTGTAATTAATCCGTGTGTGTGTGTGTGTAAAATTTTGTAAGCTGTTTCCCCACCTGCAATATTATAAAGTGTTTACTTATATCAGTCAGGATGGGCAAGATTAGGTGGCAGTAACAGACAGTCTTTGGATCTCAGTGGGTTTATTTCTTGTCACTCTCATGTCATGTCTGTTATGATGATGCCTCTGGTCTGTATCTTCCTCACTCAGTAACCAAAGGAAATGGAACAACTGTCACCCATACTGTTGCTGTTCCTTCCAGCAGAGCGAAAGATGATTCTGGAGTGCCTTGCACTGGCATTGATGTGTCTTATCATGGAAGTGAGGTGTCACTGTTGCTTTAATTCATTTGCCAGAGCTAGTCACATGGTCCCACCACAAATGTCCAAGTGAAATCTGCCAATCAACTCAGTTGCCCATGGACCAGCAAAACCACTCTGTGCCAACTACATCACCACCTCAGCCCTGCATTCCTAAAATTAACAAACAACCCAAATCATCAAACATCATGAGGAGAAAAACAATAGCAAAGAAAGAAGTGAGCCAAACCCATAAAACTGACTCCAGGGAAAACAGATTATCCAGAAACAGACAAGAACTTTCAAAGAACCCTTAATAATAAAAGGTGCCAAGATTGTGATGCTATTATATGCTTGGACAGCCAAGAGCCAAAAACATTTGGTGAGCAGCGCTAATGTTTACACAGTATTTGTGTCTCTTCTTTACACAGTTGCTATTATAAAATATTACACGTACATGGAAAACACAGTCCTAAATAGCACACTACGTATTTCTTGTTTTCTGTCCTTGGACTTTTCTGCTGCTGGCATCTGGGAAACACAGACATTCTGATGCATATACACATCTGGAAATGGGGCAGGTCCATGGGGCAGCCATTGAGCAATGGAGGATGGGAGCCAATGGGTACATATTCCCGTCTTCCTTCCCTAGATAGACAGTTCCCAGAGTGGGGGAGAGTCTTGGCTGTCCCCAGGGGTGATCCGCTGGTGATGCACTCTTAGCTTGACTTTTCCCTCCTTCCCTGTTACACTCTTCCCAGTCCCCTGTACTATGACTTGGGATCACTTCCCAAAATAAACTGCCTTCCCACATGTCCTTGTCTCACGGCGTGTTTTTTGAAAAAACCTGGGCACGACAACCGCGCATGAGTCTGCAATTAGAACTGTGTCCCTCAAAAGTCCCAGGCACCGAGGGCAGAGGAATTGCTTTCTTTACCATCCCATCAATTGCTAGACTCGTGGCATGTTATATTTGGGGTTAGAATCTGACCTCACCGTGCAGCTTGTTGTTTTCTAACTGTCTTTCGTTTTTCTTGTTGGTGGAGGAAGCAGATGCCTTCACTGCTTTGCTGATGCCTCGCAGCTGTTCACTCACACTCTTCGTGAAGTGCTCTCGCATTCTACCCTCCTCCTGGGCCCCTGCTCTGCTGTCTTCCTGGGATTTCTGTTCTTTCTTTCCTGAAATTCTTCTCTTTCTAGAATCTCCTGTTTTCTTTTTTTTTGTATTCCTTTTCATTTTGCTTCAGTATATTCCTAAATAATTTTTTTTAAAGTATAGGTATGTGGGAAACTTTTTGTTCTTGAAGATTGGGGGGAAAAATCTTTTTCGCCCTCATGTTGTGTGTGTGTGTGTGTGTGTGTGTGTGTGTGTGTGTGTGTGTGTATGCATGACTCTAGAAATCTGCAGCCAAAATAATTTTCTCCTTGACATTTCAAAATATGTCCGGTTGTCTTTTAACATTTGGTGTTGCTAATTAGCTCAGTACTTAAAATTCCCATTCCTCTCTAGATTATTCATTTTGTTTTGTCTGCACACTTCCTCTCCTCACCCCACATGCACACCTGGAAGATTTTAGGAAGTTTTCTTTCTTGTGTTTTTCATTTGTTCTGTTTGGCACTTAATGGGCCCTTTTGATGTTGTATCTTTCTTCAGTTTTGTAAAGTTTATTTTTAATGCTTTTTTTGTAATTATTTTCTTCTCTCTATTTCCTCTGTTATCTCTCTAGGAACTCCTAGTAGATGGATATTTGCTTCATGAAATGGCCTTCCATAGGGCTCCTATTTTGTCATTCATTTTCCCAATATTTCTCTTTGCTCTGTATTCTGAGAAATTTCCTGAACTTTTTCTTCCAGCTTTTCTGTTGATATTTTTCCTTTGGTATTTGTTTTAGCAGGCATGCTCTTAATTTCCACAAACTCATTCCTTCTGTTTTTTTTTTTTTTTTTCATTGCTTTTTAAAAATTAGCCACCTGTTCTTATTCTATGTGTGTAAATTTTTTTTTTTCAATATCTGAGAAGGTTTTATTAAGGCTTCTTTGAAAGTTCCTGTCTGTTTTTACATTATCTCTGTTTTCCCTGGAGTCAGTTTTATGGGTTTGGCTCACTTCTTTCTCCGCCATTGTTTTTGTCTCCCTGGTGTTTTATGATTTGGGTTGTTTGTCTGTTTTAGGAATGCAGGACTGGGGTGGTGATGTAGATGGCGCAGAGTGGTTTTTTTGGTCCATGGGTAGCTGAGTTGATTGGCAGGTTTCACTTGGACATGTGTGGAACAAAAGTGTGCAAGTTGTGCCATTCCACCATCCTCATGCTAAGCCAGAGAGGAACAGATTCTGAGTTAATTATCCCTACTCTGGATTTAAGTAACTTCTCAGAAGTTTGCTAAGGATCCCTAGAGATTATACCTTCTGTTTCAGCCTGGGAAAATTTACTTGCTGCTCTTGGGGGAAGAGGTGAGAGATGATGAATGAGAAGATTGAGGGAAGCCCTCCATGGACCCTTCCTGCAGACAGTCTTTGCTGTTTATGCCCTTCTCCCTCTCCTGGTGTCTGTATCAGCCCTACTGGCACTCCGTGATGGGAAGCAGCTTCTTCCTTCCTTCTATTCCAGCTCCCTCGTTCCTTCTCTGTGTGGCCTGGTTCTGCTGCCAGTGCTACCTCATCTGTCTTCTGCATTTTACAAATGGTGATTTGATGACATTGTCCTATTTGTACTTAGTTATTGTAATATCAGTGGGTTTTGGGGGAGAGAGGGAGAGGTGAACACGTGTCTTCAGCTGACCTTGCATAAACCATTCATTGTAATCATAATTTAAAAACCTGCAGATCCATGTTAGCAATGCCTGGTTGCTGCATGTTTAATTTTTTTCTGATTTTTCTCCTTTTAAACCATGAAGAGCCTCTTTATGTAGGAAACTTTTAAACCACTGATTAGTATTTCCTTGGAACTGATTGCCAAAAGTGGAATAAGGTGAAATATAATGATAAAGAAAACAGTTCTCATCCCCTCTGGACTATTTTTTATTAACTGGTGGTTTTAAGCAAATTGCTTAGCATTTCTGAGCCTTAGTTCCTCATTTATTAGTTGGGAATAATCATATTCTTACCTCATAGGATTGGATGCATGGATTAAAAAGAGTAAATAAAGTCATGCATATTCCGTAGTATTTGGCCCTTAAATGTGCTTTTAATTAATAATAGCTACTATTATCTATTCTTCCCATCTAGCTGTAACTTTGTATATTTAACAAATTTCTCCCTATTCTCCCTTCCCCTTCCCTGTCCCAGCCTCCAGTATCCTCTGCTTTGTGCACCTACCGAGTACCTTGCACTGGGCTTGGGTCATGGAGTTTTTGTAGGTCAGAGTTTGTGTCCTGGAGTAAAAGCTCATGGGTTAGAACTTTGCATTTTGAAAATATCGTCCCCTGTCTTTGAGAGATGAAGATCTGCCCCCCCAACCTTTAGTATATGGAAAAGGTGTCAGGTTGCTCAGGGGCCCCTGAGAAGGAGTTTTCCATGTTTTGAACAAATGACAAAGGGCCTGGTGTAAGGCCACCAACCCCCATCTGCATGTCGCCGTTCTACTTCAGTTAAAAAACAAAATCAGTACAACAAACTGGCTAGCTTTTAGAAGATTAAACAAAGTGAAAGAAGACAGACTCAAAGGCTACTTACTGTATAGTTCCATTCATATGATATTCTGGAAAAGATAAAGCTATGGGGACAGAAATTCGATTCATGGTTGCCAGGGATGGAGGAAGAGAAGAGGGTTCACTAAAAAGGGGCAGGAGGGAATTGTGGTGGAGGTGATGGATATGTTTTATATCTTGATTGTAGTGGTGCCTACGCCATTGTATATGTTTGTTAAAATTTGTAGAACCGTGTACCTGTAAAGGATGAATTTTGCCGTGTCCAATAAACCTGGGATACGTTAACTGCACTTTCCTTAATAGGCACATCTCCTACACCTAGTTCTGGCACATTCACCTACATTTACTATTAGAAGAGCAATTCTTTTTTGCTTATAACAGTGGGATTAGTAGGCTCTAAGCCTGCTAGGTTTTATTGAATAACTTTGTATGGATGTGAAAAATCCAAAGTCATGGTCCTTATTCACAAATTTAAAGTGTTTCCAGGCATTTTTGAATCCTCAAAGGAAGATTATGTTCAGAATGGTTTTAAGGTTGAATGTGCTTTATTATGTTTCTGGTCTTTTGAAAATTAGTAATTCACGCTTTGTGGCTTGGATGACTCCCTATTACCGAGTGCAAATTATTCATCGGGCCAAAATACACAGTCCCCTGTAGTTGGAGGTTTTGCTTTGGTTCTTGATGTTAAAGTCATTTCTGAAATCATTCCACAAAGTACATAGATCTTTAGCATGAAACGGTAGTATATGATGTGCAGTTAAATGATTCTTCTGTAAAAATGTTCTGTCTTTAGAAGGGGGTAAGGCTTACACGTGGCATGTCATGGTGTAGAAGAAACACAGCTCTGATGGGGACTTTTTAGGTTTTTCTTGTTTTGGACGAGCTGAGTGAAAGTGCTCTTGCCTGGTTGCATTTGGACTTGTGGTTGTCAGAGGTGTCCATTTACAGCAGGGTTGCTGGCCTTCGTGTGGTTGTCTAGAGGGAGGCAAGAAGGACTTTGGTGGGGACCCAGAATGAAGAACAGGGGAGGAGCATTCGAGAGGGAAACTGGGTGCAGAGAAGGAAAGCTCTTCCTTTGGTCTTGCTTCCTAGATGCTCATCTTGGGCCCCTGTGCAATCCCTGGACTTCTGGGTTCTATATTCAACTGATATCCAAAACTGGCAAGTGACTTTTTCCTTGAAATGTCTTTCCTCTTCCAGCCAGGAAAAGAAAAACCCTTTCCAAACTCTGACAGATCCTTCTGTGTGTTTGGCTCTTAGGATCCATAGTACCCTGTACTTTGGGTACATTGTTTATTATTAGATTGTAAACTCGAGGGGACACAGCAAGTAACGCTTGTGAGTGAATGTGCTTCAGCGAGATTCCCTGTTTATGTGCTAACTGAGCAGCACTTACAGTTAGGTATGATGAGGGGGCCTTTGTCATCACTAGCCACGCACAGAACTACCTGGATACCACACACCTTGTAGAGTTTGGTTGTGAGAGCCAGGGATGCTTGTAGAGGATGAGATGCTTCTGAATAGCCCTGATGCCGGCCCAGGAAGCCCTGTGGGAGGGACATGGCAACAGCTGGACATCCACTCTTTGTACCTGATATGAAAAAGGGCTCTGGAAGTTCTGCAGTTGTTCTCTGGAGCTTAAGAAAACCAACAGTTACCCTGGGAGTCAATCTGGAGACTGAAGATAAATTTTGGTGTCTACTTGTCACTATTGGGGAAGTTCAGGTAGTTAAAATGAGGTCATGCTGGCTGTAAAACACCTCATGATATGTTTTACTTTTTGAAAGTTAATTATTTTCTATTGTTGCATATCAAAAAGAAAGATACAGAAAGGTAGAAATATCTGCCATAACCCTGTCATCCAGAGATAGCCATATTTACTATTAATATTTTGGTGTATATCCTTCTAATATTTTTGTCCTTTTTCTCTCTTTAAAATCATAGGGTATATGCATAAATTTCATACACTTATCTTGGTACCTAATTTTTCTGATTATAAAAGTAATAAATTCACCCACCATAATGGATATAATGACAACAACAGATAGTTAACAGCAAGTGTTAGCAAGGATGTGGGCAGTTTTTTAGAAAAGTTAAATACAAATTTACTGTATTACTCAGCAATTCCACTCCTAGGTATCCACCCAAGAGGAATTAAAATCTATGTCCACAGAAAGTGGGAACAAGGCAAATGTCCGTCAGCTGGCACATGGATAAGCAAAGTGCAGCACGTCCGTCCAATACAATGCTATTCTGCAGTGAAATGAAATGAACCTCAGAAACATTACACTAAGTGAAAGAAGTCAGGAAAGACCACATAATGTATGATTCCACATACATGAAATTTCCAGGAAAGGTACATCCATAGAGACAGGAAGTAGGATATCAGTTGTCTGGGGCTGAAGGTAGGAGCAGGGGTGATGGCAGACAGGTGTGAGGGATCCTTGGGTTGATGGAAATATTCAAAATTGTGTCGTGGTGATGTGATTGTTGTACAGCTCTGTAAATATACTCATGATCATTGATGTGTGCATTTAAAATGAGCAAATCTTATGGTGCATAAATTATACCACAATGAAACTATTAAAATAATAATATTCATAGAAGAGTTATTCTAAATAACTCAAAATGGACAACAAACAAAAATAGTAATAAAGGGAGGAGGAGAATTCTGGGTCTAATCAGTGTGATAAACAAAGCACGGTCTGCTGGCCCTTCCTCTGCTCAGGGTTCTGGAAATGTCTGAAAAAATAGGGTGGGGGCCCATAACCGATCTGGAACTAAATTTCCAGACAATGCCAACATGAGAAATGAAGTATTGTGTGTGGATGTGTATGAAGGGCAGAGGTAGGGGAAAGCTATCCCAAAGCTGTGTCTTGCTGTGGGTAGGGCAGAGTCATGAATAATCTTTCAATATTAAAGGGAAAAAAAACCAAGTATAAACATGGGTCTTAAGTTAAGGGCAACCATGAAAAATCATAAAAATATAATTTATAACGTTCAAACTAAAAGTAAGAAAAAACATTGACCTAGTGAGTGAGAGATGGGGAAGTAAAGAGAAGAAAACATGGTAAACAGAAAATGTAGAATGGGTTGTAGAAATAAAATCTACATTATCAGTGATTACAGTATAAATGGGTTAATTTCACTGAGTAAGATACAGATACTCTTAGACTAGGTTACAAAAAAGACCCAGCAACATGTGGTTTTTTAAGAGAGTCACATAAACAAAAGCACAGGTAGAAAATAAAGAGATAAAAATGGCAATGTAGGAAAATAACCACAATAATACCAGGCTAGCAATTTCAATATCAGATGAAGTAGAATTTAAGATGAAGATCAAAAAAAGATGAAAAATGATTATTTATTCTTGGAATGCCACAATATACCACAATATTCCAAGAAGATATAATGGTTATGAGATAATGTAACCAACAACAAAGCCTCAAACTATATAAAGAAATAATTGGAAGAATTATAGTAATAAATAGGTAATCTACCATTGTAGATAGAGATTTCAATATGCTCTTCTTGGAAACAGATCAAACAGATGAAAAATAAAAATAAATAAATAAAAAGGATTTGAAAAACATGATTTACAATTTTATGCACAGAAAACACTAAAAGCATGTTATTTTTGAGCACACATGGAATCTTCACAAAAATGGATTATAGTGTGGGTCAGAAAGTCAGTGTCTGATTTCTAAGAATTGGCATCACTCAGACTATATTCTCTGACTCAATGAAAGATGAAAACAAGAAGGGTTGAAATAACAAGTTAGGGTAAAAATCAACAAAAGAGAGATGGAAGCAATAATAATGATTAGAATAACCAAAATGTTAGTTCTTGGGAAAAATTAGGAAGATGGATGAGTCTGCTTGAGACTGATCAAGGAATAAAAAGAGGGCAGGTGCATATAAAGTAGCTATAGCGATAGAAACCATTTAGATATCATGAGAGAATTGGATGAGCAACTATATGTATAAACAAATGTGAAAACCCATATGAAATAAATAGATTTATGGAAAAAATATGAAATCCCAAAGCTGGCCAATTGATAAATGGAAAACTTGACTGGAACAATCACTGCTAAAGAAATTGAAGCAGTGACAAAAACTTCCTCGTCCTCCTCCCCAAATCGTAAGGCCCATGCAGTGTTATATGAATAGATAATCCCTGCCTTGTTTAAGTTGGTCCAGAGATTTATAAAAAGGGAAAAAGCTGCTCTTGTTGTTTCCTGAAGCTTAATACCAAATTTATATCCTTAATATAAAAACTGGATGAGGATAGTACCAGAGAAGAAAAATGACAAGCCAGTTTCACTTAAAAGTTAAATAAAATGTTAACATTCTAAATCCAAGATCATATTAAAAAAATCATACATCACTGGATTTATCCCTGGAGTGGGCAAGGCCACAGCATCCTGTACTTCCAGCGAGCAGAAGAGAGAGAGAGAGTGTAAGACTCTCTCCCTTCTCTGTAAGAGCTCTGGGGCTGTATGTGACACGTGTCACTTCTGCTCATGTTCTATTAGACATAACTAGTTGCACAGCCACACCTCTGTGGAGGAAGGGCTGGTAAGTGTAGTTCCAGGCTAGGCAGCCATCTCTCAGTGACAAAGCCACTCTATGGAAGAAAGGGCACTTTTTTTTTTTTTTTTTGATGGACAGCTAATGTCTGCTACAGATTTAACCTCAGACAACCTATCAGTAGAAATCATTACATTAACAGACAAAAGGAGACTAACCATACGGTGATCTCAGAGGATGTAGAAAAGGCACGTATTTATGACAAAAGCCCAGAGGACATAGGAATAGATTATGTGTCAGTCAACTTTTGCTAGGTTATGCTGTCATAACAAGCAACCCAAAAGTGTCAGTGGGTTCTGACAACAAAGTGGGTTTGCTATTCATGTCACATGTTGGCTGTAAGTTGGCCGTGTCTGTGCAGTTTTGTAATCTTCATGCGAGGACCCAGTGGGGCAGCAGCCCCTGTCTGGGATGTGGTGATCCAGTAGTAGAAGGGAAAAATCAGTGGAAGTACCACGTGATAGCTCCAAGTATCAGCGTGGATGTGTGGCATATGATGTCACCTCCTTTCATAGTCCATTGGCCGAAGCAAGTCACAAGGCCAAGTCTGATGTCAGTCTGGTGGGTCTGTACTTTGCCCAAGGGGAGGGGCCCTGTAGAGATGGGCCTGGCAGAGCCAATAATTGGAACAATAATGCAACCTATTTTGTTAGATTGTAACATACTGAACTCAGTAAAGGCTTTCCTCCAAAAGCCCACAGAAAACATTATGTTTACTTGATAATTTTTACAAGCATTCTCTTTTAATGTTTGAAAGAAGTAAGGATATCCATGGTTATTGCTACCACTACATACTAAATAAGGCTCTGGCTAATACCATAAAACAAATAAAAAGAAAGTCATAAGGATCGGAAGGGAAATGAAAAATGGTCGTACTTGCATGTAACATCATTTACATAAAGAAAAAAAAATTGACAGATTAACCGTTAGCAGTAGTGAGTTCAACAAGTTTGTCAGAAATATAAACATACAAAAATCAGTTTTTTTCTGTACCATAGTAATAAGTTGAGAACATGTAATAGAAGATGTTATTCACAGCAGCAAAAATTATAATGTATCTGGAATTTAACCTAACCAAAAACTGCATACAATATACCTGAGAAACTCTAACCGGCATGAAAAAAGGTGGAGAGATATACCATGTTTATGGATAGAAAGGAAGACAATGTTGTAGAGATGCCATTCCTTCCAAATTATTCTATAGATTAACGATAAAATAACATCACAACATTTCCAGAGGGGATTGGTCAGTCCACAGATCCTAACATTTGTGTGGAGGGAAAATATGCATAGTGACTACTTAAAGGAAAAGTACAGATAAAAGTGTAGGTTTGTCTTAGTACCTCCAACCAGGTAGGAGTAGGATACTGAGAGTTGCTGGAGGTTAGGCAGAAGAATAGAAATACTACTTAGTGTGATTGGTTCTGGATTAGTCATAAGGGGGAGGGAGAGACAGAGGGAGGGCGATAAAAACAGAGAGAGTCAGAAACAGAAAAGGGAGGGGGGAGAGAGAGAGAGAGAGAGAGAGAGAGAGAGAGAGAGAGAGAGAGAGAGAGAGAGAGAGAGAGAGAGAGGGAGGGAGAGAAACACACACAGAGAAGCTGTACGAAACTAAAGATGATGGTTATTAACAGCTTAAGAAGTAGCTGTTAATTTCTAGGGGAGGTCTGTGTTCAAAGTGTACAAAAATGGCACACAGTGAAAAATGGGCCAGAACAGAACTTCAGAGCACTCTGCAATGATGGAAATATGACATGGGGAAGCAGAGTGGCATGTGTATTTATGTGTCTGGTGCTAGCAGCAGGATGGTAAGAGAGCAGCCGGCGGGAAGAGCAGCTTCCTTCTATCATTTGGAAGCAGAGTTTATTTCCCAATTGTTGGCTCTGCCTTTTTTCTGCCACTCAAACTTTATTGGGAAATGGTTTCTCTTGCCAGGGGAGTGTGATTAATACTGCAACTGGTTGTGGGCTTAACAACAGATTGATGGTTATATTTTTCAAGGGGCATCCTGTTTACCGTTTATATTGCCATGGCATGTTGTGTTTATCATCCCCAAGTGGGCAAGGTTTACTCGAGTTAGATTTTTGTTCCTTTCCACATGGCATTTGTTGTTCGCCAGCCCTCCCTGCCACCTTGCATTTGTTATTTGATTTTAGAGAGAGTGAGTGTGCATGAAACAGAAGCCATCAAACCAAAAGTTGTGTGTTTAGCGATGTCTGCAAGTCATGCGGTGACCAGCACTGGACACAGTTTCCTGATTGCTAGAGATGAGATGGGAATATTGGGGACAACAGCTACCTGGATGCTCAAGCTGGGTCTTGGTGGGTCACCAAGATCTGGGTCCAATTCATCATCTTCACAGGACCCCAGACTCATTTATGCAGGGCCTCCAGTGGGGTCAGTTTTAGGGAGACTAGCTCTCTGACCAAGTACTTCGCAAAACAGTGGTGCCAAAACCAGATGGTGAACTTATTAATTCATAGTGACAAATATAACTGTTAGGAAGACTAAAGTGATTGCTTGTTCATTCATTTGTTCAACAAAGATTGATTAATCATTTACTATGTGCTGGGTACTATGCTGAGAAATAGATGCTGTCTCTGCTGTGATGACGCTTATAGCCAAGTTGGAGAGAGGGACATTAAGCAACTACAAAAACAAATGTAAAATTACCATGGCATTGAGTGCTGGGCTGAAGAGTGTGCTAGGAGAATCTAATGGGGGTGTCCGATCTTCTCAGGGAGGGTGTCCCTGAAGAAATGATGCTTTAGCTGAGATGAAAAGATGGAACAGCCATTAATTAGGCCAAATGGTGGAGCTTGTAGGTGGGGAGGCATGGCCTAGAAAAAGAGAATAGTGTGGGCAAAGGTCCTGAGGTCCACTGCTTTGTATATTCTGACTTTCTTGGGTCACTCAACACCCAAACCCAACATGGGGTCAGGATGGTGCTTGATGCACATGGGCCCCACAAAAGGGTTTTTGGGAGACGGTATCCTTCAGTATCCTTTTCCCCTCTGCATATGCTCAGGGATGATTGGGAAAGCTAATTTTAGAATACATGCATGGGCTGGGCCTGGCCTCTTCTACTCTAATTGGAACTCGCGTTTGCTGATGTCTCCGCCCTCTCAAAGCTGAGCTCCCAGCTTCAGTAAGTGGCTCCCTCCTGCACATTTAGGGAATTTGGCAGAAGTGGGTGTCATGAGCAGTGCCTGGTGGGTATTTGCAGGAAAATTCTGAGCCACTCCACCCTACTCCAGGTCACCCAGGCCACCGATGTTGATGGTGTGTGGGAGGCAGAGTGGCATAGTGAATAAGGACATGGACTTTTTCATTTCTGCTTAGATTCGGCTTCATACTTTGTCACTTCATGAGCTGTGCAGCCTGTTTCCTCATTGACAAATGGGCTACATAATAAAAAGGCCTGCCTTTTTGAGAAGATTAAGTGAGATCATGCATAAGAAGCACTTGACACAGCCCTGACCAGAACATGCGTTTTGTAGCGTTGGGTGTCATGGTTGCTGTGATCTTGCACTCTTTTTCTTCATCACCTAAATCTGTTTATTCATCAAGTCCCACTGAATGCTACTGTTAATTGAGTGGAGGGGAAATAAAAACATGAGCTGGGGCCAGATCGCTGTAGCCCTTGTAGCCCATAGCCATGCTTGACATTCTGAACTTCCTCCTTTGGCGGTGGGGACCCAGCCGTGCTTGCTAAGAAGGCCCTGATATGATTCCATGTGTGGTTCAGAAGCAACACTCTGGAGTCCCTTGGGAGGGAGGAGGACCAGAATCCACCCGAGATGTATGGAGGGCCTGAGTGAAGGCTGTGGCTTGGGGAGGGCAGGGAGGGGGAGGAATACAAGCTGTCCTGAAAGCCTTTACCTTGATGACCAGGTAGACAGTGATGCCATCGCGGAGTGACGGTGGGGGTGGTGGGTGCTGTGGATTTTTACCTCCCCTTTGCTCCCAGCTGGCAGGTAGCCGTGGAGTTCTGGGGTTGCGAATGTGTCCCTTGGGATCTTTTTTGGGGGAAACTGAGAAGGCTCTTGAGGATATTTTTTCTCTCCTCCAATTAAGGACCACGTCTCTACAGTAAAAGGTCAATTGAAGACCACACATCAAAGTAAAAAGCAGGCTCATTAGAGTTCTTCTTTTCTGAGAGTATTTTTTTTTTTTGTTTCATTTGGCTTGCATTCAAAATCAAGGATGAGAAGATCAAATCCTATTAAATATATTGCATGGTAGCATTTTATTTTAGTCTCATGTTGTACATAATTAAGGTGACTGATGGTTTTCAAGATGAATCATAGAATTTTGTGCTAGACTCCAGGAATCTTAGCACTGGACCCGAGGGATCATGAGAAACTAGAAAGGTAGAGATATTGTTGGGAAAATGAGAGGAAAAAAAAGATATGCATAGAAGAAAAAGGCAGTATCTGCTCACCCAGCAGGGGAAAGAATTTAGTTACACGGTAGTCATGGTTAGGTTTTTAAAAAACCAAACCAATAATTATTATCTTTTCCCAATTACAGTAGTGGTAATGATTTTTAAATAGGAGATTTAAGATCCCTGACAGACGTGTATGTTTAGAAAAAAATTAGATAAAGTTAAGCCTCTGGCCAGGGGTTCTTTAACTCTGTAATACATAGGATTCTGGAGATTTTGGGTAGTGAAAAAGGGTTTCAACCCTTTGAAACCTGGAAGCTCACACATCTTGCTTTGAAAAGGAGCTATAAAGCTCTCGTTGCCACTTTATGCAAAGGTTTGAAAAATTCTAACTGTGCGCACACCTGTTCTGTTAGCAGTTTATGTTCTGTGCATTTATTTTTCTTCCAAACTCTAAGACGTGCTTTCCATTTCAGATTTTACTTGCTATTAGTTCTTCCCCAGGTCCATGCAGATTTATCCCACAATACGGCTGTAGATTAGTCAGGAGATTGGCCTAAATTGCCTGGCCCAAGTCAGGGAACATTTGTTCTGCTCTTACCATTAAATGAGAGTGATGTCCAGTTGGGCAACATATTTCAGTTTGAAGGCTGCTGGGGCACGTGCAAGGAGGAAACCTAGCTCCATCCTTGAGATGCAACAACCTGTGGGACAGAACCTGACAAATGCTTATTAGAGCATAGCCTGGTTGTATAATGAATCAGAAGAGAAGAAATGTGACCTGGCATCAGGCCCTTGCCGTGCCCGGTATACAGCTGCCCTCCAGCCCTCTGCTGAGCTCTCCACATCTGGGTGTGGATCTCAGCAGGAGAGGACTCTTCCCACTGCCAGATAGCTCGAGAAAGATAAAGCAGGCCATATGCACTTGAAACGATACCATTCAACACTACCTTCTAAAATATGTGTGTTCTTTCAGCTCGGGGACACTCGTGCTTTGGTAAGAAGTCCCACAGGGGCTCATAGTTCTTGAAACTTTCTTTTAATTAGGCAGTGGTCTTATGATGCTGATACGTCTCCGTCTCCGCTGTTTAGTGCCAGAAAGCAGGACAATGGCCTAGAGAAAAACAAAACACTGTTCATTAAGGGCTGGATGTTTATCCTCTGCATCCACGCAGAGATCTCCCCAGAGGCTCTGCACTGAGAATGAGCCTATGAAAAACCTCTAGGAAGGGGCAGACTGAGACGTGTGCTTTCAAAATTGAAATCACCACATCAGCACATCCTTTCTGAAAAGCCTTGTCCCTGTGGGCAAGAACCTCCAGCGTGAGGGTGTATTTCCTCCAAGATGTAAGGGAAGAATGCTAATCTTCCATTGTCTGGTGGCCTTGACAGCCTGGTGTTTGACCCGTGAACCCAAAGACTTAGCTACCTGATTATATGGAATCCTGGACTTGCAAGCCCCAGTTAGAAATCAGTTCGTCTCTCTCATTTTATAGATGGAGAAACAAAGTTCCAGAAAGTTTCAAGAATGACTTCCCTAAAGTTCTCTGGGAGTGTGGAAAGAGACCTGACATTAGGGCCAGATTTAGGCTCTGCCACTGAACAATTGTGTGGCTTTGAGCAAGTCACATGACTTCTCAGCACCTAAACAAATATTAGAATAGATGCACGAGCAAGTGACATGGTGTCTGCCAGGGGTTACGTGAGGACTTACTCAATGTTACTTTCCTTTCTGCAGAGTTGAATTAAGTGGTGGACATATGGAAGCTGGGAAGTCCAGTATACACTGCCAACATGTAGAGCAGTTTCATTTTCCCTAATTTTATGAGTCAGATTTTTGGCAATCCAGACCTTAGGGAAACTGATCTTTTACACTGAAAATGAACATACAATCATTAACAGATATTATAATTTTTTTTTTTTTTAGTTTTTGCTTTTATTTAACAGTCTGACATCAAGTAATAACTTAAGTGTGTGTTTGGCAGTTTTTTATTAAAATGATTGGTTAAGTCAATTATATCATAATGATCTGCTATAGAGTTTTTCAACATTTTTTTCATTACTTCCACCTTGAGCCTTTTAGATATTTTCCCCTAATTCCCATTCCCCCCATAAAATTTTAACAGCACAGAGAAACTATATATTTGGGTATATAAGCACACACACACACACACATACACACATCTGTGCTTTGTACATAAAGAGAGTAAGCTATTTTTGCCACCCCATGCCCCAGAGATTTGAGAATGTATGATTAGAGGAACAGCCTGGAAGAGTCTAAAAGGCAACTTCACCAAGGTGTTGGAGCACATTGGAATAAGAAAGAGGCACATGTAAACAGTTTTGAACAATATAGGAAAATGTTACACCAAGTGGGGGAAATGAGAGAAATGTATGCAGAATATGATCTGTAATATAATACATCTCTTGTATAGTTAACGTTTTAAAAATGGAGTAAGAGTGTCTATGTTAAGAATCATTGGCCAAGCTCAGTGGCTCATGCCTGTAATCCTAGCACTTTGGGAGGCCAAGGCGTGAGGATCCTTTGAGGTCAGGAGTTCAAGACCCCATCTCTACAAAAAAAAAAAAAAAAAAAAAAAATAGAAAAATTAGCCAGGCACCATGGCACGTGCCTGTAGTCCCAGCTACTTGGGAGGCCGAGGCAGGAGGATTACTTGAGCCCAGGCATTTGAGGTTGCTGTGAGCTGTGATGACAACAGTGCACTCTAGCCCAAGTGACAGAGCGAGACCCTGTATCAAAAGAAAAAAAGAAAAAAGAATTGTTATCTCTAGGTAGCTGATTTTATTTTCTTCTTTATATCATTCTGGTTTTTTCCTCTAGTTTTTCTACCATGAGCATGTATTCCCTTTACAATAAGACAACTATTATTTTGCTATGTAAGCAAGTGCTCTTTGCTCCTGTCCTTTCTGTGACTTGAAAGGGACCTTAGTTGGTGGCCAAAAGGCTGCCTGGAAGTCTTTTTGAACACACAGATGGTCTTTTATTCCTCCTGACTTCTTCAAATCAGCTTCTGCCTTGATCTTATGGTAAGGGACCACACCTGGGCCATTTTTTGAGCTTGGTGGAAACTTAAAAGGATGTGAGCTTAAGAAGATACAAATTCCAGAATTAAGTACTAATTAAGTTCTTGGACACAAATCACTTCACACACTCCACTTAGAGGATTTGTTTAATTGACTGAGGAAATAGTTTGAAGGGGAAGAGCATTTCTTTTCATTAGTGTTCAAATGAAGTGCAAATTATAGAACTTGGGCTCCATATTTCCTAAAGATAGAAGCTTTGGAGAAAGGAAGAAAAATTAGGAACGGAACTTAGTTTAAAATCAGAAACAAATGCCGTTTGCGTAGAAAAGTTTGGGCAATTTTCTACATGGGTAATTTGAGAGCAGCTAGCGCTGGGTTGGAAAAGACTTTTCTTTTTTCAGGGTTTAGGTTTGCAGTCACATTTTATTTTCTGTTTGTTTTATTTCACATTCAGCTTGATTCTTTAATAAAAAAAAAAAGTCTCTCTGAGCTAAGGAGACAATGAGAACATTTGAACCAAGTGTCAGAGGCCTGCAAACCTACTTTGAGGAATTCCATGTTAAATGAGTAAAGATGGCACCTGCAATTACATGGACTGGGATAAAATTACAAGGGTTATTAATCTGCAGGCTTCAGGGCTTAGGATGGCTATCAGGTGAATAAGCAAGCAATTTTCTCCTGCATATTACATCTTTGCACAATTATAGCCAATGCATAACTATAATGTCTATCAGGTCATTATATTAATTTGTTGCAGGAATTGTTTCTTGGGTTCTTAATTGCATGAATTTTGCCAAATGTTGGCCAATTTCAACAGACAGGGTTGGTGTAGTTCAGCTCCACTCAGGAGACATTGATGAGCTATGTACCAGGTTATGAGGACAAAGACATGAGAAAGGCAAGCCCTGATCTCAAGACTCACAGTGTCTTGAGGGCTAGATCCTATGTCCGGAGTGGCCCACACAGGCCAGGCCAATTTGCCTGAGATAGGCTGGGTGTAAACTGATGGAAAACCATGGCACCTGTTTACATGGGGCAGCTGCTCTTCCAGGCCAAGCTGATCGCCTCCCTGGGGGAAAGAAGCAATTTTTAAGAGGAACTGGAAAGAGCAGATTTTTAAAATGTGAACTTCCCTGTCTTAGGTTGGGTTCCCTGGAACCAGAACCAGAGATAAGGGCCTATGTGAAAGCAACTGAATTGAGGCCACACTGTGAGGCTGTGGTTCTCAAACTCGAGCATCTGTTAGAATCACCTGGATGGCTTGTTCAAACACACATGCCCGGAGTGTCTGATTCAGAAAGCCTGGAGTGGAGCTTGGAGTTCAGGTATCTAACAGTTCCCAGGTGAGGCTGATGTGGTTGGTCTGGGGAACCACAGTTTGAGAGCCCTGCTCTAAGGAGAAGGTAGACAGGGAGGTGAGACAGGCAGGAGTAGGGGCTCAGCATGGGTGTGGCCTTGGCTGGTGTCCAGCTTCAGCCTCACCCCTCGGGGATCCCTGGACCACAAATGGTGCCAAACTTGGCCTGCCTCACCTTGCCTTTTGTCTGCCCCACACCTTTGTTTCAACAAGTCATTGGCCCTGCTCTCTGGTGGAAGTGGGGGCCCCCATTTGGCTGAGGGTAGTTCTTGGGAGGAGGAGGAAGCTGTGAGCCCCTGGCACCTGGGAGAGGGTCACCTGCTGATGAAGACAACCTGGACTGTGTGCCAGCAGCATCTTCTGCATCTCTTGGGCTTGAAGGATTGGGAACATTTCAGTTATTTTAAAAAAAACACCAAGGAATTATGCTGGGCTATTACAACACATCAGTGGGTCAGATTTGGCTCTTGGACTACCTATTCATGACTTTGGGCTGGAGAGGGTTTTCTAAAACCTTTTCTAGGCGGGCATAGTCGGAGGATGGTGGATTTCTTCTGATTCACTACCTGAAGTTAGCCTGATGTATTTGCCTTTAGAAGCATGGATCTCTTGAACATTTTCCCTGGAAAAATAGGATGCTTTTCCAGTTGCTATTGTATAAATCACGGGAAGGCTGTCGAAAGCCTCCTAAACTGGAATAACCATTACACAAGCTGTCATACATGACTAACCCATTATTACAGCCCCAGAGAAGCTGAGGGACTCCCACCTTATTTCCAGGGGATCCCATTTCATACCTGAATAACTCTTATTTAAGAAAGTTGGCCCAATCCTTGTTACAAACTTGCCTTTGCTAAAAGACACCCGACTCCTTCTTGTTAAGCAGCCCACCCCACAAGAAAGTCCCTTCCTTGTCATATCAGAAATAATTCTTTCTCCTCCATAGTGCTTACCTCTCTAGTTAATATTGCAAAGACTAGATCAAGGGTGAATAAATATAATGCGGTTATATTATTTATTATTGCCTGTCTGGAATCCCACTTACGGTAATAATGGCAAGTAAAATTCATTCTGTTTCTAAGGAATTAATTTGCTATTATACTCCAAGTGTCATCATTTTGAAGTTAATGTAACACTGTAGAGGATTTGTTACTGCAAATAGAAGCAGTTAGAGCACTGTCCATTTGGTAACCTCTGGTGCCAGAAGACCCTGGGTAGTGCTACCGTCAAGACATGTCTATGAAGTATACCAGCTGGATCGATGTGTTCACCCAGGGGCTGAGCTTGTGTTGGGTATGCCGGGGTTAGAGACTCCTATCTATGCTTTGGGGAGGGAGCGCAGGCTTGGGCCTGGGCCCACGGTTGGGACCAAGCAACCAAGCATGTTTTGGGGGCTGCCTGTGCCGTCCTTCCAAGCTTGGGGCTGGGGATCAGTGAAGGGCAGAGCTCACATCTTTGGATTCTGATTCCCTTTTCGGTGCTGGGCTGCATCATCCTCAGTTGTCTGTATGCGAAGCCTCACTTATCCAGCGACCTCAGCTCAGAGGGAAAGATGAAGACCGGGCAGTAGATATTGAGTTATACTGCTGCCCTGCCACTCCAGTGATCTTTCACCCTCCTCCTCCTCCTCCTTTTCTCCTCCATGTCTTTGCAGCATCTGGTGCCACCAGCTGCACCCTGTCCATGGCTCTCTTCGCCTGGCTCCCTCCTGACTCTCTGCCTGTACCTTCTTTGGTATTATTTCTGGCTGCACTTCCCCACTGCCCTGTAAATACTAGGGTTACCCAGAGTTTCCAGTTCTTTCTCCTCTCTTCTCTTATGGCAGTACCACCTCCCTAAGGATGACCCTGCTTCTCTGTCTCTGGCCTTGATCTTGCTCCTAAGTCCTGGTCTAGCTGCATTAATGTCCTCTAATGATTCCCTCCAGTGGTCTCACAGGTATACAAACTCAGCATGTCCCAAACTGAGCTCCTCTTTTCCTAATTTGCTTTTCCTCCTGTTTCTAATTTCTGTTAACGGTGCCACCCTCTTCCCAGGTACCCAAGCATCATCCAAAGACTTCCCTCTCCGTAAGTGTTGCTCGGTTCTTGCCTGAAGCACATCTCAGATCTTGTCAGTCTCCTCTACAAAATCTCCAGAGACTGATTCTTTTGATTTAAAAAAATTACATTATTGTTTGAGTTTTACAAAAAATTTATTGAGATGAATTTCATATAACATAAAATAGCCATTTTAAAGTGAACAATTTAGTGGCATTTGCTACATTCACAATGTTGTATAACCACTACCTTTGTCTAGTTCAAAAATTTTCATTACCCCAAAAAGAAATCCCGTACCCATTAAGCATTCACTCTTCATCTCCCTTCTCCCTAGTCCTTGGCAACCACCAGTCTGCTTTCTGTCTCTGTGGACTTACCTCTTCTGTATGTTACATATACATGAAGTCGTACAATATGTGACCTTTTCTGTCTGGCTTATTTCACCAGACATAATGTTTTCAAGCCTCATCAGTGTCGTAGCAGGTGTCAGTACTTCCTTTTTATGGCTAAATAATGTTCCATCCATAATGGATACATCACAGTTTATTTATTTGTCTATTGATCCACATTGGGCTGTTTCCACCTGTTGGCTATTGTGAGTCATGGTGCTGTGAATATGCATGGACAGGTGTTAACTATTTGAAAGGAGGCTGACTCTTTACTGCTGTGGAACTGGGCTCAGCAGACATATCTGTAAAGAGCCAGGAGTAAATGTTTTAGGCTTTGTGGGCCATGGGGTCTCTGTCACAATTACTCAACTCTGCCCCTTGTGGCATAAAAAACTGCCAGAGGAAACCCGTGAACAATTTGGCTTGGCTGTGGGCTGTGTTCCAATAAAACTTTATTTACAGAAAGAGGCGATGGGCTAATTTTGGCCCATCCAATTTGCTCCTTTTGTAGAGCAACCCCTGTTGTAGAGCAACGATGAAGCCTCTGTCTCTGGAATGCAAAGGTCTTCCTAATTGCGCTAACCTCCCTAAACTTCCGCTGCTCTTCGCAGTGCCCCACAGTGGGGATGGAACAGGGCAGAGGTGATCGTGGGTGTGGAGGTGGAACACAGCGTGGTGTAAAAGGAGGGAAGTGCAATGTGGTTGGCGTGCAAGGAAGTGTAACCAGAAATAACCTCGGGGAGGAAACTCTGGCCATACAGCCCTCGAGGACTTGAACTCGAAGTTGAGAAATTGTTACGCATTGTGTTTGTCTGCTGTACTTCTCCAGAGGAAGCCTGGGCTTCCAGGTTTTCTCAGACGGAGAAGACAATATGGAGATGTTCTCGCACCTAGTGCTTAGTGTCTGGGAAACGCTTATTCCAGGGAGCCCTTCACGGAGCCTCTGCAATGCTCTTGGGTTAATTGCATTTTAAAAGATGGAAGGAAAGAGGTAAGGAAAGAAGTTCATTGTCTGGAACATACCCTCTAGAAGAGCTGTAATTCACAGAGCTTGCAGAGAAGTGCTCCTGTAGGTGACAGAAAGGCCTCTGGGGACAAATAAAGAAGCGTTTATGGATGAAAGCTGAGCCGAGTCCTTCTTGCATGAGCAGGAAGCCATCTGGGTGACACAGACTGTGGTGGGTGTGTGAGCTCCTTCGTCCTTGTCCCTCATGCAGGCACCTGCCACGGGTATGGTTTATGTAATTTGGGAAGGAGAGACTTGGAAAGAATAAATGCCAGGGTGGAAGACATGGTTTCCAGAGATCTTTTGTTTGAGAGAATATCTGACTGGTGACTGTTCAAGGCTCAAACTTTTGCAGCTCTGAGGGTATACACACGGCTGACGTGGTGGACTGGGAGGGACAGGGTCAGGGAGGAGAGTTCCAGTCCCAGCTTTTCTGCTTACTAGGTATGCAATGTGTGCAACTTGTTTTATGTCTCTGGACACCTCCATTTCCCCATCTCTGAAATAAGAAGTCCCACCTCAGAGCCGTTTGGCTGTCTGTGAAACCAGCAGTCTTCCTGTCCCAACCAGCATGAATGTACTGAGACCATACCACCTTGTCTTTGTTCTTAGCCCGTTCCTGGTCTACTTCATGCACCCATGAGCCTCCCCTTTCAGAAAGCTTGCTCTTGACTCGTGAGACATCCCACCTTACACAAATCTGTGGCTGGTGTACATCACCTGATTCATTGTGCTAAGGCGGCATCTCTCTTTTGCACAGCTCTTGGAAATTTCATTTTTCTATCAGCAGATCTTTGGATCCTTACAAGCTGGCTGGCTGCCTTCTGGGAGACATCCCCCCCACACTGGGTAATATACAACTGTGTGGTCACCAAAAGCCATTTCCTCTTTCCTTTCAAGCCCCAGTGAACTACTCTCTGAGACCCTCTTGTCATTAGATGTGGGCCTGTTTTGAGTTATGGTCAGTAGAAAGTGGGTGAAAGTGATGTAGGTATACCACTTCAGGCCTGGCCGGTAAATCCTTACCGCAATGTGAGTTTCATTCTTTTCCTTTGTGTCTGGTGGAATGACAGGAGACTAGGCCTGTGAATCTATGTTGGCATGTTGCATGAGTGCAAAGGAAACATTAATTGTTTTAAGCCACCTAAGTACTGAGACAAGCCATGCCAGCATGAGAGGAAAGGGCAAATGTGAAGACGGGGAGGGGCCAGGGTCATGTATGCTGGTTCCCAGAACCGTGGAGTCTAGAAATAACCTCTTCTGTTTCCTTAGCCACAGCCTGAGATTGTCCTGCCTATGGGGTCTTGACACTTCCCATTAACCTTGTCTTTTGGAGACAGTGGGACAGGCAGTGCTGAGGACCTCGAGAAAAGCAGGTGGTGTTACCAGAGAGAAGAGATACACGCACAGGCTTCCCGTTTGACGCCAGCTAGCTCCTGGCAGCTCTTGACTTCCAGAAGACTGACTTGAACTTGATGTTGTTGGAATGAGGGGAAGAGGACGCCTGTAGGCAAATCAGAGCTTGAAGCAGCAGCTCCCAAGCTGACTTGCGGTGAAATTTTATCCAAGAACATTTGCCTTACATAAGCTAGATGTTGACATTCTTTGGTGGTTGTTGTTTTTCAATTTGAAATCATTCAGTGGAGTTTTTGAGGGCATGACTGTGTAGAAGAATGTATGTTAGTCAGGACAGGCTGACTCCTATAACAAACAACCTCGATGTTTCATTGTTTTAATATAATAAAGATTCATTTCCTTCATCACACCCAGTGTGGGTTGGTGGAGGAGTTGTGTTCCACGTAGTCATTCAGGGCTAAAGATTTTCCGTCCTGTGGCTTTGCCGTACTCTAGGTCCATGGAATTCCTTTGGTGGATGGGAAGACAGAGGGTGGAGGATGGAGTGGGCGGTTTCCATGGGCCAGGACTAGGAATTGCCATTATCACATCTAATCTACCTTCCATCAGCCAGAATTCAGTTCCACCCAACTGCAAGGGGTCCTGGGAAGTGTGGTCTTGCCGTGTTCCCAGGAAGAAGAGGAAATGTGGTAAGATGAATAGATAGTAGTCTGTGCCATAGAAGGGAAGTCATTTTTAAGAAAAGTCGTTTCGATCTCTGGAGAAGCTGTCGTTCATGGGTAAATATAAGGAAAGCCAAATCATAAGACAAAACGATCATGCCATTAGCAAAGTCTATTTCCTGAAGAATCCAAGTGGGAATATGAGCTAGCTTTATTCCCTGAGACCTCTGAATTCAGTTTCATCTGAATTCAGGATGGAGCTTAATACCTGGGGACATGCAGGGCTTCCTTTTGGGTTGAGTAATCAATCGTGTTTCAGTGGTGCCTGTCTAGGTGGTGACTGCCTCCTCTTTTCTTTGGAGCCTTCCATAAGCCTTTGGAAGGCTGGCCATTCGCTTAGTGCTCATTACGGAATCATAGCACTGAGGGATTTCTGCCAAAAGGGAGATGGCTCATGTCATTGATCTGTTCTAAGGTGGAAAGCACGCTGGGATGGAACCAGCGTGGCATTTAGCGAAAGTTGGCTCTTTGGATGACTAAAAATGGGACAAGAACATTCCCCACATGAAAAGTGGTTAGAGGCATTTACTGAAAGATGAGCAGACTCACACCTTTGCAACTTTGAGCCCGTTGGCTGCATGGTCCCTTTCATTCGTTTCACGTATGAATTGCCATCATTGTTCAATCTTCTGCAACCGCACATGGAGTCTCAATTCTAACAAGAATCCAGAAACTTCCTAATTCACCTTTGCTCCAGCTCTGGAGAAATTATTTGTAAGCCTAAATAGAACTGAACAGTTTTCTACAAAGTAATTTTCTGAATGTGCAGGGAAGTGACCAAAAACCAAGGAGATGAGCTCATAGATTT
This sequence comes from Microcebus murinus, assembly GCF_040939455.1. Lineage (NCBI taxonomy): Eukaryota > Metazoa > Chordata > Mammalia > Primates > Cheirogaleidae > Microcebus > Microcebus murinus. The sequence continues at coordinate 39,009,126 of NC_134119.1, read as the reverse complement.
TAGCTTTAAAACCACCTAAACCAGATTGCTATACATTTGAAATTTGCCATGCTGACCCATGTCTTATCCCTGGAGAAAGACACTCATAGGAAAAAACTAATACAAAAAGATTAGAGTCCAGAGTTCTCTATTTCCCCCCCTAATGACCTTATTAGAGAAATTACACCCTGGGTAACAATATAGTAGAAAACTCCCGTGGAGTTACCTAGACCGAAAATCTGATTCCTTAGAAAGAAAACGGTAACTGTCAGGAGTGTTCAGGTTTGAATTAGTTCAAGATTCTGTGGCCCATATTCATATATAAACATGAATTCTTTAATCTACATACATTTGGTATTCATTCTTGATGGTCTCTTCTAGCATAACATTAAAGTGATTGCATGCCACAAAAGCGTGTGTGTCGGTTTTTAGTGAGAGCTAAAGTAAGAGACATTTAGCAGTTCAAGATCTACCCAGCAAAATGAAGTAGAGAATTGAAGCTGTTATTCAGATTATTATTTCTCATTATTATTAATTAACGATAATAATAGAAGCTACTGTTTATCAAAGGCCTGCTTTTTTTCCCCTCCCCGCAGGTATTTGGCATGTATTAATCTCCAGCCCTGACAGCAGCCCGAAACCAAGGCTCAGATGTGTTAAGTGGCTTGCCTGAGGTCACCCACCCAGCCAGGAAGAGACAAAGCTGAGATTCAAAGCTAGGGCTGTTGGCTCAGAATGCTTTTCTTTGTTTTTGCATGAATATATCAGCTTTGGTCACATCAGTAAAATGCACACATTTTAAGTATACAGTTTGGGTTTTGACAAGTGCGCATACCCAGCTAACTGCTGCTCTGATCAAGGCATAGAGCATTTCCATCACCTAGAAATTCCCCTCATCCCCCTTTGCAGTCCTTCCTCCCACTTCTAGCCTCAGGCAACCAGTGACCTGATTGTGATCACTATAGATTAGATTTACTTTTTCTAGAACTTCATAGGAATGGATTCACGCAGCATATATATTCTTTTGTGTTCATCTCCTTTTGCTCAGCATAATGTTTTTAAGCTGCACCCATATTGTTGTGTATATCAATTGTTTGTTTCTCCACAATTCTGCCGTCTAGTTTTAAATTGATCTCCCACTCCGGGTATGTTAGGCAAGAGTTGTTCTGCCTGAGTCTCGGCAGTTCTCTTATAATGCTGGGTGGGATAAAGGTGTGGAGATCAGATTTGCACATGGGATTTCATGGGATCGAAAATACTGGGGCGGGGAGTACCTTGAAATTCTGTTAATGCATCTGGAAAATGGGGATGACAATAGACTTCTTTGATTTGCAGTGGAGACTCAGTGAAGGGAAACATGCAGCATCTAGAACAGTGATGGGCATGATGTAAATGTTCAGCAGATGTTAGCAATTATTGTGCTCCAAACTGAAGACATGAGCTCCAGGTGGTGGGGACCACTTCACAGCAGTAGAGCTGCCCAGAGCCCAGCGGTTGAGTGGCACATCCAGGGCACATACTCAACAGGTGGCATCTAGTGGCCCATCTGGGCTCATGGTCCAAGGTGATTTGAAGAGTTGAGGGTGACTGGTACAGTGAAGGACTTGAAGATGTTCAGCCCGAGGCAGAGCACGTTTGATGGTTAAGACCTCTGAGATCTGTCATGAGGGCGTGGTGGGAAGATGTCATCCACCTGGTCCCTTGGTAGGGGTGTCATGGATCAGTAGATCAGATCAGAACTGTCTGTACCATCTCACAGTTGAGTGGGTGGTCTCTGGAGGACAAAGAGTAGGGATAGAAGTTAATAGGTATTCATTTTGATTCCAGAACTTCAGAATGTATGAAATGTTTATCATGAACTACATACTATATTAGGTACTTTCACTGACTACTTTCTCTCTCTCTCTCTCTCTCTCTGTCTCTCTCATATCTATATCTTTCTATCTAGTTACCTAGATGTCTATTATCTAACTATCTATTTCAAAAATTTTGAGGTATCATTTGCACACTCTAAAATACATAGATCCTAAGTGTATGGTTCGGTAAGTTTTGACAAATGCGTACACTCCTGTAAAACCTATAATCTTATGAAAGTACAAAACATTTCCATCACCCCAGAAAGTTCCCTTGTGCCCTTTTGCACTTAGTTCCTTTCCTCCCAAGCAACAATAAATCTGGCTTTTATAAGACAAGTTTTGTCTATTCTAGAATGCCATGTTATTGGAATCATACAGTGTGCACTGTTTTGTGTTGAGTTTCTGGAGGAGAAAATGGAGTTCCTTGTTCAGTGCTGAATGCACGCTGGTGCTAGCCACGTTCGTATCAACTATTTCATTCAGTCTTCACAACGACCCTGCAAAGTATGTGTTATTGTTCCCGTGTTGCGGATGAAGAAGCTGAGGTTCAAAGGAATTAAATAACTTGCTCACAGTCACATAGATAAAAAGCAGCTGCTATAGACTGAATGTTTATGTCCTTATGCAATTTGTATATTGACATCTAACCAACAATGTGTGATATTTGGAAGCAGGGCCTTTGGAAGGTATTAAGGTCATGGAGGCAAAGCTCTTATAAATTAGTGCCCTTATGAAAGGAACCCCAGAGAGTCCCCTTGTCCCTTCCACCATGTGAGGATGCAGTGAGAAGAGGGCCATCTGTGAACCAGGAGGCAGGGCCTCACCAGATATAGAGTCTGCCAGAGCCTTGAATTTGGACTTCCAGCATCCAGGACTGTGAGAAATAAATCTCTGTTGTTTGTAAGCCACTTAGTCTATGATAATTCTTTGTAGAAGCCCAAATGGACCAAGACAGACACAGGTTACTGAGAAGTGGGAGTGCTCCTGTACCTACAAGTGTGGAAGTATTATAGCTTTGGAACTTGGTAGCGAGGCAGGGAGAGTTTTGAGGTGCATCCCTCATTGCTTGCATCGCCTTGAATAGACCTTTAAACGTGGTTCTGGTGAGGGCCCAGAAGAAGAGAGAAGCTGTCGAGTAACCCTGGTCCCTCGAGAGAAAGCATAAGCAGTCCTGAATAGAGTGTTGGTAGAAATATGGGTGGCAAAGGCCATTTGGGTGAGGTCTCAGCGGGAAGTGGGGACCGTGTTACTGGACAGTGGGGAAACAGCAATCCTTGTTATAAAGTGGCAAAGAACTTGGCTGAATTGTTTTCGCATTCTAGTGTTTTGTGGAAGGTAAAACTTGCGAGTGATATAATTGGATATTTCGCTGAAGCTATTTCTAAGCAAAATGTTGAAGGTGTTGCTTGGCTCTTCCCGACTGCTTATAGTAAAATGCAAGAAGAAAGACATGGCTCAAAGAGAATTGTGAAGCAAAAAGGAAGCAGGACTTAAAGAGTTGTGAAGTTCTCAGCCTATCCATATTGCAAAAAAGTGAGACCACTAAGGGTATAGGCAGGCAACTGTTTGGGAGATTAGTTGGGTCAACCATCTTAACAGAAGCCAGGAGCTGTTCTCCAAGACAATGGAGGAATGGCCCCTAAGTCCATTCGGAGATGTCAGAGCTACCCCCCTCACAGGCTTGGGGTGCAAGGGCTGGGGTAGGGGTAGGGTATACAGCTGTTTCAGAGGAAGGGCTGCTGGTGCCCTACCTGGTGCATTGCAGGCTACACTTCCTGTGCTCTGATGCCACACTCCTTGGTCCCCTCAGGTGGTCCCCAGTGGGCCCCAGTGCAGCGGCTCCCAAGGCAGAAGCAGAGCCTGAATTCAATCAGGATCTGTTGGCTACACAAGCATTGCTTTCTCTGTAATATGGCCTAGTTTCTCTTAGTCTTGGTGTATTGCATTTTACATTATATTAAGTTATATTGAAAACTGCAGCGCCTTCTCAAAAGATAAAAAGAACCACTGATCACAGTCTGATAATTGGAGCAGGGCAAGATGTGGAGCAGAATTTCCCTTGGTTATTCCTGATTTCCATCTCACTGATGACCATTTTGTTGGTTTGCATGAAGTATTTATTGCTTAATGACAGATTGCTCGCATCACAGTACCGTTTCAGAGCAACCAGGGGAGTGGCAGAGGCCTGGGTCTACGGGGTGGGGCCACGTGGAAATCTGGAATCTGCTCACTCAGTGTCACTCGCGGTGTTGGGGCAGATGTTCTCTTGTCCCCCCTTCCTCCCTCCCTCCCTTCCTTCCTCTTCTCTTTTGCTCTCTCCCTTCCTGCTTTCTTCTTCCTTTCTCTCTTCCCTCCGTGTCTTTCTCCCCTTTCTCTTTCCCTCCCTATTTCTCTCCCTCCCTCCCTCCCTCCCTCCCTCCCTCCCTCCCTCCCTCCCTCCCTCCCTCCCTCTTTCTTGCTCTCTTTCACTTGATATCTCTCACTCCTTCTCTCGTATCTCTTTCTGCCTCTCTCTCACTATTTGTCTTTCTCTTGCTTTTACTCTCTCACTCTCTCACATGTACCTGCTCTTTTTTTCATCCTCTTGTCCATTTTCTGTTTTTTAAGATAAAGCAGCTACCAGAAATCTAAGTTGTTCATACAGCTCTATGAAGATGCCACAGGGCCCTCCAGAAGCCCTGCTGTTTTTGCACCTGCACTGCCTCCCTGCAGGTGTGTGCACAGGGGCAGGGCGTGGAAATCTCTGCACAACACTGGTTGGTTCTCTGCAGCCCGTGGGCAATGTTCCTTCCTAGCCTGTTCCCCTTCGTTTCATTTATTTGCTCATTCAGCACATAGGTACTGGGTGCTTGTGTCCACGTACCAGGCACTGGGGTAGGCATTGAGTAGGGAACAGAGCAGACTGGGTCCCCTGACCTCTGAATATTTAGGAAACAAAGAATAAACAAATATTCACGTGATTGATTGCCAGGAACCTCTGACCAGCTCCTAAACACTCTGTAGTAACCACGCTCATGGTGCCCAACCTGGAGGTACAAAGCATATTTCCCAACTCAGAACTTTATGGTCCAGACACTTTACTATCACTTTAAAAAAATTATAACTTTTTATTTTGAAATAGTTTGAGATGGACAAGAAGTTGCAAAAGTAGTATAGAGAGTTCCTTGTACCCTTTACCTAGCTTACCCTAAAGATAATATCTTACATAATCATAGTGTATTGTCAAAATCAGGAAATTGTCTATTAACTTAGAGGTCGACTTTAATCAGGCTTCACTGGATTTCACATGTACTCTTTTCATTTCCTTTTTCCTTACCTTTCTCCCCTCCCTCCTTTTCTTCCCTTCTTCTTTCGTTCTTCCATCCATGAAATTTTATCATGTGTGTAGATTCAAGGTATTGTCCCCACAATCAGGAGGCAGAACTGACCCATCACCACGAAGAAACTGTCTTGTGTTACTGCTCAATAGTCACATTTTTCCTCTTTCCCTAATCCCTGGAAGCTGCTGATTTGTTCTCTATCGTTAGAATTTTGTCATTTCTAAGAATGTTATATAAATGGAATCTGACAGTATATATCCCTCGAGATTGGCCTTTTTTCCTCAGCATAATGCCCTGGAGATTCATCAAAGTTGTTGGATGTATCAATAGTTCATTTTGCCGTCACTTTTAAGATAAAAGGACTCAGGAATAGGACACTTGAGGAAAAAATTTCTTTGTGAAAATACTTTGTTTTCAAGGCCAGCCTTTATTAGGCCTCCCCACTCCCCTCAGAGATCTGGAGCAATCAACCTGTTTGAGTCTGATTAGCAAGTCGACAAATTGGTAAATTATTGTTTTTCTTATTTGATTTGTAAGTGTTTTTTCTCTGTTATGACAAAGTTTGTTTTTATGGGCTCTCGGTTTTGCTTTGGGCTCGATGTAGTTGAGATTCCGTCAACTATGAAGTTGTTGCTTGTATTTGTTAGGTTAACGGCAGGTGCTGTGATGAATACTCCCCCAAATTTTAATAGCTTCACACAATACAATTTCATATCTTGCTCCAGAAATAGATCATGTGCGTATGTCTCATCGTCAAAAGGCTTTGCTCTGTAAGATAATCAGAGAGACAAGGTCAGATGTCTCTTAGGGCCCTCAAGTCACCTGTCTTCAGCCATCAGATAGGGCGGGGCTTGAGGAACTTTGGATTTGAGGTTTGTATGGGTCGTGCCTAGAAGTGGCATCACATGGCACTTCCATTCCCATTTCAGTGGCTAGGATGCATTCCTAAGGCTGGACTTGGTTGCATGGTAGGGGGATGAGCATGGGTAGAAGGGTGGGAAGATGTAGTACCTGGTAGGTAGCCATGTCCCAGAGCTGGCATTATACTATGAAAGAGGGAAACCACAGTTCCTTGGTGGATTGGCCTCCTCGGTTTGGCCTCCTTCAGGTCCTGTCAAGGAAGGTGGGCAGGGGAACTGCTGAAGACACATTTATTTGGGCTTTACCCCAATGGAGGCTGTCTCTGCCTCCGTTCCCATTAAAGTCTCCATTTCAGGTTAAAAATATCAATATTAGTATCATAAACAGGTTCCAAAAGTTCAAGTTTTGGCCGAGAATTGTGGCTCACACCTGTAATCCTATGACTCTGGGAGGCCAAGGTGGGAGGATACCTTGAGGTCTGGAGTTTGAGAGCAGCCTGAGCAAGAGTGAGTCCTCGTCTCTACTAAAAATAGAAAGAAATTATCTGGGCAACGAAAAATAGAAAAAATTAGCTGGGTGTGGTGGCATGTGCCTGTAGTCTCAGCTACTCAGGAGGCTGAGGCAGGAGGATTGCTTGAGCCCAGGAGTTTGAGGTTGCTGTGAGCTAGGCTGAGGCCACGGCACTCTAGCCCAGACAACAGAGTGAGACTCTGTCTCCAAAAAAAAAAAAAAAAAAGGAATTATAAAAAGTTAAAAAAAAACAAAAGTTCAAGTTTGGATTTTACTCTTCCTGTGCAACCAAGGCAACTCATTTCCCTTCTTTGGGGCTCAGTTTTCTTATGTATAATTAGTGGGTTAAATTAGATAATTCCACAGATTCCTGTCTAACACAATAGTTTTATATTGTGCTGAGTTTATTGGTCTTAGACACATGGAAAAAAAATCTCTCTGAAGTCATGGCTGTAGGGGGAGGTTCAGTAAATCTGGGCTAGTCTGTTCAGCCAGCCCCCTGCTTACTGTTACCCATTCATTTTTAACCTAGAGAAACACAAGCAGCCCTGAGACCACACAGCACAACTGCTGTTGGAAATAGCAGGGTTTTGACAGTTTAGTCATGAGAGCAATAAATTCAACTGCTGATAAATAATTTACTTTGAGGACCAGGAAGCTAGTCTCCTTGCCTTGCCTAACTTGCTGCTTGAGGAATGGAGACAATTCTGGTCATGCCAGGAAGGAAAAAATAAATAAAATTTATCTTCCTTATGCCCTCAACTGTCTATGCTTTGTGTTTGTACCACCACTTCAGAGAAAGCCACAGATTTCTGTTTGCTAGATCAGTGGATACCACATTTCCACTTTGCCTCCTCTGTCTGGCCCACGATCCATCCATCAGAGTCACCGCAAAGACTTAGTATCTGTGAATACTGTGCTGATGGATGCTGTGTTTATACCCAGGGTGAAAGAGGAGTAGAAGGCAAAGCCCGAATGTGTCTTCAGCAGTTCCCCTGCCCCCCTTAGTGGACAGGACCTGAAGGAGGCCCAACCGACCTTGTGTGTTTCCAAGTCAGATTTCATTTGGGGTTGTATTAATACATATCATTTCTTTCATGTTTCTGAAGTTGCTTTTCTATATGCCTGGGGACAGAACAGCTCAGCAATGAATTTAGTTCTCTGTTGTCTGGGTTTTCAGGGGTCGGTGCAACTTGGATGCTCATTAAGATTACTGAGCCTCATAATTTTTAATGTTAGGCCCAAGGTAATATTTAATGAGGCTGAAAAGTATATTAATAAAATTGCTTGTAGTAATTAGCGGGGAAATTATAATGGTAGGGTGCTGGGGAGATTTCAGAAAATCAGTTAGGAGTGATCAAGACCAATCTGGAATGTCATTACTTATTATTTTTTGCTTTCAATCATCACGAACTACACCTTTGCATTTTTATCTTTGAAAAGAAATTCTTTGATTGGGCTCATGCATATTGCTATTATTTCATGCTATTTTGTTTCTTACCGAGTATCATAGAGAGTTAGAGTGAGATGGGGTCTTTAGGATAATTTGTAAACCATCATGCTGCCCTCTAGAGGCAAATGGGTTATCATTTTGTCTTTATGACATTGTGCCTCAAAAGAAGGGCTCTCAGGGACTACAGAGTCCACCTGCACTTCTCTGAGTGTGAGATCAGAAGAAAGTGGTGCTCACCCAGAAAATATAAATGGAGGCAAAAGTCTAAAATCTCATAGAATTTGGAGGTGTAGAGATCAGGGACCAAGGTTTTAAGATCAATGTCCTGAAAATAGGACATTGTAACATCCACCATAGTTAACGTCTGCAGTTTAATGCTTCTAATTCCGTCTTCTCCACCAGTCCCTGTTTTGTTTCACAAGTAGGCTTGGAGGTAAAACTTCTGAAATGAGCAAGACACCAGAAATACAGGACTTTTCATTATTACCCTGGTTGGGGCTTCTCAAGAGTCCTCTTGTTGTTCCTATTGTTTATTGATAACAACTTTGGTCCTTTATTTTATTTTGTTCCTACTCAGACTTGGGGGAGTATGTGAAAACATCTAAAGAGGACAGAAGCTTCCAATATCTGAGACAACAGTCATATGTCGAATTATGAAACAGGTGCCTGTCATCGAGATACATGTATTGATCCTCCTCCACTTCCTTTGTCCCTTTCTCCCTCATTTTCACTGAGAACCTACTGTGTGCAAGGCAGGCTGGGTGCATGTTCCTGGGGATGCAGCAGGGGCAGATACGGTGCCTGTCTTCCGGCAATGGCACATAAACAGTCCTCCAACACTGTGGGGGCAGTCGCAAAGGTGTCAGCCAGCTCAGTGTTGGGAGGAGGAGTGGAAGGTTTGCGCTGTCTGGAAGGTGGAGCTGTACTTCTAGGCGGGAAAGGCAAGCATGGGCATTGCAGGCAGGGGAAAGAGCACCCACAAAGGCAGGGGCAGGGGTGGGCAGTGAGGAGTGCAGGGTTCAGGGAGCTTCATCATGCTGAGTGTTCTGTGTCTGCTGTGTGAATTTTGGGTGCTGGTGCCTGGGAATTTGAGTGTGATGCCAAGAGGGTTGCTTTAATCTGGTTGATGATGGGGATGCCACTCAAGCTTTGCAATCAGCCTGGCCAGATTTGCATTTAGAGAGAACTCTCTGGCAGCTGGTGCATGGGGTGGGTTGGAGGGGAAAGGCCAGGGACAAGGGACCAAGGAGGAGGCTGCAGTTGTGATCCACGTATGAGCTCTGATGCTGGCATTGAGAGTGGTGGCTCTGGGGACAGAATAGAGGGGCTGTGTGTGAGATCACTGAGGATGGGTGGGGAAGAGGGAGAAGGGGCACAGGAAGATAACGTACAGGTCAAAGGAACTAGATATAAGTAGGATTATATAATATGTGGTCTTGTAACTAGTTTCTTTCACTTAGCATGTGTTCAAGGTTCGTCCATGTTGTAGCATATATTAGTAACTCACTCCTTTCTATGGTCAAATCATGTTCCATCAGGTGGCTGTGCCACATTTTGTTTATCTGTTCATTGGTTGATGGACACGGGGTTGCTTCCACCTTTGGCTGTTGTGCATAGTGCTGCTATGAACATTTCATGTACAAGTTTTTGTTTGAACACCTGTTTTTAATCAGTGGAATTGCTGGGGCATCTGGTACCTCTATGTTGAACTTAGTGAGGAACTGCTAGAATAGGCAAATCTATACTGACAGAAAGGGTGTCAATGGTTGCCTAAGGTTGGGGTGTTTGGGAAGATTGGAGGGTGATAGTTAATTAAAGGGTGCAGGATTTCTGTTTGTGGTGATGATGTTAAAAATTGTGGGGATGGTTGCACATATTTGTGAATATATTAAACACCACTGAGTTGTATACTTTAAATTGGTGAAATGTATGGTTTGTGAATTCTATCTTAAAAATATGTTTTTCTTTTAAAGGAAATAGCACAACCTCATCCTATTTGAAGTCCCTTATAGGGTATCAGTAAACTTGTGGATTCAAATGCAAAAACCACCATTGCCGTTCAAAGTTATGCATATGTTTGTACACTTGTTTGTTGCACAAATAAGATTGAAAGCTCCCTGAGGGCAGGGACCACACCTAGTTTTGTGTTGTGTCCCTAGCCCCTTGCATGGTACATGGCACCGAATACTCAATAAACATCTGTAGAGTAAATAAATGGACTGCTTTTGCAGTCCAGGGAACTGGTTTATAATATACAGCATGTGATGTTTTATTTTACAGAATAGCCAGGTGCCCTGGGCTTTGGGTTTGGTAAACATGTTCCTTTATTCATTTATGCTGCATTTTGAATCATTACCCCTGTCGTGTTGCTGTGTTTCCTGCCAAGTCCACCACTATAAAGCCAATCGCTTGTACTTCATGCCAGTAAGGGAGTCTGGGCTGCACAGGACTAGGCTGACTTCTGGGACTTCGAAAATCCAACGATAAGGACCCAGGACTCCTTTCTTGCATGTACTGTGTTCAGCTCATCTTTGATTATTTTGTTTCCATTAGGCCATTAGTTCAAGTATCAAATGTACAGGAATTTTTCATTCATCTTTAAAATACAACATTAAAATTACCTTTAAACGTTTAGGTTTTTAAAAATTTGCTACAGTTTCCAATAAAATTATTTTTTTGGATAATTGCTCTCCTTTTGGTTTTCCTAGAGGCATGTTATTTCAATTTGGTGAAAAAGTTATTAATGAAATAGGATTTTATCTATCTGTGTAATTTTTCCTTTAACTAGTTGTTTAAAGCTTGCTGAATTTTACAGTAAAATATTGTCTGTTTTTTTTTTTAATTGAGAGAAAGTCTTCTCTGTTGCCCAGCTGGAGTGCAGTGGCATCATTGTAGCTCACAGCAACCTCAAACTTCTGGGTTCAAGCGATCCTCCTGCCTCAGCCTCCCAAGTAGCTGGGACTACAGGCACATGCTACCATGCCTGGCTAAGTTTTCTATACTTTGTAGAGATGAAGTTTTGCTGCTGCTCAGGTTGGTCTTGAACTCCTGGCCTCAAGTGATCTTCATGCCTTGGCTTTCCAGAGTGCTAGGGTTATGGGCAAATATTGTCTTTGATAATTATTTTTTCTAGAGGGGTGCAGTTGTAGTTTAATAAGAGTTGCATTTAAAACACAGGACTTTGATTTATAAAAGAATTTAGTAGTTATTTTTTCTTTGACAGTTATGGAATGGCTGGAAGAACCATAAGTGACCAAGGTTCTGGGGTGGCTTCCTGAAATGTTTGGGTTCAAGGAGAATTTTAAGAGGTTTAAAGAGATGATTTGGCTAAATATTTTTGTTTTACTCTTTTAACTGAATGATTTAGTTTTGTCTAAGAACATCTTGATGTCTGTTTAAGTTTCTAGAAGTATTTTATAGCTATTACAGATTCTCAAAGGCTATTCACATATCTCTAGGATAAGAGACCTGCACTAAAGGAAGGGAGGGAACATTTATTGAAATGCAGAGTGCTGGGGCCTCATCACTGTACTTAATTGGGTGTCATTTAATTTTTATGGCAGACTTGCCTACCGGGCTTTCGACAGGATTCTTTGTTACAAGAGATCCAGTTCAAACTGGAGGTAGCAAAAGTAGGATAATATTATTGGCTCCTATATAGGAAGCCTAAGGGATGGCTCAGGTTTCAGGCATAGCTGGATCCAGGAGCTCAAAGAATGTCACTAGAACATGTGAACATTCTTTCAGCCCCTCTCCACTTCTCCATCTCTTGGTTCTATTATACTTTCCTTTCTCTCTGTTGAGCTCATTCTCTAGAAAGTTCCATATACACAGCAGCTCTAGACTTGGGTCACTTGTACAATTTGTCATCCTAGAGAATAGAACCACTTTTTCTATCAGCTGTCAGCTTCAAAAAAGTGCCCAGGGGAGATTTGTATGGTGGGAGCTTGGGTCATTTGCTCATCTCAGAACCTGTCAGTGCAGCCAGGGGATGGGATATGCTTTGCTCGGCCACGCTTGAAGCCTGTGCTCCTGCCGGTGGGAATGGAGGGGAGGAATCCAGCCCATCTGTGTCCTGTGGGATGAGCTCCCTTCAGGAGAGAGAGGGTCTGTTACCAGAAGGAGTGAATGGAAAGTTTGCTGTGCACACCAACATATTGGTTACAAGAGTCACATAGGTCCTGCTTTCAGATGAGGTTCTGAGAAGCTAAGTGGCCTCCCCGAGGTTACTCAACTGTAAAGAGGGAGACCAAGATCAAAGTTGGTGCCTATTCGGAAGGTTAAGCCGTTCATGGTTTTCAATGATAGACTTGGACCCTGTGGTATGAACAGAAACCCACTGGCACAGGGAAATGGTATTGTTTAGGGTTTACACACAGTCACACCCATCCTGGCCGTGCCGGCTCTGGCGGGAATGGAATTGTACATGAGGTGCATAATCTCCAAAGCCTCAAGTGTACATGTTCCTAAGATGCTGGCTACAAGATGAGAATCAGATTCCAAACGTTACACCGCTATTTACACTCCTATTATCATCTTCACACCTCTCAGGTTATACGTTGAAAAGATATGTTTTTAGATGTTGGAGTAGAGAGATAGGTTTGCGTTTCGAACTTTCGAAGGAGGTATGTGTATATATATGTATGTATATATATCTAAAATATACCTGGGCTCTTGTCAGTTCAAGAGATCAGAAATCTGGTATACGAATTTGCTCTTCTTTTTCCAAAGAATATTCATTTTTTTTCTTGTCACAAAGCTGACAGAGGCTGGGACTCTTGGGAATTAGGGTGTTAACCCACATGACTTGCTCTGCTGCAGGTTGCTGGGGTGACTGGTCATCTTTTCCAATGCTCCTGGGACCTAGGGGGAGATGGGGGTGAGAATAGGGTGACAGCATCTGAGGCAGAACCTGCCACTGAATATCCAAGCCTCGTTTTGTTCTCCTGCTCAGCCATCACTATCTGTGTTGATGGCCCCGTCTTACACTCCTGCTGCTGCTTGCTGTCAGGCTGAGGGTGTTACAGGGAAGAGCAGGGCAGGTGTGTCACCTGCGATGGAGGGTGGCTGGTCAGAAGGAGCAGGTGCCTAGCGAGGGTCACCTGCAGAAGGACTGCTTTGGTCAGCACCTCTTTCCCACCATGGGCTCAAGGACGGGACAGCGCTTCTCTGCATCTCACAAATTTTGTCACTTGGTTGATCCTATTTCCCTTCAGTTGCAGAGCAGATGGCAAAAGATACGTTAGAAATTTACCACCACCAGAAAAATAAAACCAGAAACATTTTTTACCCTGGCAGAATTTGGCAAAATAATGGCTAAGTGCCATAATTTCCTGTGGGGATCACAAACACCTGCCATTTCTCCCCACTTGGCATCTCTCGAGTACCTGCTGTTTCCTCCCCGTGGCCACTGTCTGAGGTCAAGCCCTCACCCTTCATGCCTGCTCTGAGGCCCATCAAACCGCCTGCTGGGTGGGCTCCCGGCACCCGCTCTCTGTGTCCCCAGATCCAAGCTTTGCTGCAGTGGTCACGGGGCTGTGTCTAAGAGTCCACGACTGGCTGTGCCACTCAGGTGCACATGCCCTTCCCCAGCTTTCTGTGACCCATCCTTGGTCTGCCAGAAAGGGCCTTCAGTTGAGTCCTGCCAGCCTCTCCAGCCAGGGCTCCCTGGGCCATCTGCCCACCTCCCACTGGCACCAACCAGCCTCTTCTACATATTGTCCTGTTCTCTCAAGCCACCCCCTCCCCACTTTCTTTCTTCTGCCTGGAACCCCCGTTTTCCTGACTCTGCCCCGTCTGCCTAGCCAACTCCCACGAGTCTTTTAGCTCCTTAAGGACGTGCATCCCACGTGTTCTCTGCTTCCAGGCTCAGCTCAGAACCCTCTGCTGCACTCCCAGGTTCTCTCCATACTGCTTTCCCCAGACGATCTGTGCCGTTGGTTCTTTGTCTGTTTGCCCACGGCATAGGTGAGATCCTTGCAGGAAGGGCTGCAGGGTGTCATGGTGCTGATGAGATGGTCCTGGGTTCAAACTCCACCTATGTCTAGGTGACTTTGGGTAATTCATGTAACTTTTCTCAGCCTCTGTTCTATAGCGGGGACCAAGTAGCCACTATTTTATGGAGTTACTGTGGGGATTAATTGGGGGTGATTCTTGTAGAATTGTACCTGGTACAGAGTAAGTGAGCTGAAAAAATGTTAGCTGCTAACAGATCATGATCATCATCATCATCATCATGACTAGGTTCTGGAAAATGTTAAATACTCTGTAAGCCCTTATTGAATAGAGTAACTAAATGGTTGAGTGATACGAATCATTCTGTTGAATTCCCACTTTATCCAAGATGGAGTTAATAGAAGAACATTAATTTTCTCATGTTTCTTTTCTCCCTGAACTTTATTTTCTTGCTCTTCCCCCAGTGTGAATGTCTCTCCGACATGAGCAAGACACTTCTCTTGCTTAGACGGCTCAAGCACCAAGAACGGCTTGGAAGAGAGCCACTTTGCCCAATGCGCTAATAGCTGAAGTCAGGATTCACCTCCCTGCTGGTTGAATGACACCCCATTTCCCCTCTTAAAAGAACTAAATGGCCTATATTTCTTTTTTAAATTAAAGTGAATGAAAATGAATTTCACAACTCCCCTGGAGATGACTGGAGACACACTGGGATGTCAAATAAAAAAGTTGGGAATTGCTGAGCTCGAGCTCAGCACTGTGGGTTCCCAGGAAAGATGAAACAGGAGAAGCAGCCAGCGTGGAGGAGGATGGATGCGGGAGGAAGGCAGAGGGAGAATCCCGGAAGACAGATTATGAGGCTTAGATAAGGGGGGAAGAGGGAGGAGAGACGGGGGAGGGAGGGCTGTATTGAAAAGAAACTGTTGAGTGAATGATCTTTAACTTCCACGAAAAGAAGCAAAACCACTCCCAGACATGCTGAATAATGGCCCAAGAATTATTCCTGGCCGCCCTCTGAATGATTCTTCACGATGCAAAAATATTGAAAGCAGAGGGGAATTATTGTTTTGAGCTTGGAAAAATTCTCAGTTCTCTGACTTTGCTAACGAGATTTGAGCCCATTATCCTTGTCTTGCTGTGAGCCTTCGTCAATAGCAGAACTTGTATCTCCTGAGGGATTGTCTACTGAGTTCGTTTCAATTTAACAAGTGTTATTGAAACCCAGGATGTGTCTAGGGCCAGTCTTGGAACTGCACTGCACGCAGTGCTGGAGTTGGGATGGCTGGTTCCTTGGGCCCACGGAGATTCCTGGTGAGGAGAGAGGACACCGTTGGGCACCTGCATGTCAAAGTGCCCCCACCCTAGTCGCAGCTCAGTCCCATCACCTGAGCCATCTGAGCCCAGGGAGGAATTTTCTCAGTAGCATTTTTAGGCCTTGGGTGGGACTGATGTACCAGCTACATTAGTCTGGACTCCTAAGTGCTTCTCCCTGAATTCCCACCGCCCCTTGTTGCTAACTACAGTGATCCTCTTAGATCATAAAACAAAGCACGTCACTCTATGGCTCTCCATGCACCTGGCTTCCTCTTGTACCTGAACTGAAATCTAAACTCATTAGCGTGGCCCACGAGGGCCTACATGATTCTACCTTTGCCAACCTCTTACTCTCTTTCCACTCCCATTTCTACACCTTTGCACTCTTCTGTCTCTTTGGAATGCCCATCCCTGAGCTCTGCATGGCCTCCTGAGCTTCCAAGTTTGGGCTTAGACTACATTTCTTAGCTACAGCATCTAATTTGCCTTGCCCACCCCCTCTGTCCCCTTTCTTTCTTTGTCACCTGTAATTGCTGTTTGTATCATGTTTCCCCGAAAATAAGACAGGGTCTTATATTTATTTTTCCTCAAGAAGACACCTTAGGGCTTATTTCAGGGGATGTGTTATTTTTTTTAAGTACAGTACAACAATCTACATTTATTCAAATATAGTTAAATTGTCTTCTTCTGGGACATCATCATAACTCTCCAAACCCGAAATTCCATCCTGAATTTCTTGTAACTCTATTTCCTTTAGAACCATTGGCCCCAATCTCTCATGTTGAGCAATAGAGTTCTCATGGGGCAGATGAGAAGGGCTGCTCGTCTTCTTTACCGCTCTGTGATGAAATGCATGGGTTGTGCAGATATGCTGTGCAGCCACGCCCATCACTAGGTCTTATTTTCAGGGTAGGGCTTATATTATGCAAATGCTTAGAAATCCTGCTAGGGCTTATTTTATGGGTAGGTCTTATTTTCGGGGAAACACGGTAATTATTATCTGTATTCTTATGCTTGCCTTTCTTCCCCCACTAGGTTGTAAGCTCAAGAAAGCAGTGTCCTTGTGTTTTGTCTGCTGCTTTGCCCCAGTGCCTGGTGCATAGTAGTTGCTCAATAAACAATTAAAGATTGAGTTACTGTGCCTGATCTGCTCACAGTGGCTGTGCCATTACCAAGTAGCTCTAATGACATTAGTGAATGAGAGGAATTTTAGGGATAAGAAGTATTATGGAAAGAATGCTACTAACTCAGAGGACCTGGACTAAATTCCATGGCCCCCTGGACGTGGGGGGCTTTGTTTCTAAAGGAAATTTATTCTCAAGGATCCTTCCTCTTAGCTCTCAAAATTCTTTGAGTGTAAAAGCTCCAAGACATAACAGTCTCTTGATTGACAGCTCTTTGGCCCAAGCCTGCCCCAGAAATGTTTTCCTGAAGAGACGTTCCTCCCTGCCTGCCTATCTTGCAGTGATGTTTTTAGGCTTAATTAGGGGTTGTTACCCCTTCTTAAGTAGTCACGCACCAGACACATCAAATAACCTTAGCATTGAGTGCTGGAATAGGAGAGTGGAATAACAATTTGATTTCAAGCAGTTAAAAGCCAAAGGCCCTTACACCACAGTTGCTCACTTCCTTGCTTTAACAAGTGAAATGAGTTCTGCATGAGAATTTTAATTTGTTCCATAACATTTTATTGAGTCGACTACCCTGCACACTATGCTGCACTCCCTGCTACTTAGAATGATTGTTAAGAACACTGTGCCGAGTACTTTATACACCTACTGCCTTTAATCCCCCTGACGACTCTATCAGTGTCTCTGTTTCACAGGTAGGGAAGCGCAGACTTAGAGAGGCAACCTCAGTCGCAGGGCCACACGGCAATGAGGTGCCAAGGCTGGGTTTGAATCCTGTCTGTGACTGTAGCACTGGTAATTGTTAAAAGAGGATGATGATAGATGTTGTGTCTGCTCTGAGGAATTTATAATGTGCTGATGGTAGCAGGAGTGACACACTAGATAGAGTTAGTAGTTGTGCAGCCCATGCTGTGCACTGTTAAAGTCTTCCTGTCAAGAGGAAGCCTTCCCTGCCCAGTCTCCCCTGCAGGTGCTGTGGCCTACAGGTGGCCACCCTGGTCACCTACCCTCGGGTGAGTCATGCCTTCTCTTTTCTCCCAGCCCCTGCTGCCTATGGGTGTGTGTTTATTATGCTGGGCTTCCTGGCTGGGTTTGCTTTCTGGCCTCCTGCTGGGACCAGAGGCTGGCAGGTGTCCCAAATTCTGCATAGGCCTAATCATTTTCTGGCACTGGGGGCTGGATTCTAGCTGCTCTCCAGGATCCTTCTCCATCCTTCAGGGACCACTCGAACCACGATGATGCCATCTCTTAGACACTTCTACCGAGTGCCCATTGAAGAGGCCTCTGGGATCCCCTGAGCCCAGCATCAGAAGAGGCTAAGCTTGGACACATTAGCAGTTCTGGATGGTGGCATAAGCAGAGGGAAGAGGAGGGAGGGAAGAAGCTCTGAGTCCGACGGTCTTATCCACTTCCCAGCCCCATGATGTGAAGGTACTTTATAAAAATTGACTTCTTTGCATTTTTCAGGTCACTAACTTGCTGGGTGACTCTGGGAAGGTCATGTTCCTGCCGGGGCCTCAGTTTACCCATTTGTTAAGTGGGAAGGCTGGACTGGATCATTTTATAAGTCCGTGGCCTGGGATCTCTGTGTCTGTTCTCTGGCCTGTCCTTGAAGTTTAACACACTCTTGTTAAAGGAATGTGGTGGTTAGGATTATCAATGTTGGAAGCTGGGAGGCTTGAGGCGGGTTGCCTGCCTGTAGGCCTGTAACCGTGGACAAGCCAGTTGAGCTTTCTGAGCCTTGATTTCTGCGTTTGTAAAACGGGGTCCACAGTAGAAAATTCCTCAAAGGTTGTGAGGATTGAATCAGATAATTCAGACCAAGTTATTTAACCTGTGTCAGCATGCAATGTAATCTGACTAATTATTAGCTGAACATTAGCTATTATTTTTCCTCTTTCTTTCTTGCCATAATTCCCAACCTTCTCCTCTTCTGTTTCCCTGAATATGGAGGCCTTCATTCTTCTGACTTTTGTGTTGAAATTAAACAATGCAGCAAACAATTTTCCCAGTGCCTCCCCGAGGGCTGAGGGAAGGCATCCTTGCTGGCCACTCAGACCCCTGCCAGACAGTGTGTATCTGCAATTGGCGCTAAACCTTGGCGGTGCCCAAGTTCCGGGCAGCTGGCAGACCTGGCTCTGGCAGGAGAAGGCTCCCTTGTCATTGAGACCAGGGTCCTGGAGCTCAGAAGTCCAATGGGTTTATCTCATCCAGCACTGTCTGTTTCTCTTCCATGCGTCTGATGGGCCACACGTGCCCAAGGCCATTGCCTGGTAGACCTGGCCACAGGGTACTGGGCATTGAAAATCGATGATTCTACATATAGATGGTAATATGGTTAGAGCACAAGCAAAAGAGGAGGGGAACAGCAAAACCAGACACAAGAAAACATGATTGAGATATACCTGAGAGGATGGATGCTCAAATTGGAAGAAGGAAGTGTCTTAGACCATTGGCGCTTGCAATACAGGAAATAATGGAAGGGTGGGCAGATGGGGGGGTGGATAGGAGAGAGGAGAGGGTGGATGGAAGTGTGGGTGGGAGGTTGCCCTCCTCACGACCTAGGCCCTCGGCAACTCTCCCTGTGTGGCTGTTCATGTACTTGATGGAGAAGAGAGGCAGGTTTCGCTGTCTGTTCTGAGGCAGCTGGGGGGTCATAAAACCTCTGTTGTGAAAGATTCTAAGGTCACCAAGGGGGCCTCTTCCTGAGGCAGAGATTTGTGGGAACGGTGCATTTTACAGTTAGTCCCTTTTCTCTTTCCCTCCTGCAGGCAGGATCTGCCGTCCCTGGGAGCCCGTTTTTCATTTCCAGGGCAGAGCTGGCTGTTGGCTCTGGGCAGGACAAGTTTGGCTTTAGGAGATGATGTACAGTATCTAAGTGTGCCGCCTGCTTAGTAAATCATCCCCTGGATCACCGGGCGATGAGACATTTTCAGTTGCAGCCTATGGCTTTGTGAAGCCTCTGCATTCTCAACGTGCAAAGGGAACTGGCCTTCAATAAGCAGATGGTGTGCCTACTATGTGCTAGAGCTATGACATCACCGGTTTTCAAGAATGTTTGTACTTAAAGAGGGCAAGGGAGGAAACTAGCCCTTGGTGAGCACCTACTGTGCGCCTGGCCTTTAGCACGTTTTGTTTCATTTAATTGTTACCACAGTCTGATGGAGCACATGTTATACAAATGGGGAAATCGAGACTCAGGGAGGTTAAGGGACTTGTTGGAAACATCAGACCTAGATTAGACCTCTGTTCTCTCACCATTTGAATGACAAACATGACACTAAGGCTCTGCAAACATTTTCTGTAAAGGGCCAAGCAGTATATATTTATTGGGACATATAGTTTGTCACATGTACTCAATTTTGTCATGGTGGCATGAAAGCAGACATTGATAATATGTAAACAAATAAGCTTAATTATGTTCCAATAAAACTTTATTTACAAAAAATGGCTAGTGGGCCAGATTTGGCTTGTGGGCCACAGTTTGATCACCCTTGCTTTAGAATATCTGGCATGACAGTAAATACCGCATTGGTTCATGTAACCATGGAATAGCTAGGTTTCCTTTCCAGCTCAAAACCATTCTCTTAGAATGGGTAACAATAATCTAAGGGCTAAGGATGGTGGATGGCATGACACTGTCATCCCTCCAAGCTGGCAAGGCTCTTTTAGGTGCTTTCCTACAACTAGATGTTGCCACGTTTTTGGAAACAGGGCAGACTTGACCCTGTGGTCCAAACAGGAGACTTGTGATGTAGATGGAATTCAATGAAAGAGGGCAAGATTAAGCATAATTGTTAGCTCTGTCATTACCTTCATACATTATTAAAAATCAATTCTAAAGCTAATCATAGCAACATTTAAGAACAATATTTGTATTTTTAAAAGAAAATTTGTATTCACTGAATTCGTGCCACACAAGCTATACATAAAAAAAGTAGTATAGCATAGTGTGTGAGAATATGGTGTGTCAAACAGAAAGATCTGGGTTCAGATGGCAGCCCTGCCACACACTAGCTCAGATCCTGAGCAAGTCCTTTAAGTTGAGTCTTGGTTTCCTCAACTCATAAGTGTTTAAAGAGAGATTTTCAAACTTGTGCTGCATGAGAATCACCTGGAGGGCTGTAGGTCTGAGCAGAGCCAATAATTGATTTCTCACTAGTTCCAAGATGATGCTGGTGCTGCCGGTCCAGGGACCAGTCTGAGAACCACTAGGCTAGAGGATGCTGAGTGTCCCAGTTTCTAACTATTTTATTTTCTGTTTCGACAGTTGTCTGTCAAATGAGGATTTGAGTGGAAGGAGGAAGCAGGGAATTCCCACTGTAGCCTCAGGAATCACAAGTGGGAGCATGGAGATTCTTTCAGCTTTTGAAACAAAGTAAAATCACCTATGGCTACCTGGAGATGGCCCCTGGCAGGTCTAGCTCTCAGCATTTTCATTAGGGATGCAACTTACAGGAGAGTTGGGCAAGGGAAGCAAAGAGGGACAGGGGCTTCCTCTTTGGCGCTTTGCTGAGAAGGGGAGGGAGTGTTAGTGGGAGTTTCTGCCTTTTAGGACCATGGACAGCGAAGGAGACACCTTAACTCCCTGCAAAGGTACTATAGTCTCGGGTTGTGGGAGGGTAGCAATACACAGGCAGAGTGCTTTATAGCACTGAGTCTGCCATATGGCAAGCAGCCAATAAGTATTAGTTGTTATTATTTTGTGTATTGTAAAAAAAAAAAAATCTATTGTTTCAGAAGTGTATGTAGAGAATAACCCTCCCTCCTTCCTCCCCAGCTCTGCTTTCTGTTGGAACCACCAGTGGCTGTGCTCTTTTAGGCATTTTCTTTATTGGTGGTCATAATTCATAATTCTGAATAATGACAAAAAGTCATCTAAAAGAATTGTGGTTTTTATCCTTCATGCCCAGCACTGGTTTTCATCAGTCTTCTTGATCTTTTTATTGCATAGAGGAAAAAATATTTTTGACTAGCGTTAATTCAGTTATTAGTGAGACAGAAATATATTTTCAAATATTTATTGATGCTTTGATTTTTTTTTTCTTCCCATGCCTTAGCTGGCTATATATCCGCTGCACGTTTTTCTTTCAGGTGGTTTTCTTTTGCATTTGTAGGTACTCTTTGGACATCAGAAGTATTAGTATTTTTTCTCTGTCATATATATTGCAGTACTTTTTGACAGGTAGTTATTTTTTTACTTGGTTATGGGTTTTTATTTTTGATCAGACAGAAGTTTTTTGATTGTTTGTTTTCTTAATTTTTATCTGATGAAATTTATCAGTATTTTGTTCCTTTTGGGTTTCATGTTGTCATCGGAAAAGATTTCCTGTGCTCATGAAAGATTTTTCTTTTTCCTGATACCTTTGTGGTTCTTCTATCCTTCTCTCCCTCCCCCCCTATTTTCCTCTCTTTCTTTCTTTTTTATGTCTAAATGTTTAATACATCAGGCCCTCATTTGGGTGTAAGAAGTGAGATAAAGATCTTGCTTTCTTACCACTTTATTCCAAGATGTTAGCCAGTTGTCCCAATGTCTTTTACGGAATTATCCATGTTTCCTATTTATAAGAAATGCAACCTGAATAACATGTACTTTGGGGTCTAATTAGCTTCCATTTATTTGTCTTGGTATCCAGTGATAGTGTTTTGGTTTACTATGGTAGCTATGATACGTTTTCATATTGGAGAGAATTATTCCCCCCTTCCTCAAAAATATCAAAAGTTTCACAGGCATTTTTGCTTGTCTGTTCTTCCAGGAAAAAATTAGAATAATCTTGTCAAGTGCTCCCTTCAAATTCTGTGTAGATTTTGGCTCTGCATTGCATTTATAGATTAATTTAGAGACCCGGGCATTTTCAAAGTTTTCATTCCCCTTATCTAAGCACAAGATGTGTTTTGCCATTTACTCAAATCTCTCATGCTATGTCCCTCAGTGGAGTTTTAGAGTTTTCCTCTTGTAGGTCTTTCACATTTCGTGTATATTTCTTATTTATCTTTGTTTCTTTTGTATATGGGATAAATGATTCTGTTATGTTTTCTAATTGGCTATTGCTGGTATTGTTGGCGTGTATTTCATGTATTTTATATCTGGCTCTCATACTAATTATCAGTTCCAATTATGCCCTTGAGTTTTAAGGCAGACAATAATATCATCTACAACTAATGATACTACCGTTTTTCTCTCTTTTAGTATTTATAGCTCTTTTATTTTTATTGTTTTGCTTGTGCTAGAAATTTCAGAATGAGGTTAAATAATAGTGATAAGAGCAGATATCCTTTTCCTTTTTGCTGATTCAATTATAGTTCTGGAGTTTTATTAAGTATGATGACTTTCTTATGAGATAGATATTCTTTATCATTTGAGGAACTAGTGTTCTATTACTAAGTTATTCTTTCATATCAGAAATAAATGTCGAGATTGTCATGTGGTTTTACCCCATTGACCTATTATTTTTACAAATTGTATAGCTAAATTTCCAAATATTAAACCGTTCTTGTAATTAACTTTAATTGGCTATGGTTTTTATTCCTTTTGTAGAGTACTAGATTTGATTTGCCAATATTTTATATAGCTCCTTAATCCCTGTCTGAAACCCTTTGGGTGAAATGTGTTTGTAATTCATATTTTATTAGATTTTAGGAAGGTAATATGATGCATATATTGTGAATGTTATGTAATAACCCCAGTGGAGTCTGAGGAAGTACTCCTTAATCAAACACATTAATATTTATGCAGCCAAACATGTGAATGCTAAGTTAAGTCAGATAAATATATGCTATAAATAGGTTCAGGTCAGGTGTGGCCACAAAAGAAGTTTGGGTGAGATTTGCTACTGTCTTAGGACAAGTTCCCTAGCAGCAGACCCTGAGACAGAGTTCATGTGAGAATGATTGATTAGAAATGATTGATTCCCAGGAAAAACAGGTGGGAGAGTGGACAAATGACCAGGAAGAGAAGGAGACCAACAAGGGTGTGACATCAAGCAAAGCCCCCCAGACGGTGACTTGAGCTCAGTTGCACAGGGGAATTCTGGAATCACTATAGGTGACTCTCCAGAGCTGTCTCCATTGGGACAGGGAGCTGGTGTGTTCATGCCTCTGCAACCCTCAGTCTTGGGTGCACCCAACAGAGGATTAGGTTTATGTAGAAGGGAGGGGAGCATGGACAGCACAAGCCACTGCCACCAAATGAGTTATGAAGAACACAGGTTTCACTTTTAGATGAGAGACTGTGGACTCGTTGCCTTACATCCCAAAGTGGAGCTGTTTTGTCCTTTGCTTTGTCATGGTCTAGCTTGGTAGCAGGGTTTTACCAGTGGCTTAAAATGCACCAAGAACCCTTTCCCTGTTTGCTCTTGGCTGTAGGGTAGCTTATGAACCACTGGAATGATTAGTCTTTGAGGGCTTTTCAGAACTAGCCTGCGAAGCCACCTGTCAGGGCACAGTTTTTAGAGGTAAATTTGATAGATATTTAAGTTTTAAAATAATGGTTATTGACTTAGTCAAACTAGTTCTTGACTTTATATGTTTTTTTGAAATGTAGTTTCCTGGTGTAGTCTCACATGGTAGTCTCTCAAAATTTGCATATTTTTCATAACACATCATAAATGCAGTTATCATTTCTTCATTACAGTGGGTTAAAGCAAACGCAAAGATTTTGCCTAATTCATTGTTGTGTCACCTGTGCCTGGCACTTAATAGTTGCTCAATGAAGATTTTCCAAGTGAAAGAATAAATAAATGTGGCATTTTCACCTTGATAATTTCTAGTTTTATATGTTTATCTTTTTCCCTCTTGCCCAAAGGTTTATTTTATGGTCTTTCGATCAATCCTATTGTTTAAATTTTTTCTAATTCATTAAATACTCCTTTTAGCTTATTCATTCATTTCTCTTGCTTTTTTTGTATATTTTTTAAACTTATAAATTGGTTGGCCAATTCTTTTATTTTCATTCTAACATATTAGGAAAATTCAAGGTATGTATTTTTGTTTGAATACAGCTTTAGCTGCATCTGGAAAAGTATTAAATAGTAGTTATTTTTCTCCAATTTTTAAAATTATTCTGTAATTATATTTTAGTTACTCATTAATGAAATATTTAGCATATTGTTTTGAAGTTTTTGAGTAGTTGAGTTTTTAAATATCTAACCTTTAATAACTAACTTCAGATGTTATTCTTTCTTTATTGTGATTAAAGACTACGATCGGTATGGTTTAATCTTTGGAATTTATTTTTATGTTTAGTTTTTAGAATTTCTTAAAAACAAAATTTTTCTCTTCTTTTTCTTTTCTACCTCCACCCTCCACCCCACATTCACAAACCTTTATGAAAAATTTAAGAAACGTTATTCCTCCCATCAAAATTGGTTAATATGGATTAGGTTGCATTTATTTAATTATTATGCATCAGGTTCTTTTTATTTCCTACTTTTTTGGGAGGGCAATGTAAAAATAAAGCTGGGTGCGTGGTGCATGCCTGTAGTCCCAGCTACTCAGGAGTCTGAGGCAGGAGGATCACGTGAGGCCAGGAGTTTGCAGTTGTATTGTGCTATGATCATGCCTGTGAATAACCACTGCATTCCAGCCTGGACAACACAGCTAGATCCTGCCTCTAAAAATAATTAAAAAAAAATAAGAGCAACATGTGATCCTCATGACCAGCTCATTCAATTTTATAATATGTAATGTATAATAATGTTTTTCCTTTGCTGACCCTGAGGAGGTGTTCCAGAAGGAGGTTTTTTCCCAGCCCTATTTGCCTTTGTCCTTGGGTTTGGGCCCTTCACTGATGCTGGGACAGACTCACTGGTTCCCAGGGGAATGAGCACTACTTGGTGTGTAATTGCCAGTCCAGGGTAGTATCCATTGTACGTTTGCTGATCAGGGCAGACTCTTTTCCATCCTCAGCTTCTAGATGGCAGTGTGACTATTAGCCTGTATGTTGTGGTGATGCCATGTACGTTTCCATAAAGGTGACTTATCTGGAATTTTCCTCAACTGGGCTACCCAATTGGAAAAGAGGGTGATCGTGGAAAAGAAAGGTTTGGCCCAGGAGAGTAATTAACCTTGCTTAATGGACTCCGAGTTTGGTTTTCTTAAACTGTTGGGAACTTCTTTGCACCTTTTACTCATTGGGCTTCAACATCAAGAAATACCCTTAAGATGCATCAGGCCTCAGAAGTTATCTTTGATCATATGTTTTTTAAACACAAATCCCCTTCCTCCCTTCCACAAAAAGTCACGGAGCGTCTACGACGTCGAAAGGCAAAAACAAGGATGAATTGGACAGAACTGTTGTTCTCTAAAACAGAGGCCACATAATTGCAGTATGGTAGCCAAATCCAGGCTGTGGCCATGTCCAGTTTGCCACCTGTTTTTGTAAATAAAGTTTTATTGGAACACAGCCGCAGCCATTCCCTTGTGTATTGTCTGACATTTATGCTATTGTGGCAGAGTTCAGCAGTGGCTACAGAGACCATATGGCCTCAAATTCTAAAATATTGGCTATCTGGTCCTCTACAGAAACTGTTTGCTGACCCCTGATGGAGAGAACTGAGGTCTAGGCAGAGATAACATAGACCCCCAGTCACTCCTGGAAGCTCCAGGTGTGCTGGGAAGGGCTTGGGTCCACTTCCTGGGTGGTTTTGAGGCAGGAGGTGTTCTTGCTGGCCCTCGGGTCCACTCACGGGTTGGCATGTTGGACCAGCCTGCTGAGCGGCTGGGACACTCCCAGGGGCCTGATCTCATGTCCCCAAGGCACTTTGTTTTCCTTTGCCTCTGTACATTCTGTTGGCGACCCTCCTAGGATAACCCCACTGGAGGTGGGTAGAGCTTGCTCGTTCCTAATTTCCTCATCCCGACATTATTCCTAACGAGTCTGGAAGCATAGGTAGAGGTTGGACATGCTGGGGTGGGGTCGAGGTGGGGCGGGGGCAGACTTTGAGAGGAAGGCAGGAGCAGCTACAGGTGATCCTAGCTAAGCACACACAGGGTCAGGTGTGGAGGACTGATGTGGGGAATCCCTTGGGTTTGGTCAACAGGAGGGGCAGAGCATTAGTGTTTCTTGGCCTTTTTGTTCTATTGTGAATTTATTTACATCTAATATCTGTGTTCACAGGACTAGGGGATTGTAGGGATTCGGAGAGTCCTGCCTTTTTCCTCAGCAGCCACTCCAGGTGTTTCTGTGCCCAGGGCCTGTTGGATTACACACCTGGCAGGTATTATCGGTAGCAGTCCTGGTGGGGCTCAGTTCCTGGCTTGCTTCAGCCATCTCCACCTCTACAAGATGCACCATATGGGGGTTTCCTCCTTTCCTTCCTGCTGCATCTTGGCTCTGAACTTTATGCCAAAGTCTGGGCTCTTGCATTGAAAGGCTGATGTGGCTGCCTGTGCAAAGCACTTTTGTGTGCAACCACCCCAGGTCTTGCTGGAACTGCTCTTTCTGTGGGTCAGGAAGGGCAGATTTCTTCTAGAATGGGGTGCATAACCTGGAAGGAGCATGGGTTTCAGGGCAGAGGCTTCAGGGGCCCAGTCCCTCCTCCTGGCTGTGTGGCTGGGGCAAATGGGTCATCTGCCTGAGCCTTGGTCTTCCCTTCTGTAAAATGGGGCCAATACCCTCTTTCCAATGTTGGCATTGCGAATGTGAAAGCACACCACAGAGAGAGGCAGCTGGGTGGTCCGGGTGAGAACTCTGGGGTCGATGTTCCAGATTTCAGTCCTGGTTCCACCACTTGCTGCATGAGGTCTCTGTGCTCAGTGTTATTCTGTAGAACTGGGATGCCCTCCCTCCTTGCTGATGACACTGGCATCTGGTTCCACCTTCCCGTCTCCTATGTGCTTCGTCTGCTGAACTCCTTGAAGATTTGGGGGTAAAATGACCTTATTAATCTTTCTTTTCTAAATACCACTGTGAAAGAGGAGGATTTTGCATTCACTCATCTTTTCATTATTATGGTAATAGCTTTCAATTTATAACTAATTAATGTTGCTCCTTCTTCACCTGGCCTTTAATAGGAGAAGCCAGGAAGGAATCCAGGAGTGGATGCACAATGGGTGGGAGCTCCTGTAGGACAATGGAGCAGTTCCCTGTGGCAGCCCCTGAAGGCGTGATCTCTCACATGCCTTCGTCTATGGGTCCTGGTGGTGGACAGGCTGGTTCCCCTCCACCTGCAGGCTGGGGCCCAAGTGGGGCTGTCAGTCTCTCAGCAGGGTATTGGCAGGTGCAGGGAGCAGACAGACAGGGCAAGGAGGAATCCAGAAATCACACTTTGAGAACATCAGGAGGGAGATCCAGAGATGGTCTAAGGAGGAAGCATTCTAACTCATGTCTTCAAAATGATTTGACATGTGGACCTGGACTTGTTCTCTGGGTCCCAAAGAGAGATCCAAGGGGAATGGGCAGTGGTCACAAGGGGCAAAATTTGGATACAATGTAAGAGATATACCCACTATTATGACATTCAGAGGTATCAAAATAGATTTCTATTCCTTAGGAGGCTTCAGGTGCCCCTCTGTGCGCGTGAGCGCGCGCACACACATACATGCACACACACTGCTAGCGACATTCAAGTTAATTCAAGTTTAAAGACACAGTGGCTTGGCATGAATTTTATAGGTAAGAATTTGGACCAGAACCTCTGAGGCCTCAGTAATTCTGTGATGCACATCACGCGTTTGTATTTGAGAGGTGTCTGGAAGAGGAGCTGGGCATCTAGCTGCCACTATTTTGCTTTTATTTATTAGTATTGTTATGGAATAAAAGCTTCACTTTTTATTGGCAGGCTAATGTAGGCCATACTCCTGAACCAAGAAGACTTGAGAACGTGGGAGGGAAGGGGAGGAAATGCAATAATGACATGCACAGATCCTCTTTGATCTCAGACTTGATGCTCTACGGGGGGCTAAGATAAGAGATTCCAATTTCCCTGTGGAATTTTCTGGAACTACAGAGTCATTAGCTTTCCTCTGTTTATCAAGTGAACATAAACAGGTACAAAAATGGTTTCCCTTCTCCCTTCTGGATTAATTATATCTGTTTCCCCCCTCATACTAATTAGGTTTATTTGCCACTGGTTTGGTTTTTTTTTTTCCTATGAAAAGATCTGGGACAGTGGGGGAGGGGCCTGGAGAGAATTTGGATCATCACCAAAGCCACGTTTCTTTTCCCAGGATCCAGAAGCAGCCCTTTTTAGCATTTTGCAGTGATGGGAATGTTCTTTGCCGGACTTAGCCAACATGGTAGCCACTGTAGCCCCTGGCCACATGTGTCCGTTGAGCACTTGAAATGTGGACAGTGCACTTGAGGAATTTTGTTTCCTCCTGTATTGATGGGAGTCCAGGAGGAAAGAACATAATTCTGGATCAGCCACATACAGGTTGTACGGGCTCAGTCAAGGGACTCAACTTACTGAGCTTCAGTTTTCTTAAGTGTCAAATGGGAGAGATGCATGTGAATAGTGCCTGGCACATAGTCAGTACTTACGCATGGTGCCTGTGATTATTTCTGACCATTCTGCCCCAGTCTTTACTGAGCTCCCTTCTAAGCCAAGGTCAGCCTTGGCCAGGGTGGGGGAGAGGGTCAAGGAGAGCCTCCGTGGTTGGGGGTGGCGAGGGTTGCCTGATGCAGAGACTGTGACAGATTGAGCAGGATTTCAAAGCCCTGATGCTCAGAACCAGGTGTTTTGTGAACCCATGGAAGAGTATTGGAAATCTTCTCCAGAGAGAGTCCCTTAGAGTATCCTTTTGCTTGATCTGCCCAGCAGCACGGCCTCTGTATTGAGAAAGTCAGACCTTCGAAGACAGACGCTGATGTATAAGGGGGAAAATGCAGGCTCTGAGGCAGACACAGCTGACATTGAATTTCAGCCCAATCCCATGGGCACTTGGGCAGATAATATAACCTTACCAAACCTCCATTTTCTGGTCTGTAATAATAGAACCTACCACAAAGGGTTGTATGTGTGTCTTAGTCCATTTGGATGGCTGTAACAAAATACCTTAGACTAGGTAATTTATAAACAGAAATTGATTGCTCAGAGTTCTGGAGGCTGGGGAATTCAAGATCAAGGCTCTGGCAGAATCAGGGTCTGGTGAGGGCTTGCTCTTTGCTTCAAAGACCGTGTCTTGTTGCCATGTCCTCACACAGTGGAAGGGGTAAGGGAACTCATCTGAGCCTCTTTTATAATAAGGGCTAATCCCATTCACGAGGGTGCAATCCTTATGGCTTAATCACTTCCCCAAAGTTCCTGTCCCTTACTGTTATCACATTGGGTATTAAGTTTCAACGTATAAATTTATTGTGGGGAGGGGGAAACACCAAAATTCAGACCATAGTATAAGGATTAAATGATAGAATACAGGTAAATTATTTAGTGCAATGTCTGGCCCACAGTAAGTGCAAATAAATGCTAGTTGTTATTGCTGTTCCTTGCAAAGGTGTACAGCAGATGCTGTTGCCTATCTCCCAGATCAGATTCCCCCTTCAGGGACCAGGCATTCATTCCCTCAGCTGCTGAGAGTGTTTGCTGCTGCTGGCTTAGCTGAGTCCTGTCCCAATAACTTCCCTCTTTCTTAGGGGCAGCCCATATCCAATTGGTTGATATGAGGGTATGAGGGTCCGATACCCTTACCTCAGTTCAGGGCAACTCTGATGGGCCTTCCAAGGTTTAGAGCTCCCTGGATGATCAACCAAGGACTATGTTGAGACTGTATCACACCTTGACTTCTTCCTCTGCTGCATCCTGCTTCTTTTAGTCCTTTCCAGGTGACGTTCCCTGGGGCACTCCTCCGTGAACCTCCTGCTTGCAAATCTCATTTCCTTCTCAGAGTCTGTTTCCCAGGGAAGCTGATCTAAGATGGAATATGTACTTTTCCCTTCCTCCACTGGAGATGTGCTGTTCTAAATGTTGTAATCTCTTTGACCCAGAGTGAACTCCATTCTTTCTGACTCCCAAACCCAGCCACATCCCTTCCTCCACACCACCTCTAGTGGCAGGAACACCACCCCTAACTCCTCTGCTTGCAAGTCTCCCTTTGTTCCTCTGTAACCTGCAAGTTGAAGTCAGACCTCCTTGGCATGACCTTACTGGTTCTTTCCAACATGACTCCAGTGGAACTTTGTAGAATTATTTTATCTAACGATTCATCTGGCCATCCTAAGCCTCATCCTTACTGAACAACAGAGGTATGTTCATGTCACTGCTTATGTCATTTTTCTTTTAATGCCTGAAATATCTTTTCTCTATTTTTGGTTACTGGAATGCCATTTCCTTTCTTTCTTGCCAGGGAAACCCCCAGTCTTTCTCTCAAATTCAGCTCCCGTGTCAAAGTCATTCAGTCAACTCTATTTATATACGACAGACAGGTGCCTTTATAAAGTCCTCCCTCCTCCTGACAGAAGAAGCAGAGAGAGCAATCGCCTCCTAGAAGCTCTTAATGCATCTTGTTACAAAACTTGCCATAGTGTACCAAAACATATCCATGTAACATCTGTCTTCCCATTATGTATGTATTTTATTTGCACTCCTTGTCCAACCCAGTGCCTGCCACGTAGTAGGTCCTCATTTCATGAAATGTTCTCAGTTCTTTATGGGTACTTGATAAATATTTGTGGGGGAAAAAAAAGAGAAAAAGGAAGAAGATATTTTAGTTAGGATATGCTAGGTTATGCTTCAATAATAAATGATCACCAATAATAAATGACTACCAAATCTCAGTTAACTGCAAGCAACAAAAGTTCATTTTCTGTCCATGTTACGTATCCATTACACATTGGCTGTGGTTACACACCACACGGCCTTTAATCTGGCATTCAGGCTGATGGAACAGCCTCTATCTGAGAAATAGATGGTCTGAGGGGCAGAGAAAAGACTGACATGGAAATCCATGAGCTAGGTCTTAAGCTTTCCCCAGGAAATAACACAGGGCTGTCCATGTTAAATGGATCAAACCAAGTCACATAGCCATTCTTGAGTTCAGCAAAGTGAGGATGTTTGTTCTTCTGTTAGGAAGGATGGTAGAAGTCATAAGGGCAAGCCTTCCACCGCAGGGTCAAGGATGTATACTCTTTCTCCCAAGGAGAAGCATTCCAAATCACATGGCCAAGCTTACCATCAGTGAGGTGGGCAGATAAAAACCACCATCAGTAGTATTTTGAACTATCATACAAAATACCATAGACTGAAAGTCTGTGCCCAAATGGTACCCTGGTCTAACTACCCAGGAGTCTTTTGGAGGTGGCTTACAGGATGCATGGCTATTGGAGGTAGGAGAACAAAGTGCTACATGGTACACCTGATTTGTTTCTTGAAACTGTCATTCTTGGGTGTGATGCCAAATACTCTGCCGCTGAAGCTGGTGATGAGAGTCGAAACGTTTCCCATCACGACCGCCCATTGGTGGTCTGTATGCATGACTTAACTTCGTCTCACCAGCAGTCGGGGACCATGGCAACACTTGATGGATGGCTGCTCCATGTAATTTTGGGGCCTGTAACTTGTTTGGAGCTGTCAGGGCCAGACAGCGTGACTACTGTACCATCATGGCTTTGAAAAATGCTCTTTTAAAGACTTGTTCCAATCAGTCACAAGATGGAATAAATTGTGGAAGGAGCAGAGAATCTTGGTGACAAGGTAGATCTCGTGGTTTGCAGATGGACCTCAAAGCTTGAATCTCTGCAGGCAGCTGAGTGGAGGTATTGATGGATAATTGCCCCACTTGCCTCCTCTCCTGCTCTGGCCTGAAGATGGACAGCTTTCTTCTTGGGCAGGGGATGCACAAAGAAATGACTGTGAGAAGCTGGACCCTGTGTCTTCCTGATCCCATTTCTCTAGACCCTCTCACTCCATCTTCTGGCTCCTCCTTGTTTCATTTGTTCCCTCTGGCTATGGTCCTGATTTCAGTTCTCCTCTTGCTCTCAGATTTGACATTTACTGGAAGTTTTCTGAAGCTCAGCCCTTGGTGTTCCTAGGCATTTGGATCAGATCTGATGCACTTTGTTTTCAGCCCCTGGGGATCTGTACCTTGCCTTAGGATATGAGATGCTCAGGACAGAGGAAATACCACTCAGTGGCTCCACTGGTGGCAGCTCTCACTGACGCATCACTCTTAGGGGTGCTAAATGACCTCAGCTTGTCTCCCTTGAAATAGCAGAGCTCTGGAGAGAAGACCAAGGTGCTAACATCATTTTTAAAGGGGATCTATTGTGTCGCATTCCATTCCTTCTTCCAGGACTAGAATAAACGTGGGGTAAGGACAGTGCAAGATGGGGAGGCTTCCACAACTAAGTTGCATGAAAGAGGGTATTTCACCTGTGACACTTCAGGGAAGTCAGGACAGGGTGAAGAGGACCAAGTTTGTTACTAATGAAATGTGCCATGCATCAAGTTCAAAGGGCAAAGCAAGGGCCAAAGGGAAGCTCCAAAAAGGGATACCTGTGTCCTGCAGCATCCAAAGGAGCCTGAGGCCAATCATGTGTGGGGGAGAGCAGCTCGTGACCATTTCCATGTGTGGGGCCAATGAGGCATGACCTCTGTTCTCTCTTAGGCTTACTGGGCGGTGCAGGAGCAGGTGTGATAGTTTAAAGGACTTAGCAGTGACTCTTGTTGCCTTAGGATTTGATATTCGTGCTTTCCTTTTATGTTATATTAAAAACAAAGATCTTAATCCAGAAAATTCTGGCCTGTATTATGGAAGGGTATTTCACTCCCATTTAACAGAGAAATCAGTATTTCTTAAAGAGGTGGACAGTTTGGGGATGAAAATGATGATGGGGCTGTGGCTTATTCTTTGGAAGCTCAGAAAGGGAGCAGCCCTGGCTCTGAGATCTGTTCGGGAAAGTATCTTGTCACTCATCTCTTGACCTGGAATTGGCAACTCAAATGCTGTTTGGGCTGCGTGGATAATATAAGTGTTACACGTGCAGGTAGTACATTAGTTTGCTAGGGCTGCTGTCACAAAATACCATAGCCTGGGTGGCTAAAACAACAAAAATATATTTTCTCACAATCCTGGAGGCTAGAAGTTTAAGATCGAGGTGCTAGCAGGTTTGCTTTCTCCTGAGGCCTCTCTTGTTGGCTTGCAGATGGCCACCTTGTCACTGCGCCGTCACATGGCCTTTCTTCTGTGTCATATGTCTCTGGTATCTCTCTGGGTGTCCAAATTTCCTCTTCCCATAAGGGTACCATTAAGATTGAATTAAAGGAACCCAAATGGCTTCCTTTTAATTTGATCACCTCTATAAAGACCCTATCTCCAAATACAGTCACATTCTAAGGCACTGGGGTTTAGGGTTGCAACATATGACTTTTGAGGGGGGCACAGTTCAGCCCAGAACAGGTGGGTAGCGCAGAATCATGCCCCAAATGACTGAAACAGCCACGTGGAGTGAGGCCTGCTCTTCTGGGTAGGCACCTGTTGTGTGTGTTACGGCACCTGTGGACATCCCCCAGGATGGGCAGTGTAGCGTCCTCTGAAGGAAGGGACCAGAGTGGTGACAGGTCTGAGATCCAAGTGGAAAGAAGGGAGACTGGAGTATTAGGGATGGGTCACCTCATGGAGAGAGACTGGGGAGGACATGATCATTGTCTGTGGAATCTTGACAAGCTGTCATTAGTAAGTTTTCTGTGTTCCTGGGAGATGTTTGGGGACTGACAGGTAAAAGTCGTGGGAAGCAAATTTTAACTCAGCACAAGACAGGAACCTTTGAATGGTTATATCTCAAAAACATTGTGGACTATTCCAGAAGATGGGAAGCTCTGGGACACAGGATGTATTTAGGCAAGAGCTGGAGGACCCTGTAGTGGCAGTTTTGTGTAGAGGATTCCTGTCTGACCCAGGGCATTAGGCTAGATGTTGTAAAGGTGTCTTCCAAGCCTGGGAGTCCTTCTGTTTACAAGTGCTTTCTAAACTGTTAAGTACCACACAAGCCAAAGTGCTGCTTGTGTTTTCACAATCAGTGTAAAAGGCTGGGATACTTTCTGGATGTTGGTCCCCCAACTTATTAAACTTTGTGATAGAGTTACATTTTCCAGTTTGAAATTGTCTGCAAATAGGCATTAGGAGACATTGCGTGTGTGTGTGTGTGTGTGTGTGTGTGTGTGTGTGTGTGTGTGTGTGTATGTGTACGGGCATGCACAAGCCAAGTTAAATTTATCTTTAATACTTCTTAGTTTCAATCAGCATCTATAAAGTGTCTATTGGTCATAAGTGTCAGACATGGTGAGCTAAAGATATATCCCACAAGAGGCTTACTGTCTAGTGGGAGAGCAGGTCATCCTCTATAGCAGTGGTTCCCAACCTTTTTGGCACATGGGACTGTTTTCATGGAAGACAATTTTTCCACAGACTGGGGGTGGTGGGGAGATGGTTTCAGGATGATTCAAGTGAATTACATTTATTGTGCACTTTATTTCTATTCTTATTACACTGGAACACATAATGAAATAATTATACAACTCAATCTGCTCTACAGGCACCAACAAAGCTTCTGGGACCATGGAAAGGCTGTGGCTGTGTTTCCAGTAGTCAGGAGTTTACATCCCAGTCCCAAGTCCCAGATCTGGTGCTCGTACCCACTGCACTCGTGCTCCAGCTCCCTGCTCTGGGATGCTGCAGGGACCCCAGAGATGCATCCACGGACAGACACCAAGCCATCCAGGGGCATTAGGCAACCCTGGGAACAAAATGTAAAAGGCCAGAAAACTTGTGTTTACCAGAATGTTCTTCTCATGGGGGAAGCTCGGGATAGCGTGAAAGGACACCGTGATAAGACATCTAAAATGGAGGGTGGGGCCAAGGGGTGATCTCAAATGACCAGGCACAGCTTCTACAGCTGCCTTGTAAGGGGAGGGGTCAGGGCTCAGCTGTAGGGCTGTGTTGAGGGAAGGGTGCGGGTTTGGGTCAGAACTGAACTGGAGAGGAGAGAGGTGGCCCGTGGCCACTAGGCCCTTGCTCAGGCAGCTCTCTGCCTCTCCTCTAAATAAATGTTGCACAGTATTTAAAGACCATCAGTAAGAAGAAGTGTCAAGTAACTAGTCAGCCTGGAGTGCCCATCTGTCTCAGCTCTACTCAGGAAGGCAAGGGATGCTATTGGGAAGTAACATGGACTTTCTGGGGGCTTGTGTGTTCAGGAAAGCATGGCAGCGTGGGTCACCTATTTGGCCTCCAAGAGGAGCATCTTTGTCAGAGGGGATGAGGACTTGATTTTTCCCCATGTGGCTTGGTCATGGGGCTGGCACCCCTGCCCTACACACTGCTGGTTCGAGAAGCAGCAGGACCTCGCACCAACACCACCCCTCATGGACTGACTGCAGTTCTCCATCAGGAGGATACAGTCGACAAACACCGGAGAGATTTGGAGAGGATGCTTCAAGTCACACAGAGTTGTGATGCAAAATAGGTCAAAGTTATTCAAGTCTGGGAAGCTGGCTCCCTTCGGCAGTGTGGGGCATTTTCCCAGCAGGGCTGAGACCGGTGCTGCAGACTCTGTGTTGTGGAGGTCTCTGTAATCATCAGGTGCAGAAGTGGTTCTCAGCACGAGGAATTTCTAACGTCAAGGTCAACATACAAGACATCCTCAGCATCCCCGAGCATCGGCAGTGCCGGTTAGAGCCTGGTCTCACCAGGATCTAGTAGCCCCCTCACAGGTCCAGTGTAGCATTGCCAACTCTTCAAAATCAGGCCCCAGGCAGGCAGAAGATAATCTCTGTACCTGTTGAAAGCCTCCTGGCATCTCCCCCTCCCACAGCCAGATGTGGTTTTATGCTCTCTCACCCAGCTGTGATATTCTCCGTTTGGAGTCTGATGCCACATGCTCTATTTTTGCTCCTGGCTCCACCCAGCATCCTGATGGGATTGGACGCCCCCCTCCCAAAGGCCCCTGCAGGGCCTTTCCATCAGTTCTGGAACAGAGATCCCGCCACTTACCAACATTCTCGGCTAGGAAACATCTCCCTCTGCAGCCACAGGATAAGCAATTAGACTTACTCCATTGCTCCCTAGGTGGTTGCTGCACCCTCACCTTAGATGACCTTTGAACTTCAACCAAAGGAAATGGAATCATTGAAGGCCGATTAATACTTACTGTTATTCTGCCTCAGTTTCTCATCAGTCTCCAGCTCTCCAGAAGACAAAGACAAGACCCAGGAGACCACAGACGCCCGAAAGTGCAAGGTTTATTTGCCTGCCTTGTGTTGGAGGACTCTAGAGAATGTCCTCCGGTGCAACTCTTGGGGCCATTGCCACCAATGCCAGGACTTTCCAAGCTCATGTGCCACCCATCCCATCATTAGTACACCGGGGAGTCCACAAAGTTCATTCCCGTAGAGTATCTGATAAGATAGACTCTGCTAGTTGCTTACTTAATATCCATTCTTTTTCCCTATTCTGCACTAGAAAATCCTGAACTTGTTGAATAATGTGTCTAGCTTCAAAGCTGTGTTTCCCAGCCTTCATTGCAAGATGAGTGACTACGTGACAGAGTTCTGGCTGGTGAGATGGAAGAGGAAGGCGTGGGTGGGGCTTCCAAGAGAGATCCTTAAAAGGGAGGCCAGTCCAGTGGCGTGGACCCCTTTTGTCCTTTGCCCTGCTCTCTTCTTCCTGGCTGGAACAGGTGGAGAGTCCCCTGCACTGATGAGGAAGCCGTGTGCGTAGAGAACTACGGAGATCTCAGCCTCACAACGTTGTACCTTTGACTCAGTGCCAGCAGCCACTTTTGTCTGTCTTGCCATCGTGTGAGAAAATAAAACCCCAATTCGTTCAGGCCGTGTTATTTTGGTTTCCGTTACAGTTGAGTACAGTTGTTAAGATTTATACCTAAGTAACAGTGCTTCTTTGATCAGAATCCCTTAACTGCTTTATTTCCTCTGTTATGCCTAGGCTGGAAAAGGACTTTGGCCAAGATCAGCCAGGTGCCTCAAGATTCCCCCTCCCCCAGCACAGCCTTCTCACATCTGGGGGTGGGGGCCAAGTCAGAACAGACCAGGGAACTTGCCTGCCTGGCCCTGGCCTCCTGTCCTTCTGAAAGTATGACCTACCTACTCCATCCAACTAAGCTAAATCCACTGTTGGATTCTAAGTTGGGTGGGCTCCAGTGTGGGCTGTGGGCAAAAATTAGTAGGTTCTTGCCCTTTGAGAGGTGAGCCTAACTGGAAGGGAAAGAGCAGAATTTTTTACAGCCACAGACTCAGCTGTGACAGCTGCAGTTCCTCCAGCAAACTGAGCTACCATGTACTTAAGGGAGCGCCCTCCTTAGGACTGCTCCCTGCAGCCTCTTGAATCAGGATTTCGCAAAGGTGAGGTTCGCATGGGAGGAGTGTTTCCTCTCCATTGGCTGATTTTGTCAGGACCGCACCACCGTCTCCTCTGAGCAGATATTAACTGCGTATTCTTGATTTCAGTAGTACTTTCTTTGGGTAAGTGATTTGTGTGTAGTGTCTTTGAATCTGGTTCAGTCAGTGGCTTGGGGTCATCTTTGGTCATCTTCAGGGCTGGTGTGGGAGGGGACATGGGCTTTACTGCACAGCAGACCTGGGTTCAAATCCTGGTGCATAGGGGGTGCTTGAGGTTCTTCAGTAAAATAGAAATCCTCCTCCTCATCATCCTTAACAGGATTACTCTGATGATGAATGAGGCAGAGCTAAAATGCACAAGACAGGAAGGAGGCATTGGGTACATGAGCGGCAGTGCCTCCTCTAGCTTTGGGTTAAAAATGTGTCATACAGTTTAATTTAACTACAAACAAATGTGTGTCACATGGCTCCCCATGAAGGAACAGTGTCTCAGATTCCCAGCATGCCCTGGGCAGGCCGATGGGACATGGCTGGGGTGGGGCTGGCCGGGCTGGCGGGGCTGGAGGGGCAGAGGTGGAAAAGGGCACTTCCCAGATACAGCCTGATCTGTTTCAGATCATGGTTGCTGACTTGTTTATTACAGAAATATCTTTTATGAATTTAGAAGCAATAGATAATGACTGTGCAAATGTGAACAGTAGGATAATGTTTGAAGGGAAAGTGAGTCTTCATGGTCCCTCTCTCCCTGATGCACTGTGAGTATCTCTGCCTCCATTTCTGTCTACACACACACACACACACACACACACACACACACACACACACTGTATTCTTTAAAGGGATCATAATGTCTATATTGCTCTACATTTTTTCTTTTGAATATTGTTTTAGTCAGAGTTTTCCAGAGAGACAGAACCAATGGGATAATGTTGTGTGTGTGTGTGTGTGAATGTGTGTGTGTATAGAAAGAAGAGATTTATAATTTAATAGGGGAATTGGCTCACCTGATTATGGAGGCTGAGAAGGTCCACAATAGGCTGTTTGCAAGTTGGATGACCAGGGAAGCTGGTAATGTGTTTCAGTCTATCCAAGTCCAAAGGCCTTAGAACCAAGGAATCCAAGGGTGTAACTCAGTCTGACGCTGAAGGGTATCCTGGCTCTGGGGGTGGGGGGTAGAAGGGGGGGGGAGAGAGAGAGAGAGAGAGAAAATATTAACTCTTCCTCTACATTTTTGTTCCACCTGGGCCCTCAGGTGATTGAGTGCTGCCTCCCCATCTTGAGGGAGGATCTTCCTCACCCAGTCTGTGCACTCAAATGCCAACCTCCTTCAGAAACACCCTCATGGACACAGCTGGGGCAGCCCAGTGATTCTAATCAAATGTCAAACCACCTCGGTTTCCTTTTCAGCAGAAGGGGGATGAAATCGGTACCTACTGAAGCACTGAGAATAATTAATGCCTTCCCAGCTCTCTGAGTATCCCTCAGTCAAGGGGATACCCCAAATCAACCATCACAAATATCTTTCTACAAGAGTTTATATAGGTTTACCTCATTCTTATTATTGACTTTACTGTGTTCTATTTCCTAGATGTAGTGTAATTTACTTAGTATCAATTGCAGGAGATTGAGGATGTTTCCAATACTAAATATTTTGCTCTCTCAATTAATGTTGTGATGAATAATCTTGTACTTACATGTGCATGTGTGCATGTATTTCTGTAGGATAAATACCTAAAAGGGAAATGAATGGATCAAAAGGAATACACATTTGAAATTTTAATACATATTGGCACATTTCTCAATAGAGGGCTGTTACAATGTCCACTCTCACTAATTCTTTAAGAGTTCTCAGCTCCTTAAACTTTTGGTAACAATGGGTATTTAAGCTTTGCTAAAACATAAACATTGAACAAAATGATATCTCCGTTTTTACTTTGAAATTCTGAATGCTTGAGTTTTATTTGCATTCTTGTTTATTTGCTTTGGTAAGTACTTTTCCATAAATTACCTGTTCAAATCCTTTGTTCACATTTTCTGTTGTGTTACTCGACGTTTTGGTTGATTGATGGGCAATCTTCACATTTTAAGGCTGTCAACCTCTTGTCATATAGATTGCAGATTTCCCCCCCATTTTCCATTTGTCTTTCAATCTTGTCTATGGTATCTTTTGACATACAAAAACTTTTTATTTTATTTTTTTTATGAAATCAGTCAGCCTTTTGTTGGTGTTTTTATATGAAAAATGGTTTTCTTATCCTTCAGATCATGAGACACATTCCTGCATTTTCCCTTAGAAGTTTTATGTTTTTCTTTTTGCATTTAATTACTTTATCCATTTGTCATATATTCTGAGAGTGGTGTGATCTGGGAAATCTAACTTTCTTTTTTCCACATCATTTGGCCAACTGTGAATGTTCTTTATTGAAGAAGAATAACGTGGGATCGTTGGGTTGCCTTGCCTTTATATCTGACTCCTCTGGATGTGTGAGCAGAAATTTGTTCTTGAAATAGATAAGAAGGTGGAAAGAAGGAAAGGACCCTGGGCTGGTTCTTTAGACCCTTTGGACCCTTAGATGTTCTACATTTGAATCAAGCTGTGAGCCCTTGGGCAAGTCACACAGTGTCCCTGAACTGCAGTTGCTTCAGCTGCAAGGCAGGAATAATCACACCTAACACAGAGCGTAGGGTGAAATTAAACAGAGAGGAGATAGCCCCAGCGGGCCCCGAGATGTTAGGTGAGTCCTTTCTGCTTCACCTTTCTAATTGTTGTCCCGAGAAGGCCATGGGGAGAGTGAGTTGTGCTGTCCTGGAGAAACTGCACCCTCCCGGTGTCAGCGTCTCTGATTCCTGCCAACAACGGGCTGTGTCTGCTCACTATCTCCATCCGTAGCGTGCGACTCCAGTATCAGCCAGCTGCCTCCTCACTCACCTCTGGGACACAGGGCAGCCACTGCCCAAGACTGGCTTCACGGGAGGGCTGGCAGATGGCGCAGGTTTGGAGGCTGCGGCAGGACAGGGTTTGGAGCTCTTCCCTCCGTGTCCAGCTTTCACGCCAGGAGGAGCCTCGTCTGTCCTTCCTTGCACTTGGCAGAGCTTGCTCTTGATGGGATTGGCCGCAGGTGCAGGCATGAAGAGGAGAGGCGGGGAGGGCGACAAGGGAAAGAGAGAAAGTCAGAGAGCACGGGGAGCGATGGAGACAGAGAGACCAGAGGAGGAAAGACAGAGACATCACGGGGGCAGGTGTGTGCACACACAGGGGGAGAGACAGAGACACAGCAGGACTGCGGGGGGGGGGTGCAGGAGGAGGGAGGGACACAAAGAAAGGAAGGATACACAGAGGAAAACAGAGAAGAGACAGGGAGGGAACTGCACAGAAAGGGAGCAAGACCCACGCACAGGCAGGCCCCGTGCAAAGCTTAAGGGGGCCAGACATTCAATGATATTGTAATGCAACATTAAAAAAAATCAAAGTGGCAAACTACAGCCCACAGGCCAGCCGCCTGTTCTTGTAAGTGATGTTTCAGAGCAGGATGGGGGGGATTGGGGGAGTGGTGGGCAGAGCTTGTCTTCCCTTAAATTTTTGATTTTTTGCTGAACATGGATTTTTTTTTGCATTAATTTTGACTTCTAAAAAAATTACATTAAAAATAGTATTTAATTGGATTACTGGATGTTTTGGTACTTCCTTAAATCTTGTGCCTGGGGCAAATACCATGCCAACCTCACCCTTATTCCCTGCCCTGAAAGGGAGAAACAGGGAGTAGAATGCCTAGTGAGATGGAGAGAGAGAGGGCGAGGTGGGGGGGAGGTGGTCTTAGAGCAGATGCAGGAATGAGCAGACAGAGCAGGAAAGACGTGGACATGGGGCCCGTGGTCTGGAAAGGAGAGGAAGCTGGAGCAGACAGAGGGGAAGGAAAGAAGAGACTTGCAGTCCAGGGAGGAAGGACAGAGGCAGACAGGGGAGATAGCGGGAGGGCAGAAGCAGAGGGAAGAGGTCCCACAAGCCAGAAACTGTGGCTGGTGGGAGGCAGATGACCTATCCTAAGGCAGAGGCTGATGGCAGAGCCAGTGTGGCCTGCTTGGCAGTGTGACCTGCCCATCCCTGGCTTGGCAGTGCCTGAGGTTTGAGGAAACGCTGGGAGAAAGGAGGGGGAGGACTTTGCCCAACACCCCCAACGTCTGTGTTCTGTCCCCAGGCCCTGGACATTGAAATGGTCTGCAGACGCCCCTTGGACAGGACTTGTGAGTGAAGGGGACAGGGGCTCTCAGGTTGGGAGTGAACAGGGCTCTTTTAGCTTGAGGATGGACTGGAACCGCCTGAGATCCCTATTCTCACATTCTGGGAGAGGAGACATTTCACTATGCTGCACTGGGCCAACTTCTTTTCTTTTTTTATCTTTCGAATATTTAGTGTATTTATTGATTCTCTGTACTTTCTGCTTTGGGCATAATTTCCCTGGCTTAGTTCCTTATATTTATGTTTGCAAAGGAGTCAGCCCACAGGTGTAACTTACACATGTTGCAAAGATAGGGAATTGGTGCAATGGATATCTCCATTTACAGATGAGAAAACCAAAATCTAAAAGGGTGACATGATTTGCCCAGAATTACTTGTAAGTGTCAGAGCCTGGAGTCCAGCCCAGGATGTCTGATTCCACAGCCCCACATTCAACTCTTACTCAGTGCTGGAGGTCTGCCAGGCTTGTACTATGCACCTATGCCAAGGAAAGCCAGCCAGAGAGCACATTCATGTGTAGTCCACCCCAAGCCCAATATCCACCCTTGCCCCCAAATGCTGCCTTTGGGATCTTTTTGATGTTCCTCTTTTCTTTCCTGCACACCTAGACCATAGGAAATTATATGTTATTTACTGAGTTATAACATCCATAACTGGTCCCTTCCTAATTTATTATTGCTCTAAGGACAAGCAAAGAGAATGGAAGTAACACTTGTGAATATCTGCATTCTGCTACATGAGTTTGACCTAAAAGAAATTATCACTGTCTTGCAGATGTAGAAAGTGAAGCAAGGAGAGTGTAAGTAACTTACGGTCAGTGAGAGGCAGGGCTGGGATTTGAACTTGAGTCTGTCTGATTCTGAATTCAGGGACTGGCCTCCCTCTACCCATCTGTTTCCTAAGAACCAAGTACCTTCATGAACAAGTTGTAAGAACACGTCTCTTGTGGCACCTAGTGCTCTTGTGATTATATTATAATGGGACCAATCAAAGGAAAGGTTCTACAGGTTATAAAAGGAAAAGGATTCTATGGTCACGGTGGAGACCCATATTGTTTCCTCACCGAGTAGGATACAGGTGACTGTAGGGAGTTTCATGTGATTAAAGTCTTAGGTAGGACCAGAGGTGGTCCTTTTCCTTTAAAAGATCTTATGCCCCATAACTTGTGTGGAAATGCTTTAAAATGCCTATCTAGGCTCCCATTTCCACATCCCCTGTACTGTTTGACATGCAAAGTGTCACATTCAAAAGCAAATTAGTCTGAAATGAATCCTCTTTTACCCTTTTTATTTCCAAAATCCAGATTTAGAATTTAGCTTCATTAATATGCACAAACACTGCACGATTAAGCCTGTTTTAATTTCTCTGTGTGCTTTGTAAACAGGGATTACAAAGATGTTTGAATTTTCATGGCAGATTTTGGAGTAGTGTATACATTTGGGCCATTATCACATAATAAATAAATAACCCCCTGAAACACAGTGTTGGTGATGTCATACCCGGAATGTTGATTTTTCTTCTCCCAGTCTGGTCATGTGGATCTATGGCTTTGGTCTCAGAAGTCACTGGGTGTCTCAGTGTGGCTAAAAAATAATGCCCTGTCCCTTGGCACCCATTTCAGTGGGCATGTGGCAGCATTAACACTGGGGGAATGAAACCTAAGCTTGGCTTGTGAAGCCAGACTTGAAAAAACACCCCGTTTATTAAATCTTCCACTAAACGGTGACAGTTGCAGGCATTAGTTCCTTATAGTGTCTGCCAAATGAGCTGGAAGAGTAGGCTTATCTTGTTATATGCAGATAACAGAGGGGCAGACTTGTAGAGGAAGGTTCCAGTCATCAGTGTGAATGGCCAGGAGTCATGTCAGGGAAGTGCCTTGCGGATACTGGGTCCTCAAGGGGAACCCTGTTTCCAAAAATAAGAGGCAAGATGCGCTTTTCCCAGGAAGCAATATGGCACTCACTAGATTTTAATCATCTCTGCACCAAGTACTTGAGGGAAGGAAATGTACCCAGTTGGCAACAAAAGAATCAACAGTACCTAGTATGTTTTGAGCATTTTCTGTGTAAGACAATGAGCGACGTTGCCTTATGTTGAGTATCTTATTTAATCTCACAACAACACCTTGAGATATTTGCTGTTATTATCTTCATGTCATAGATAAGGAAAGTAAGTACTTAAGGAACTTGGCCGAGATCTCAAAGCCATTGAGGACTTACTCAAACCTGGTTCTGTGTGCCTTGAGCACATTCCTCTAGCGCCCCATCATTTATATTGTACCGCCAGGGCTCGTACAGTGCAAGGTATCAGAGTAGGTGCTCAGAAATGTTTGCTGCATGAATTAATGAATGAACAAGTCAGTAACCAGTGACAGATACCCCTTCCTTCTTCAGGGTGTCCTCACCCTGTGGTACTATTAATACAACGAGTTGCTGTTGTCTGTGTGTCTCCCTAGAGGGTCGGCAGGCTCCAAAAATGTAGGGTCTCTGAGTAGGGTGGATCACTTTCCAGATATGTACTCTTTGCTTGAGGCTTTATCGATCGCACCACATGTTCATTCTTTTATCCCCTGTGCAAGCAGACTCGAGAATCTAGCTTATTCATTGTTTTATCTGCCTCTAGGTCTAGCACACCCTCTGCGCACGTAGAAGGTGGCAGGTTTTACATTTCCTTGAACTAGCTGGTTGACGGTTGCTTGTTGTGAATCGAATGCATTGATGGCAGCAGAAATCATTTCAAAGCACTGGATGCTTTGAGGGAGAATCCCATACGCCACACATCAGTCATTTAGGCGTATCTGCATGTTGTTGGGTCAGGTTCCCTAGACCATGCATGCTCAGAGGGGCCATGCATGGCTCAGAAGAGGGAGGTGCATCAGGGCAGGGAAAGAAAGTTAAGCCTGAGGCCT
This sequence comes from Microcebus murinus, assembly GCF_040939455.1. Classification (NCBI taxonomy): domain Eukaryota; kingdom Metazoa; phylum Chordata; class Mammalia; order Primates; family Cheirogaleidae; genus Microcebus; species Microcebus murinus. Next base: position 38,964,316 of record NC_134119.1, on the reverse strand, counting down.
CAGCGGGAGACCGCCCGCAGCCTGATCCCACTGGAGCCCTGGGGGCATGAACCGCACCACAGATTTGGTTCCACCTGGGGCAACAGGCCCTTTGCACTCCTGTGTACGTCAGTCCTTGGCTGCTGGCCGTCCTCATGGAGATGGGTTTGTGGGGCAACATCCTCCCAGGTGCTCCTGTGGTCCAGCCAAGGAGCCATCGTCCAGGGGCTGGGGCACAGGCACCGGCCCAGTCAAGGGGGCTGAGCAGACACCACCAGGGTCCTCCACAGCACTGCACTTTCTTCCTGTGGCTTTCGATGACAGCTTCTAATTGTTTTTCTTATTGTTGCATAATATACATAACAAAATTTACCACTTTAACCATGTTTAAGTATATGACTTAAGTGGCATGAAGCTCATTCACATTGTTGTGCAACCATCCCCAACCTCCATTTCCAGAGACTTTTTTGACTTTTCAAGCTGAAACTCTGTACCCATCAAACACCAACTTCCCATTCTCCCCTCACCCCCACCGCCCACCATTTTACTTTCTGTCCCTGTGAGTTTGACTGTTCTAGGTACTTCATATAAGTGGGAACAGACAATACTTGTCCTTTTGTGCCTGGTTTATTTCACTTAGCATAATGCTTTCAAGATTCATCCATGCTGTAGCATGTGTGAGAATGTCTTTCCTCTTTAAGGATGAGAAATATTCCCTTGCGTGTATATACCACATCTTGTTTATCTGTTCACCAGCTGATGGACGTTTGGGTCGCTTCCAACTTTTGGCTATGGTGAGTGATGCCGCTTTGAATATGGGCGTATAAATACCTGTTATCTTCCTCTCATTTTACACTCAGATGCACTGGAGTCTGGCGGTGGGAGCACATTGGGAGGCCCTGATTTTTGGGGCATCTTCACTGGAGGGATCGACCTCCACTTCACCGGTATCTTTGATTATGGAGCACGATGGCTTCAGCGAAGTGGGAGGGGTCTTGCATTTGGACAGGGAAGGCCCTCCTTTGGGGGGTATTATTGTCTCTTGGAAGTATTTATTGAAATTGAGTTGAAGTTTTTAATTTCATCTTTTACAATTACAAGAGGAGAAAAGAAAAGCCTGTCATGGTTTAGAAGCGTTTTCTCTTTCTGTTCGGTGGACACGACAGCTTCTAGACATTTGTCACTTGGGGCACTTTCTTGGGTGTGTAAACTCGACTCCTTGGCCACACTCATTCTCCATAGCCGGCCTGATGCTTAGTAGAGTTTGTGGAAACATAGTTGGGCTCATCAAATGATTTTGAATGAATGAATGAGTGAATGAATGAGTGCCAACAGCCTGCAGCACACTCATTTGCTTCCAGAGTAAGCAAAGGACATCAGCCTAAGGAACAAGCAGGAGGGTAGCCCATGTCTCCTTAAAGCTCCAGGCCTAGGGGAGGGCAGCCTCCAGCTCTGGGGGCAGCCGCTTTGCTTCTTGTCTCTGCCTTGACACCTGAAGACAATGGGAAAGCCATGCTTACCTGTTGCCTCTCTCTCAGGAGACTCGTGAAGCTGAGTGAAATGAAATCTACCTGGCTCTTTAATCTCTTAGGAAGAAAGGAATTTTATGAGGCTAATAATACGCTGTCCTTGATACGTGAAGAACCTGCTCTGTACTCACGGTTAGTAGGGGACATTAATTTTGAAGGGTGCTTTTTATTCTTTTTTTTTTTCTTTGCAAGTGGTAAATTTATGCAACTCTGTGTTCCTAGCGGATACAAGGTATTTTAAAACAAAATAAAACAATGGTGATAGGATGATAAGGATGGTGGTTGTTGATGATGATGCTGTAGACCCATGCACATCGTGTTACTAAGTGTGAGACTCCGTGCCAAGTGCTTTACCTGAATTATCTCATCCAACCCTACTAACAAAGAAGGTCACATTCCAAGGTTAGGTGGACATAAATCCTTGGGGGACACTGTTTGATCCAGTACACACTATGCAGAAGCCAGAGTAGGATGTGCTAGGTGGGTTGGCTGATTTGCTCCGCAAGGAAGACTCTGCAAGGTGAGTGTGAGAAAAAAGCCCCTCTGGGATCCAGACACTTGGGTCTGGAGTGCCTTGCCAGCGATCAGCAGCTCTATGCAGCAGGGAGTTTGCAGCCTTCTGGCTTTGGCAGGAAGTGACTTAATAATGCAATATGGGGGTCAGGGGTAGGGGGGACAAAGGGCCCAGGCCAGCCAGTGTGGGAAAAGTTCATGACTGGGGTCACCATGATCTGAATTAGGATAGGGCAGTGGGACTGGAAAGGAAGGGGGAAGTGGGGACATTTTTGAAGGAAGAAACAGCAGGCCTTGGGGACGGATGGGATGTGGCAAGGGGCAAGAAGGAGCTTTTGAACCTGGGTGACCAGAATACTTGGAGGGAAGAGCTGGTTTGGCGGGCAACGTGATGAGTTTGGCCTTGGATGTGTTGAGTTCGTGCTGCCTCTGGGAGGGCCGATTGGAGAAATCTACCAGGCAGCTGGAAGCGTGGGCCTGCAGCCGGCTGGGAAATACTTTTCCTCTCTGCTCCGCTTGAGTAAACACAAAGTAAAGGGTACTGAAGTGTGAGTGTGAGGAGTCCCCCTGCTCTCTGAGGGGGTCAGATGATCAGAATTTATGTAAATGTAGCCGCAATCGCAGCTGCCCAGTGAATGGGATGAGTCGAGAGTGCGCCAGAGGCAAAGACGGTGGCACAGTGATTTCCTAAGGTGCAAATCTGAGCGTGGCCTGCTGCCGCCCGTCCTCCGGGGGATGGGCCCTCATTGCCCTCCGCTGCAGTCGAGCTCTGTAGCTTGCCGAGGTGGCCCCTTGAGGCCCGAAGTCCGTCTTACGCCATTCTCCTCTCCTCTCCTTGTTGTGGTTTGAAGAACACATGGCATCCCTACTCACTTCTGCAGTTTTGCACCTGCCACTTCCCTTTCCTGGAACCTCCTCTCTGCCCTTGTCTCTCAGGCCCTCCACACCCCAGCTCAGCCTTTCATGGCCTATAGCACGCTGACCTCACTGTGTCTATTGATAGGCTTTCCCCCAATAGCCTATAGGTTCCCCAGGGATGAGAGCTGCCTCCTGGACGTGTTCATGGTCTTTCAGCTCCTGTCATAGGGCTGGGCACAGGGGGTGCAAGAATAAGTGATTGGGTAGGTGAATGGATGAGTGAAGGGACAGAGAGATGAAATGTTGTCTATGTCTAGTCCTTTTTCAGAGGTAGAGGTAGTCTTCTCAAGTTCTGACTTTTTTTTTTTTAGTTGGAAGGAACATTGTAGCTGCAGGGGAAAACATTCTGTAGCCTTGAGGTGGTCTCCGTGCTGCCTTGGCGTTGCTGCCCTGGCTCTTTTCACGTCTCACTGAGGTGTCAGGATAATCAGCTCAACAACAAGGTGCCTGTGGGCCACCACATCCTGATGAAGCTTGAGGAGTACCAGAATATTTCCAGAAGGAAGCTCCTGACTTGTTAGGTCAGGTGGAGGGCTCCACGCTGTCACCGAGAGGTGCCTGAGTAACTGGAGAAGTCAGTTCACTCTGACCATCACAGAGCACAGGACATGGGTGAGGGAGGGCAGCTCATGTGGTCAAGAGAGACATCAGATATTGTTTCTTTGTCTGAATTTAGCCACATGTCGACTCTCTGACCTCATTAAAAGACTGTGTCTTAGTCCATTTGGGCTGCTCAAACAAAAATACCAGTGACTGGGTGGCTTATAAACAACAGGAATTTATTTGTCATAGTTCTGCAGGCTGGAAAGTCCAAGATCAAGGCACCGGCAGAGTTGGTGTCTGGGAAGGGTCTGGTTCCCAGATGGTTGTGTTTTTGCTGTAACTTCACATGGCGGAGGGGGTGAGGGATCTCCCTGGGGTCTCTTTCTAAGGGCGCTAATCCCATTCATGGAGAACTCTGCCCTCATGACCCAATCATCTCTCAAAGACCTCACCTTCTAATACCATCACCTTGGGGGGTTAGGATTTCAACATATGAATTTTGGTGGGGACGAAAACATTTAGTCCATTGCAGATGGTATGGCCGTCTCTCAGTGTTTAAGATGAGTGAGTCCTTGAACCTGTGGCAAAGCCATTACTGTAACATTCTGCATAAGGAACAATGATTCACTGACATTTATTAAGTACTTACCATGTGCCAGGCACTGGGCTAAGTCAGCACTTTTACTTGGGTTATCTTATTGCATACTCATGGCAGATTTTATTGATTTACCCATTTTACAGTTCAGGAAACCCAGGCACAGAGAGGTGGGTAACTTGGTGGTCAAGCTTGCAGGGATGGGAAATGCAAATAATGCCTGAAGCGTCAAGTACTATGCTAAATAATTTTCTGAGCCTGAAGACTCACAACTTTTCACACTGGGCCTGGAATGATTCTGCCTGCAACTGAGAAGGAAAGTTTAGTCATGGTCTTGAAGTTGCTGGACAATGTGCTGCTAACAAACCCGGGAGCACTTAGGATAGAAAATCTTCGGTTGGCGGGTTTGGATCTTAAGTAGTCTCAAAAGTCTACAGTTCTGCCCGGACATTTCCCTACATGGTTCAAATTGGGTGATTCTGTTGGATTCAGTTGGATAAGCAAAATCCGTAATGAGAAATATTAGCGTTTCTAGATCTTTATCTAAATCATAACATTTGGTACAGTGGCTTTAATTTACATATCAAAGTTATTGAGAGTGAAATGATAAATAACTCATGAAGGCAAAAATGGCTAAAGATAGCAGAATAATAAGATCTGATACTGCATGTATGTAAATTCAGAAGCCAATATTTCCACTCTGAGAACCGTTAAAATCAAATGTTTCTGTTTTCAATTCAAAGATCCGAACCAAAAAATACCTTTTCTTCCTGAAATTTTGCTGTTCCCTGGGAACCCCTTACATTGTCAGAGGAAAGTGCAGAACTGCTTGGTTAACAGACAGCTTTCACTTCTACTCTGCTGGGTTCTTTATTTTCTACTTAAGCAATGATGTTTCAAATCTCGTTTAACCTTTTGATTGACTTGGAGATCTCACGAGCTGTGATCTGTTGTTTCTGGACTTCTCTTTACATTGGTCTTGATTTCATGCTGTTCTGATTGCTATAATTGTTCTGGCAAGATTCATATGGGTTCAGTTCATGCTGATGTATGAAGGTTTTGTCTTCTCAAATTGGAAGGAGATACTATTTTTGTGACCTCTTCGAAGCTTCACACTTGCTGTGGTCTAGAGATTTCTGTGGGGACTCTAAATTGCCTCGCCACACCCTGCCTCACACACAGCTTTTTTTCATGGAGATAAATTTTAATCAGCTCATCAGCAATGTCTGCTTACCTGCCGAAGCGCTAGACTTCTCAGCTAGGGAATGTCTCTCTTTCTGGGGGCCTCTCCATGAAGGGTACTGAGGGTTAGTGACATATGGAAACTAAAATAATTTAATTTTGTTCTTTTTTGAGAGATGTAAACAGATGATTTCACGCCTCTGATTTTATATTAATGGGAAGAAACAGAGACAGTTCAATAAATGCTTCTCGAATGTTTTCATATTATGGGCAACAAAGTAGAAAAGGCAGCCTGGGGGAGAATAAGGGCGACAAGGATGTCAAGTTCAAAGAGAAGCTGAGCGTGAAACATACAAGCAAAGAGAAATACCCGGGGAGAAACCAGAGCAGACAGCAAGGAGGCAGGCAGACACAGGACTGAGAACTGGAGGACTTAGCAAGTTTCTGTAGATTTTGAGGGGAAAGAGCCCATTTTAATGATTCTTTCCTTGGGTTTGGGGAATCAGAATATACTATCATATGCTATTACTATGTTTCACATGCTGATAGAATCTCACACAATTTTAAGTAGAGCAGTTTTCCTTGATTGGGCATAGCCATTCTGCTTTGTTTCGCATGTATTTGAAAATAAAAGTTTCCTTTCCCATGAGACCTATAGGTTACACTCATGAGGAGTGACTTGTGTTTTTTAATTCTTAAAAAATGTGTTTATTTTGCATTTCTGTTTTAAAAATGTATCCTTTTGCTCAACGTCAAAAATTAAAAAAATATGTAGGATTGGTAAATCGGATCCATAGGAAAGAAAACAAAACTATGACTCAAAATATGGAATATTTTCACCCTTCCTTTTGCATATAGAATTATATGCCGTGTTTTTATGAATTTAGTGTCCAATTCTACATTAAGTTTCTTACTTTCCTTTTAAAATTTCCCATATTACCATATATTTTACAATTGACTATTCCATTCTATTAGTATATAAACTTATTAAACTATTTCCCTCTTGTTGGGCTTGTAGGTTGTTTCTAGTTTTTGCTGTTGGAAGAATGTTGTAACAAAAATCTTTGGATTTTAATCTTGGTGTACTACTTGTGATTATTTCCCGAGGACTGAGTCCCACCAATAGGAAAAGATTATCAAAAATGTTTCTTTTAAATATGTTTAAAGTGCTTGATGCACTGTTCAAAATTGCATTCCTGTTCATTCATTCATTTACTGGCATTTGAATGCTCTCGGCATCGCAGTTTCTGGGCTGGATTGCTGGGGATTCAGTGAGTGGCAAAACTGACATAGGCTCTGCTTTCTGGAACACACATGCCAATGGAGGAGACAAATAGTGAATAAATAAACAAGTAATTAATACAAAAATTATGGCCAGTCCCCACCCTGCCAATCATAAGTCTACAAGCAGCAGTTGTAATATCCAGTAATAAAAGGGCCAATGAGTGGACCTGCTCTGGGGAGAGGATATTTAAGCTGAGACCAGGAGGATGGAAAAGGCTGGTCTGAAAAGAACAGTGAAAGAACACTTCAGGTAGAGGAAAACATGTGCAAAGGGCCTGAGGCGGGATGGAGCTTGGAATCTTCTGGGAATTGTTGGAAGGCCTGAGTGGCCAGAGCACAGGGAATAAAAGGAAAGAAGGAACAAGATGGGGCTGGGGAGTGGGCAGGAGCTGGTCACCATCAGGCAGGCCTTTGTGGGGCCATTTTAGTGGGGAGTTTGCCCTTTTTTTTTGTAAGAACAATGGGAAGACAATGGAAGGAGAGCCAGGATTTAACTCATGTTTTAAAAAAGAGCACAAAAAGGAGTTCAAAACGGTGAAGGCATCTGAACAAGCCCCCATGTGTTTGAGCGTTGCTCTGAGGAGGCGCTTAGGCAGCCTTGGGTCTCACTTTCATAAAGGAACGTGTGCATATTTTATATACAGATATTTTATATACAGATATATTTTATATCTCACTTTGGTTATTTTGTCATCGTCATTTAAAATGTATTAGGGTTTCTGTTGCCTTTAAAATATTTTAGCCTTGGATCTGAAATACTGTGAAATGAATTAAATATTTCAAAATAGCATTTTATTCTGCTATTGATATGATAAAAAATAATACATACCTAATATATGAGCAAACAATAAGAGATCAAGAAATGTTAGTAGATGTTATTATGCCTTTCTTCTGTTGATGGAAATCTAGGTTCTTTTTCACTATTGTGAGAGAGGAAGATTTTCATACATATTTGTCTATTTGCTATGGATATATTCCATTAGGAGGTATGTCTTTAAAAACGTTATTTTAGCAAATAAGCGTTATTGTGTACCAATAAACTCTCATGATGAATGCATGAAGGTGTTCATTTCCTGACATCTTTGTCAACCCAGGATATTAATTTGTCTTTTTAATTTTTGCCAGTCTGTTAGGTGCCAGCCTGTTAATTGGCATTTTTGATTATTTATTAATTAGAGAATCTTTACTTATAGGAAGTTGCTTTGGTTTGTTTGTTGCTATATCCTCAGAATCTAGAACAGTGCCATTTAACGGTTGTTGATTGAATGGATGAATATCTTTATTGACCATTTACCTTTCTTTTGTGAATTGGTTAATATCCTCCATCCATTGTTTGTTGGAGTGATTGTCTTTTTCTTGGTTTCAGTAGCTCTTTATACATTGTAGGTAAAAACCTCTTGTTTGAAACTTCAAATATATTTTCCCAGTTAGTCATTTTTCTTTATATCTTGTTTGTTATTTAAAATTTTTGTAGCAAAACAGGTTTTTAAAAACTTTTATGAAGCATTTCAACCGCTGTCTTTATGGTTTCTGGCTTGGAGTATATGGAAAAAAGCCTTCCCCAGCCTAATACAATTTTTTTGGTATACATTTTTGGTATACATTATTTGGTATACATATTTTTCTTCTCTATTAATACAATAACACTATTCTACTCACTGAATCAAACATAATTGTCTATAAAAAGAGTAATCTCTGTTTTCACTTTCTTTGAATTTTTTTCTGCCATAATTTTGTCTTTATTTATTTTACATTTTTGAATTACAACTTTGTCATATTTCCTGAATGAGATTAACTTCTTTATTGCATGGAATTTATTTAACAAAGTGTTGGATCCTTTTTGTTAGGAATTTTATTTTGGACTTTTGAATGTATATAAATACAATAATCTGTAGATCTTTTGTGTACTTTCTTAAAGAATTGTGCAGCTTTCCTCTTTTCTTTAGATCTAAACCCGTGCTTTTCAAACTTGCCTGTCAATCACCTGGGGAGCTTGTTAAAGTGCAGATGGTGATTCAGTAGTAGGTCCAGGGTGGGGTTCGTTCGTTAGAGAGGCTGCTCTTCCAACAAGCAATCAGGTGATGCCCATATTACTGGCACAGGGCCTGCACTTTGAGTAGCAAGGCACTAAGGAACCCAAAATAGCACAAGAATTATGCTAGATCATGCTTGGATCCAGTGTTCTTTTGAGAGTAATGTGTATATATATTATATTCAAGTTCTCAAATTTGTTGGCAGATGAAGTACTTTCTAATGAATGAGTCTTTGAATGTTTTCAGTAACTATGTCTCCTTTTCATTTTTATTTTTGCTTATGTTTTTATTCTGTTTTCTCTTTGATTAATTCATGGTTTATCTGGTTTTTTATCTTTTTCTCAAAATACCAGATCTTAGGTTTATTTATTAATTCTGCTGTTTCTCTATTTTTTTTAATAAATTGATTTCTGCTTTTATCTTATTAAGCTAATCTTCCTGCTTTACTTCCTGCTTTACTCAACTCTTTATTTTCTAGGGTCTTGAGTTGATCTCTTAAATAATTGACTTTTTTCATTTCTTGCTCAGTTATTAAAGTATTTAAGGCTATGAAATTTACTTTTGGTATACTTTGGCCATTTTCCATGTATTTTGAAGTGTGTTGGTTCTGTTATTGCTATTCTCTAAAATTCTGTAATTGCTATTTTGGTTTTATTTTTGACCCAAAAATTATTACCAAGCTGTTGGAATAATTATTTTGTTCTACTTTTGAAATTAATTTCTGGCTTATTGTAGTGTGAGTGGAGAATGTAATCTATATTATTAATTTCTTTTTTGAAAATGTAATGGGATTTTCTTGGTTGTTTAATATTGGTTGCTTTTATAACTATTTAATGGGCATTTGAAAAGGAACTAAATTCTTTATTTGCAGTGTACAAAGTATGCAAAGTAAAGCTTTTACATTGATTTTAATGATATTAATCAAATCCTCTACTTTAATGCTTATCATCTTTTTGATTAGTCCCTGCTGTTATTTTCCTTCATTATCCTCACCTTGTATTTTCAACAGTTTTTTCTTTACAATGTTTGATGCTATGTAATTCAGACCATGGGCATTTTGACAGTTATACCTTTCTTGTGTACTGTGCCATTTGTCAGTTTGAAAGTGACCTTTTGTGGTAAAACTTTACCACTATTATACTCACTGAATGAAACTTAATCATCTATAAAAAGAGTAATCTCTGTTTTTACTTTCTTTGAATTTTTTTCTGGCATATTTTTGTCTTTATTTATTTTAAATATTTGAGTTACAACTTTAGTCTTCTTCCTGGCAAACATCATATACTTGTTTTTGTTGGTTTTGGATTCATTTTGAGACTGTCTTACTCTCGAGTTAATCCTATTTATGCTTTTAGTTTTAATTGCTATCTTTGCCTTTAAATCTTTTGCCTTTAATTCTTTGTTATGAGTATTCATCTTTGCTACAGGGAGTAGCTGCAGTCTACCTTTATTTCTTACTAGATGTATTTTTTAAAATTATTTTTAAAATAATAAAGTTTTATAATTTAAAAAGTTTGTAAGTATATTACCAACATCATTGAGACTTAATTCTATTTTTGACTTTCATCAGGAATTTAGAATGCCTCCATATTAATTATTGCTTACTCACTTTTGAAGTCAATATTTTGATAGAGCTTTTGGTTATTTAAAGCATGGCTCCAAGTTGTTTGTTCAGCAATGGTGCATTAGCCTCAGCCTCTTGAGTCCTGGTGTATTTGAGAATATCATGATCTTCATCTTCTTCTCCTCTTTTTCTTCTTCCCTTCTCTTTTCTCTGTGATCATCCTCTTCCCTTTTCTCCTCCTCCTTTTTCATCTCTGTGCACATGAATAACTGTTTGCTGGGTGTAGAAGAATTTCTTCCTCAAATCTCCGTGGATATTGCTCCATTGTCTCCTAGAATCTATTAATAGCAATTCTAAAAAAAAAAAAGTCTTTTCCTTTGTCACCAAGTATTTGTCCTATGTGCTCGTGTAATTCTGTTTTAATCCTTTACATTCTAGGATTTCATTAGGGTGTTTTTCCATGTTGGTTGCTTTTCCATAATTCGTTTCTGTTGCCTATGGGTCCTGGTAATAGTCATAATCAGATTTTCCTTAAGATCATGAATATTTTCTTCTGCTGTATCACTGACTATAGTTTCTAATTTGCTTTTTCAATTATTTTTGGGGCCCACCTATTCTAGACCCTGGTTGTTTATTTTTTGTGTTTAATATTATCTCTCAGATTGCTTTTTTATCAGTCTATCATGTACTGTTGCATTCCATTTGATTATCTCAAGCTTGTTTTTTTCCCCTCATCGTTGACTTGGTGCATTATGTTCTTTGGCATTCTATGGTGGACTTAATTGTTTCTTTAACTTATTTCTTTAGCTCCATCATATCACTTTATTGTCTTATAATTTTATATTTTATATTTTGATTTGTTGTGTCCATGAATTTTTCAATTTCTATGAGAGTTTAAATCATTGCTGTCACACATTTTTGTTTCCTTATCTTTGTAAGACATACGCTCTTAGAGATGCATACTTGTAATTCATTTTAAAATTTATTTACTACTTTTTTTGCCCCAGAACTGTTGCATGATTCTCCTTTTTGTTGCATTTTTTACCATTTTGAAACAGGACTATATATTTTCAGGTCTCCTACTTATTCTGAAATAGTCTGGGTGATTTTTCTTTGATATGCAACTTGTTTTCCTCAGCACCATCAAATCTCATAGAACCAGAAATGAGGTCTGTCTCTGAGGTTTATATTCTGTTTTGAGTTAGTTAGCCCTTTGGGGGATTGGGGAAGAAGAAAGAGCTGGGTCTGTGGTTTATTTCCACTAGGGAGTTTTCCTTTGGCAGGCTTTTAACATTTTTTTATTTTTTATTTTCTTCCCTCCCTCCCTCCCTCCCTCCCTCCCTCCCTCCCTCCCTCCCTCCCTCCCTCCCTCCCTTCCTTCCTTCCTTCCTTCCTTCCTTCCTTCCTTCCTTCCTTCCTTCCTTCCGCAATTATTTCATCATGTCTCAGAGCCACTGTTTGAGGGCTTATCCTGTCTCATTGTGGAATGAGGTTTCAATTGTTTCCCATCCCACACAGCCTCAAAATTTCATCATATTGGTAAATAATCTTCTTTAAAACAAAACAAAATGCTTAAATATGAATAACTTCTATTTGGTGTGGGCTCATAAGTATTTTTATTCCCCACCCCCAGCAATATAATCTGCTTTAATTTTACAAATAACAATTGCAATTACCAGAGTAATACATTCTTATTGTATAAATCTCTGAGAGTAATTTAAAAATACCCAAAGAGGGAAACAAAAACCCTTATAATCCTACCACGTGGAAATAACGACTGTTAACTTTTTAACACATACTTTTAGTTTTCCCGCCTGTTTGTATACACGTGTGTATATTAATATAATGTGGGTAATATACATGCTATTTGGAAACCCTTTTGCTTTTGATCAGCAGTATATTGTGGAAGTTTTCCCGTGTGGCTATTCTTCATCATCATTAATTTTAATTGTTGTGCTGTATTTTTCCTTGTGCTTCTTACCTGCATTCCTTAATTGCTTATGAAGAGATGCTATGTATAGTAACTAAACAAAAGGCAAAAACGGAGAGAGGTACAAGGTGTATTCAGGTCTAAACTTGAAATAAAGCTGGGATTGATTTATTATGGGAAATGGTTGGAGAAGTCATGGGTGGCTGTGACATCTCTCCCTACACACACACTCACGCTCATGTAGATAGAAATATCTTCATCTATGGGGTGCACAGGGAGGTAATACCCCCCCCCCCAGATGTCGGGAGTTCCAAATTGAGCCCACGCTCCTCTCATTTCAACCGTGTGACTGGGACCAGCCACTTAGTCTCTTTGCTTTATTTTGCTCAGCTGTAAGGTGGGAGATGATAATATCTACCCTTGCCTACCTTCCAGAGCTACTTTATTCCTAAATAAGATTTAAATGAGAAAATGGCAGTGCAATCACTTATCGAATGAATAATTCCATCTACTGCAGAGGGATGGTCTTGGTGGCAAAAGTCCATTTGATTCCACTGATATTTGTTGAGCACCTATTCTGTTCAAAGGCCAGTGCAGGTAATCAATATAGGAGGCACACCCTATGCTGAAATGGCCTCGTTATGAATGTTTCATTTTTCTTAAATCAATGATCTTATGGGTGACAGTGCCGGCTTCTTCTCATCACTGATATGATTAATTCATTCATCATGTTAGACTGATTTAATTATTTATTATGTCGTTTTGTTTATTTAATTTGCATATCAATTGCCAGGGTACTGCATATCTCAGCTTACCGCAGAATCGTATTAAGAAAGGTTTTGATGCTGATGCAGGTTCCAGTGGTCTCCCAAGAGGCTAAAAATGTTACAGTAATTGAATACTTAGGTGCTGGGATGCAACTGCTATGATTCTTTTTTTCTGACCTGAAGTTCAACCTTCTCCTTCCTGCCTTGGTCCAGAGAGACAGCTAGTTGTGAATTATGCATTCTCATCTATCCTCTGGTCAATGTTTGCATATTTTACTTTTCCATAGAGGAGGCAGCGTTTCCCTTGAGAAACAACTATTTCTAACTCTTGGTACTCAGCTTAAAGGAAAATAAAAGAATGCTAGTCAATGGTCCCTCATCCACGTCTCTGGGTTCTCTGTTTTCAATCCAAACTCGAGTGACCGGGCCCCAAAGAGGCATTGCCCATGTTCCCACCTTGCACTCCAGCCTCCCTGGCAAGACCAGTGGGAGAAGAGGTGTGTGAATTCTTGGACATTGGATTTGCTTACCTTTCGGATCATCAGCGTAATACGGTAAGTGAGACTGGGATTGGATCCTGGTCATGGCCTTTAGTAGCTGTGTGACTTTGGGAAACTACTGAACAATACCAGTAATGACCACAGTTCAAAGAGCACTTTACACCTCCCAGGCTCGAAGCTAAGTGCTTATATTATTGTCATTTAGTGATCTCCCCAGTGTTTCTGTTCTAGTTACAACAGCTGCATAACATACCACCTAGAAACTTAGTGGCTCAAAACAATAGTAATCATTTATTTTGCTCACATATATACATTTGGGCAGGACTCAGTGGAAGAGCTTGTCTCTGTTCTGTGCAGTGTCCGCTGGGATGGTTTGGGGGCTGGGAATGGCTCGGTTACCTGGTGACTATGTGAGTGCTGGGAGCTCAGCTTGGCTGTGGGACAGAGGCCTCAGTTTCTCTCCACATGTGACCCTTCTTGGACTGCTTGGACTTCCTCACTGCATGGAAGCTGTGTTCCAAGAGTGAGAACATCCCAGAGGAACCAGGAAGAAGCTGCCTGGCTTTTTCTAACTTGCCCCCAGAAGTTACACATCATTTCTGTGTTTCTTTCACAAATCCATCCTATTTGTGAAAGCGTTCACAGTGACGACCAGGTCCAAGGGGAGAGGAGTGGGCTCCCACATGTCGGTGGGGCAGTGGTAGTCCCAGTGTAGAAAAGCATGTGAGTGGGAGCTATGTTGCTATGTTGTATATCTTTGGAAATACCACCTGCCACACCTCTTCTGAGGTGGGATTTTCCCCTCCTTTTACAGATGAGAGAACGGAGGCTTAGAAAGGCTACGTGAATTCTCCATGGTCACAAGCTTCTGGAATGGTTGAATAGAATTTGGATGCTGGGAGTCTGGCTCCCACCCAGAGTATATACTCTTCACCACTAATTATTATAACAGCAAACATTTATTGAGCTATTACTGTATGCCAGCTACTCTTCTGAGCACTGTACATATATCGACTCATTTAACACTTCTAACAAACGTTCTCAATGAATACTATTGTTATCCCTATTTTACAGATGGCGACACTGAGACTCATAGCTGTTGTGAGCCTTGCTCAAGGTCACGCAGGTAAATGTCAGAGCTAGGATTCAAACTCAGCCTCCAGTAACATACTATTCTGGTTCTCAAGTAACTAGGCAAGTTGGTTATAATGACCTTCCACACCAAAGGCAGATGAGAATTTTTTTCTAATAGTCTCCGACCACTACATACACCCTAAGGGTTATTTGAGGTCATGACATCTCTTTAATAGGAGAAGAGCTTGTGTGTACCAAGTGGACCCAGCCTTTCACACCCAACCTGAAATAAAACACTCACAGATACAGCTTCCCTGTCTCCCTCCCTCCTTCCTTCTTTGCTGCTTTACCCCAGCTTTGACTTCACATTCTAATCCCATCTAATCATTCTAATCCCATCTCCCACACTCACCTGCTGCATGGCCAAGGCAGCTGCTCAGAGTGAGCCTTACTGTTCTCACCTGTGACATGAGCGTACTTCATAGGGTTGCTATAAGGATTTAAACATAGTCCCTGCAAGGGGGTAGACGTCTAGCAGTTGCTCAGAGATGTGCTGGCCTCCTTCCTTCCTGCCTGCCTGACATTCTGGGGATTCTCCTTTCATTGTCTTTCACCTGACAACCAGGTTGTGTCCCTTTCTCTGCTCAACCATGGAAAGCAGAGCAGAGACAGGTTGAACTGTGTTAAGTAGGTGACAATGAGTGGGATTGGTATCGTTAGAAACAGACTTTTCAAATAAGAACAAATAAAGAAGGAAAAATAATGAGAGGTTCTTGCTTAGAGGCATGGGATTTCGTCTCTGGGAGGCAGTGAGGTGGTTGGATGGCATAATTCTGTCTCCTGGGCATGTGGGAAGAAGAATAAGATGATCCTTCCCTGGGAGTCTCAGTTAGGCCTGATGTCTGTCCTCAGTGCTGAGATGCTCACCGGTCCTTGTCTTTTGTGCCCAGCATCTTGTGGTAGGTTTTTAGCCCTCAGGAGCCTAGTGTTTCAGAGCTCGGAGGGGCTTTAAGGATGATCTGAGTCCTCAAATAGACACCCAGATTGGGTGAGCCACTTGGTTCACACAAGCGTGCAAGGCAGACACAGGACTGGAACTGGGATCTCCCAATTCTCCCAGCTCTGATCCTCTTTTCTTTGCTATGACACCTTTAATATGGGCTCTTACTTGAAACAGAATCACTGGGTTTGTTTCTGCTTTTAACTATTTATTCATTAATCTTGACTACAGCTTCATGAGGGACCCCCCCACACACACACACACTAAAAGCACCCAGTTAAGCTGCTCCCAAATTCCTGATCAATAGAAACTATGTAAAACTATATAAAGGTTTGTTGTCTTAAGTGGTTAAAATCTGGGGTAATTTGTTAGGCAGCAATAGCTAACTAATACAGCAGAGAATTCTCATTGTCCAATGCTGTTTGTAGTCTCTGGCCTCTCACTATGTTGCTGTTCCCCTGTCTCAGCCCTTCATCTCCATTTGTCCTTGAAGGACTCTTCTTAAGAGATTTCTGGGCACTCAAAAATTAGTATTATTTATCATAATAAACAATTTTACTTTTAAAAATTTACTTTAAAAATGTTTCCTTTTTTTTTTTTTTAAATTACATCTCTGTCAGCCATACCTTCCTAGGCCTCACCTTTTATAAACACATTAAGGACTTTTCCCTAAACAAAGGGCTGTTGCTTCTCTATGACAAGTTCTGCTATTATAAGCACAGCTGGCCAAAATGGTAACCAACTTGTACAAAAGCACTTATTCCCCTGTTACATAATCTGGGGTTCAGGGAAGGGCTTCCTCAGTGATTTAGAGTTAGGAAGTAACAGAACTGGGTTTCCTCCGGCTTCAGAGGCTGTCTCTGCCAAATGCCTCAGGGTGCTTCTCAGACATTTCCACTGAAGTTTTCCTAACAGTAGAAGAGAATGTGTGTATGCTCCCTGGGGTCTGGGGCAGGAGCCAGAGTAATCTGCCTCGAGCAGGACATGTGTTTAAAGTTTTATTCTTTACCTTAAAAATGAATGTGAATTTTTAATTCTGCTCATTAATATATTCATGTTGGGTAGAACATAATCTTATGTTAGTTAGACTAGTCTCAGTTACACTGCAATAACAAATAACTCCAAAATGTCAGTAGCTTCCTTGATTGGGGAATGTAGCTGGCACCTACATACCAAAAATTTACATTGTCTCAAATTACAATAGCACCCTAGTTTTTGGATTTCTTAATTCGCATTTACCTCTGGAGCAGGAAAGGAAAAAAAAAAAAACTCAATGGCTTAATACACACGTACAAAGGTGATTTCTGATTCAAGTCACATTTCAACATGGGTTTTGTGGCACCTCCGAGCCATGACTATGGGTTTCTTCTAACTTGTGACATTGACATGTGGCCTCTAAGGTCAACATGGAAGGAGGAGAGAGAGGAAGCGTGGAACATTACACTGGGTTTTATGGTCAGGCTTGGAAGTGGTCTACAATTCATGCAATTGATTGGAATGCAGTCACATAGTCCTGATACCAATGCAAGAGAGGCTGGGAATGAGGTGGGTTTTTTTATACCCAGGAAGAGATCAGTGAAATGGAATTTGATAAATACATAGCATTACCTCTGCCACAAATATTTTTAAATTATAATCCAAAGAAAAACGTCAAAAAGTTTTCCACTCTTCCCTTTGAATTGAATGGGTTAGACTGTATTGGTTTGAAACTGTCACCTGGAAGATTGTTTTGAGGCGAGAGCTGACAATGTGTTTTGGGTTCTGTGTCTGGGCAGTTTCTCTTCTATTTGTGTCATAGTCTCTCAACAAGTCTTACTCACATAAATTGGTTTTTTCACTGTGTTACAAGCAATGTCAGGGCAATCACCAAGCAGAGAAGTTCTGAATGCTTCCAGGCAGGTGGCATGATGCAATATCTTGGGCTGACAATGGTGGGTTTTAGTGATGAGAAGTCAGGTTGTTTATGTCATATGGCCTGGTTCGTCACTCTGGGAAACGCTCGTCAAAGGCTTTTGTGAGCAAAGAATTTTAGATGGCAGAATATTTTCTTTATCATGAATGCTTTGATTTTATTCCTATGTAACTAAAAGTCTTAAATACATTTTAGTTCCTATGGCAGATTGTATATATTTAAAAAGATCACATCCATATTTTCCATTGTATGTGCTTTTCCAGAACCCTGTGTTGCCCCCACCAACTGATCAGCTTGTGTCTCTTGCCCTCGAATGTGGTGCAAGTGATGCTGGGTGGCTTCTGAGGCTAGGGTACAGAATAGGCTGTACAGCTTTTGTTGTTTTCTTTCTTGGGAGACTCACCTTTGGAGCTCTGAGCCACCATGTGACGTGCTTAAGGTGGCCATACTCTGAGGCAGCTCAAGCTAGTCCACATGGAAAGACTACAGGGAGAGAGAGAGAGAGCGATGCCCACCAGCCCTCAGCTTACCAGTCCCAGTGTGACTGCAATCACACAAGTGACTCCAGGCCAGAACTGCCCTGCCGAACTGTCCCCAAATTCCTGATCCAGATAGACCATGGGAGACAATAGATGATTGTGATTCTTTTAGATAACCAATTTTTGGGTGACTTGTTACACAGCAACAGATAACTGGAACAGTCCCCCTAATCAACTCTAATCCTCCAATCCTCCAACTTCTTTTTGGGCTCTGCCATCTGGACACATGCTAGTAACACACTAAGAGTTTTTTGTCTTGATTGCTGGACAAAGATGCTAACTCCTATTCCTGCCCTCCATCCTGCATCCCCAGGATGACAGGGTGGGCAGGGCAGCTAAATTCCTCGGGTCCTGGGAATACACAGAGCACCCAAAGACTGTATTTCCTCCTTTTCTTCACTTTTCCAGGGATGGGCACCGATGTGTGGAACAGGTGAGGCAACGTGGATGTGCATCTGCATCCTTTATGACCTACAGCAACTTGTCTAGAGTCAGCAGGGGGAGGCTCCTCGGATGTATAGGCTCAATTTGATCCTTTTAGCGAGAACTCAGATTCTTTCTCTCATGACCTCATTCTTGATGTGCCATACAAACCCTGCCCTGGACTTTCCTCTAAGGGTGAACTACTGCAGGGGACAGCACACTATGACCTAGGGGACAAATTAGATAGTCTTTATTTTTTTTTAATTGCTGATTTTTATGTATCTCTTACATACTCATGTGACATATGTCAACATAATTTCAAGAGAAATTGTGCCACATATGTTACTTTGAGAAAGTAGAAAACCAAGAAATTTTTTCCTATTCTCATCCCAATATGAAAAAATTATTTTAATAGGATTAAAAGTTTGCTGGCCATATTTGGAAGACTTTTTAACCTTCTTGCATTACTAAGAGATTTTTATGGGCTGAGCTTGCTTGAACCAGGTTTTAAAGCCAAGAAGATAGCACTGGGATTCAAAGGATGAAACAGATCTTTGCAACAAGGAATCACATATGTGTATATATGTGTTTATCTTAAAAAAAATTTATTAGAATTTTTTCTATTGAGGTAAAATATATATAACATAGAATTTACCATTTGAACCATTTTTTAAGTTTACAATTCAGTGGCAGTAAATACATTCAGGTGTTGTGCAATGATTACTACTATCATTTTCAGAACTTTTTCATTATTCTAAAAGAAACTGCCCATTCAACACCAACTCCTAGTTTCCTCTGCCTCCCAGCCTCTAGATTTCACCATTCTACTTTCTATCTCTATGACTTTGCCTATTTTAGGTAACTTATATAGCCAAAGTCATACAATATTTCAGATAGCTTTTTAAAAAAATATATAAATAAGGTTTTATGAGAACACAGCCATGCTCATTCATGTATGTATTGGTTGTAGCTGCTTTTGCGCTCCAACAGCAGAAGTGAGTAGTGGTGATAGACACGGTAAGTCCTGCAGACTTGAAAATATCTGCTCTCTAGCGCTTTACAGAAAAAGACGAGATTAGGGGCGGCTGGCCTCTATGACTATTTCCTTAGCATAGGAAAGGTGCCTCCTTTCCAGCCCCTTGAGGTTGGATTTTTTTTTTTCTTTTTTACTCCCAGAGTGTGTGATTCATTTGAGGTTAGATTTTTACAGTATAAATATAACTAAGACCTTTAACTGCATTTGATCACATTCCTACTCTGTTTTTAGTCTCCCTGATTTTTGTAGTTAAAATAATGCACATCATTTTAGAGTTCTCCTTGCCTTCTCTCTTGGGTTTGACTCTCTCTATAAAGTCTAAGTCACCTGTATAGCTCTCCTTCCACCTTGAATTTACTAATTTAATACCCTTTATTCCTACCAGGTAATTTTTATACCTTTTCCTGCTATATAACAGAAACCTTTTCTGACCAGTACCGTCCACTTCACACAATTGTTTCCCAGTTATGAAACAGTTATCTGCTAAATCATCTAACTTTGCAGGCTTCCCTTCTCATTAAGGTGAGCAATGAATTAGTTCTCCTTATTTAGATTTTGACCTTTCTTTGTGCCATCATTTTATTCCCTCCATGAAGAAAAATAAGACTTAGAGTGCTGAAACTGTGACGGTATCTAAGTTTTCAAAGTCATTTCTTATTTTACTATGCGTTTGTTTAAAACTACAATTCAAGTGACCATTTTGCTTTATTTTTCCAAGATGCATCATTTTCACCGTCTTGTCGAACATACTCTTTGATGAGGAGGGGTGTCAGTGAAAGATGCAGACATTTCTAGGGCTCCAAGTTTACTGTGGCCTTGATACACACTGTGGCTCTCTGAAGTTTTGCTCATTATTGATGTAGGCCCATTTGTGCGTAAGTTCATACATACATTAAAAAAAAAAAATCAAACACTTTGCTATCCCCCAACAAAACAACCCCAAATACCATGTACCAGATGATTTTACTATCAGTCACTTACCAAATTAACATCTTCATAAATATCAGCATTATGAATATACTGAACAAAAACCATCAATGAAGTATCTAAATCAGGGCTGGGCAAACATTCCTCATAAGAGCCAGCTAGTAAATGTTTCTCCAGTACATTTTTTCCAATAAAACTCTCTTTATAAAAATAGGCAGTAGGCCATAGTTTGCTAACCCCTGTTCTAAGTCATTCACAATCATGCTTTTCCCTCTAACTCTTAAAATGTCTTTTAAAAGTACATATTATTATTTCTACTATGTCTTTGAAAAAGGTGATGGCTTCATAAGGTGATAGATATTTTGTGCATGAGTATCATGAGGCTTAGGCAGAATTTTTCTTTCTACAATAAACAATAATAACCAAAGTGTCTAAGTGCACCCTACTGTTTGGACCTTGGCTAAGTCTGCTCACAACAAGGTGTTGCAGTGGGAAGCCCCAGGGGCAACATGACAGGGGCGTGGCCTTCTGTGATTGGAGGTTTTTCTGTGCTTTTCTTATTGCCTTTCAAATTCTTAGTGATTTCAAGTTTACATCTCAAAATTCCAGCTTTTAATCATCTATTTTCCCAGTTGAAATCATACTTAAGGCAGGTAAATGAAGCGTGAGAGCAAAATCACAAAATATAGCCATCTGTATACTCTTCTGCTGTTAAGGGAGGGAGGAGGGGATGGTTGGGGAAATAGAATCAAGTGTGTGTGAATGAAAACATTGATGTGCTAACAACTTGAGTTGATTGGTGGGAGCCAGTGGAGTTTTGCGTAATAATAAACCAATGCTTGTTTCTAGGGCGACACATTTCCTGCTCCCCCAGATATAGCTGGGAGGGCCTTGTGAGCCTAGTTGGGAAAGCCCGCCTACCCCCTTCCCCAGCTCACCTGCTCTGACTCAGCAAGTGCACCAGCCACCTGGGCCAAGGTGTGTCCCATGTACTCTGACAAACTGCTGAGCTGATACCTTGGTCCTCTCAAACCACAGCAATGCCACGTTTTCTCATCTCTCACTGTTGATGAATATTTCCTGGTCTTGTCGGGGTGCAGTCTGAAATGTCCGTTCTTGGTGCCCTCATGGTCGAAAAATGATCAGAAGCACCAAAGTAAGGCAAGCACGAAAATGAAGTTTATGGAGGAGAGAAAGATAGGATTAGAGAACAAGAGCAAGATACAGGTTTACAGAGTGAGATACATATGCTACAGATGATGACTGGACTCACTGTTGTAGCAAAAGAGAGAGAGTGAGGAGAAAATGGCTTGGGTATGGTCTTGGTCTTGTTTTATAGTGTCCAGATTGGGATACCCCTTATGGCTCAGATGTGACTGTGGAACCACTGTGATTGGACAGTTGGGAGTTATGTGACCTGAGCCTTACTGTGTATGTGGATCTCCCATGAGCCTCTCTGAAAGCCTGTTTTGGGGGTGAACTGCAGAGGCAACCGCTTAAGTCCCTAGGAGACCCGGAATCCCTTGCTATGTATCTAACAGTCTGTACTTTCCTGAAGAACCACACTATCCCATGGAAACTGGCAGATTTCTACTAATTGTGCTTGCTCCCATGTGCAAAATATTTAAGGATTTGGCGTAATAAGACCAGGTTCTTCTCGTACTTGCAATCAGACAGTTGAGAGTCCAAACCCAGCTCCCTACTCTGGCTGTTCCACATGACTTTAAGCAAATATACAGACCTAAGTTTTCTATTCTGTAAAATGGGCATAATAATACCCAGCTCATGGCATCTGCCTGTTCATTTAATAATTCATGTACAGGATGGATGGTTATTGAGTATTTATTGTGTGCCAAACCCTGTATGATCCTATCTTGAGACCATATGATAAACGGTAGACGTGGATTTATTGTCTGGTAGATGTTGCAAGATTTAGGGATAAAGTATCTTAGATGTAGTAGATGCTTAATACAAGGTAGCTGTTCCGTCGCCATGATGATCATGGGTGTTGGCAGTTCCAGGTCACAAAGCACACTGTCACTGCATCAGGTGGCTGCCCTTATTCCTAGCATGTCCCATCAGTTGACTCTTTGCCCCTGAGGCCAAGACTTGCTGCTCATCTCTGCTGCAAGTGGCTGACCCAAGCACAGGTTCTGACCCGGGGCTCCTGTTTCCCTGCAGCCTCTGTCTCTCCTGGTTTATTGCCTGGGAGAAGCATCTAATAAAAAGTAAATGGCTCTGCTGGTCCTGCGTGAGTGTGTGTTTCCCTGCTGCATGGGGCATATAATTTCATTGGCCGTCATGAACCTGTCAGTTGCCATGTGATATAAGGCAGAGCTGCTTGTGGCTCATGGGGGCTGGGAACCCTGGACTGGACCCAAGGGGGAGCGGGGGAAGCCTTGTGCTTCTCCCCAGGGAGCACAGATTCACCCTTTTTATTTAGATGTCACCACTTTAACTAAGAGCAGGACAAGCACAGAGACTATATAGTCAACATGGACCACAGGACATTTTGAAATGGAAATAGCATTAAGTATTTCCGGGCCTGGCTCTTTGATTTTTGTAGGTGAGGAAGTTAAGGCTTGTCCAATGAGAAGGACACTCAACTGATCATTCTTTGTTTCAGTAATCTTTACGGCGCACTTATTCTCTGCTGCACATTCTGGGGACTCAGTGACAAACATGCGGGCAGCCTGGAGTGGCCAGTGTCCAGGATAACCCCTCCGGGACCCCCACCTCCCGGTCTTCCCACTCTGTGTGATCCTTTCTGCACGGTTCCAGGTTGTTCCAGGGCTGGCGTCTGTGACCAGTGGAATGCGGCAGAAGTGACGATTTGTCACTTCCAAGATTAGATTATGATAAAAGCTACCGCAGCTTCCATCTTGGTCTCCCTGTGGGATCCCTCTCTCTGGGGGAGGCCAGCTGCCACGTGCCTGAGCTCAGAAGAGGATCCCTCACACCATCGGGTTTTCAGATGACAGCTGTCTTCAGTCATTACAAACTTCCTAAGTGCCTGAAAGGAAAGGCAGGCAATAATGAGAGGTTGTAATAATTGCTGTAATTATTGTTTATGTGTATGTATAAACTGCAGCTTGGGGTGTGTGTCAGGAACAACACCTTTGAGGGAGTGAAGTTTGAGGTGACCCCGAAGGATATGGAGAAGGGTAGCTGAGGACCCAGCAGGGGAGGGTGGGTGGTGTGGGAGGCAGTCCCCAAGGTGGGCAGTGTTTGGTATGTTTGAGGAACTGAGGGCCAGGTGAGTCACTGGAGTGTTACACCTGTGACCAGGTGTTCCACCAGAGGAGGCTGGGGAGGTGAGTGGGGGCCAGACCATGTGGCCTTGCAGGCCCTGTAAGGGATTAGGGTTTTATCATCTAAGCCAGTGCTGCCGGACACAGCTTTGGTGGTGATGGCGCTGCTCCAGGTCTGCATCATCCAACGCTAACTGATGGTGGCTGCTGTGCACTTGAAATGTGGCTCGTGCAACCGGGGAACGGAACTTGACATTTTATTTAATGTCCACGGATTTAAATTTAAATAGCTGCATGTGGCTAGTGGATACTATACAGGGCAGTGTAGGAAGGGCAGCGGGCAGCTGGGGGAAAGGATCCTGGTGGGCGGTGGCACGATCTTGGAGGAGTTTGCAGGAAGACCTCGTGGTTGCCGTGGGAGGATACATGGGAGGCAGGGAGGGGCTGATGCTCCAGGTGAGAGATGGTGGCTGCCCCCTAACTGCCCTGGGTCTGTGGCTTCCTGTGCCCTCTCATGGCGCCAGGACCACGAGGGGATTGGAGTCACTGAAGCTGGGGTGTCAGCATGGGTTCCCTCCCACCTGGTTTAGTCTGATGCAGGGACGTGGCCTCCAGACAGCCCTTACTTGGACAGCTGCAGAGGACAGATGGCTTTGTGCTCTCAGAGAGGAGGGTCTATCCTCAGCTGCTCGTGCTCACAGTGCATAGCTCTCTTTCCAAGGCTCAGTGTGGTTGGACATCTGCACAGTCACACCTGGTGGCTGCTTATTGCCTATGCTTTAGTTTCTTCTGCAAAATGAGATACAAATACTATCCACCTCCTAGGAGTTTCATGAGCCTCAAATTAAATAAATCCATGTAAACCATTTCCCACAATGAGTGGCACATGGAAGAATGGATGGCTATTTGCTGCTGGTTTATTTATGGTAATCACTGGCATCATCTCTGAGCTAGGAATCTCTACCTCCCCCTGCTCATCTGATATCACATGACCTTCCAGGATAGACAAGGTCTGATCCAGAAACTGCCCCTTGAGCTGCTACTGAGGGGAATGCCAGGGTTGGACGCTGCAGCAGGGAACCAATGACTCAGGGTGAGGCCAGAATGTTGTGGTCCATTTTTATCAAATACTGGTTGTTGTCCTGAAATGGACAGGTGGAGGTTGCAGGAAGCTGGCTGGCTTTGGGGACAGTGGGTCACAGTGAGTCACAGAGGAGCTGGGAACACTGGGGGTCTGTGCCCTCACACTCAGTGGCACTCTTGGGATGCTCCTGTTAGAAAAGAAAATCTGGCTGGGGGCATCTTGTTCCCTGTGGCCTCAGGAAGGTAGCATGTGTGCAATGAAATATAAGTTGGCCTGGTGTCAGATCTTCATATTAATGCCAAGTATTAGTTGAATATCATATTAATATACTATCTTGTCCCTGCTGCTTAGTTCGTGGCATGAACGATCTATACAGATGAATGAAAGAATCCCTGGTAAGCTTGGCCTTATTACACCATTGCATTCATTTTATTTCTCTGTTGTCTCACTTTTTGAGGCTCTTGTGGTTCACAGTGGTAAATTTAGAGGTTGTGTTCTGTTTTCTCACCCTCCTTCACCTGGTTTCGGCCGTACTAGTCTCTGGCTGGGCTGTTCCTTGAATGAGCAGACATGGCCGTGCCTTAAAATCCTCATGCTGGCAGTTGCAGGTGTCTACGACATCCTTCCTGTCCTTCCCTGAGACCTGCTGTACTCACTGTCCCCCCTCCTCTGAGTCTTTGATCTTGTTACCTTCTTAATGAGGCTGACTCTGACCATTCTATTTAAAATTACCACCCTCTCTCCCCTTATTTCTGATCTGCTTTTACTTTTCCTTCTCCACAGTATTCACCACCTTTATTCTGTGTAATTTACTTTTACAAATCATATTTATTATATTTGATCTGTTTCCCCCAACACATACGTAAGCTCCACAAGAGCAGGGGTCTCAGTTCTATTCACTGCTGATTCCCCATTGCCTGGTACAGGGCCTGGCACAGAGTTGTTGAACTATAAAAATGTTGAAGGAAGATGCCTCCAGGCTCTTTAGCCTGCGATCTGAGGCTCTGACCCCCAATCTCCACTTTCATTCCACTGTTTCGAGATGCCTCCTTCTCTGGCTCTGGGTTGGGTCATGTTCATTCGACCTTCTTATCTTTATATCCCTCATTCTTCCTTCCTGAATCACCTGCTGTCTTTTCCCACTGTTTCCTATGCAACCATCCACCCACCTGTCAGGTTGCCTAACACTCCCTAAGCCACTTGCCAGCCTCTGTCCTTAGCACTCACTGGCTGTGCCTGCCGTGTGATATATTCATTCATTCCCTTAACTGTTGACGATTCTTAGATCTTGAGTTTTTCTTTAACTCTTCCTGCTATGGTCGACAGCACACAAGGAGAATGGACTTTGGTGTAAGACAAACCTGGGTTCTTCTTCCACTACTATAAAACTTGGTCAAGTCAGAGAGCGTCTCTGAGCCTATTTACTTATCTCTAGAAATACAAATAGTGAGACTTACCTGGGAAATTATTGTGAGAACTAAATAATGTAACAGGCATGAAAAGTACACAGTAGGTGTTCAGGAAAATTTGTTGAATGACAGTGGAGTGAGCTGAGAGTTAAGGGGGGTGGGGGAGCTACAGTGTTAACCAAAGAGATTTGATGTCAGTGTGCTGATTTTAGAATGGGAGCTTGTTTTTGTTCCACATTAGAATAATGAGAAAGCTCTTATCTTTATTGGCATCCTTCTGCAGAAAGAGGAGAGCTGTATTTGTGTCAGAGATAATGCAGTCCTTTTACAGGCTTCTGTGCGATAGACAATAGCAGGGTCCTTTTAACTGATGTGTTCGGGACTTTTTCCGTCTGTCTCTATACGGTCGTCAATTCCAGCGTTTTTGTGGCTTCTGGATGGCTTTTGCAGCATTTGGGTAGTCACTTCTTTGTGAATGGGGAGGAGTGTGTGTGTATGGGTGTGCCTGTGAACCTGCATATATACACATGTTTGTACACAGATGTGCATTCATATGTGGACATATCTGCTTATATGTGGGGAGTTGTGTGTGCATGTATGTATTAGTGTGGTTGAGTTCACCTGTCTTTATTTGTGTGTATGTGATTGTGTGTGAACATGGTGCTGCCCTGCAGATACAGCCCAGATGGGTGTGGCAGATCCAGCCAGCCAGCCCCAGGCTGGGGGACAGAGACCAGCATGGAGTCTGACTGAGAGAATGGGGCAGGGGTGGTGGAAAAGGGCAGAGTGGGGCCTATGGGAGCCAGAGATGGGACCAATGTGCCCAGAGCAATGCCACCCACGTTAAACAGGAAAAATGGAGTAAGGCCTAGACGCCAGAAATGAGGCTGCCAGAAGCAAGGCAGGAGACTGGACCGAAACAAGGCACACAGGTGGAAGGCAGAGCCACCAAGCAGCAGCTCCAAGGTGCTGGAAACCACTGTCCTATTTCCTCGCGGGTTGTGGGTGGGGGCTCCGGCCACACCACCCAGTGCATGGCATTTGTCCTGGGACTGTGCAATGGGCATCCCCAGTCCCTTGGATGCAGCCAAGACCAGCAAGAGGCTGCTGCGCTAATGTCATGTGCACAGTGGACATGTCCCTCTGAGAGAGGATGTAGACTCCTGGGGGCCTTTGCCTGGGATGCGAATGGTCTGGTGGTGCTGGAATCCTGAGTGGCCCTGCCTCGGTAGCTCCCTGGCCTTGGGAGCTTGATGAAGGGATTAAACGGCTTGATGATGTAAACAGAGTGCTCAGCTCAGGGATGGGCAGAGAAAAGCTACTAAGGCAACATCGGGTCTTCCTTCTCCACTCACCTTCATCATTATTTCCAACCCTGGGTTTTAGGGTGTTTTGGCACCCAGCATGGCTCTGACAGGTAACAAAGTGGCTTAAATTTAACCTAGCAAAACCTATGAGGGAGATGTTTAGGGTTTCCTGGTGGGCCCCATGAAATGACCAACAGTGCCTGCAAGAGGACAGGACAGCTTGCAATGAACAAGAACAGGAGCCCAAGCCCCTGGGGGCAGAGGGACCACCCACCAAGGAGCCACCAGGGGCAGCTTGGAGTCTGAGCCCATGTAAACAGGTTGTCCCAGTAAAGGTGCTGCTTGCCGACCACCTTGTTGGGCATGTGACCTGACCCTTCTGGGGAAAGCAGGAGGTAGTGATTGTGTCTCCCTTGACCAGTGATGAGAAGTTAGAAAGTGGGTCCCACAGTGCCTGGCACAAAGGAAGAGTTTCTCTGGTCATCAGCTCCTGACCTTTGGACTCCATGCTGTAAGAGCAGTGGTGACAACCTGGAGCACATCCTTGGGGGGCAAGGTATGACAGGGTGGAAAGGATGTAGGCTCTCCATGCCGGGGAAGCTGAGCGGGCAGAGCTAGCCTCATCCCCACCACTCCTCACCTTTCTTGTGGGATCCATCTACACTGGCTGCCTTCTGCCTTCTCAAAGGCACTTGCTGCCTCAGGGTCTTGGCATAGTTCTCTTTGCCTGAAACATTTTTTTTTAATTTCCCAATGGTTGGCTTCTTCACATGCTTTGCTCTTCTTTCAAATTTCACTTCCTTGGAGTGAAATTCCAAGGAATTTCTTCCTTGTCCTTCTTGGCAGAGTGGTCCTCATGGTCCCTGGCTCAGTCACCCTCTGCCAAACTCTGCGCTTGTTTCTTTTATAATCTTTGGCATGTGGCATCATTGTGTTACTTGTCTGTTTACTCCATTACAATCGATTGCCCACACCCACCGTGAGCTCTGTGAGAACAGACGGATGGCTGATTAGTGACTGCTGTCTCTCCATCACTTGGCCCAGTGCCTGCCACATAGTGATGCTTAGTAAATATATTTGGGCGCTAATTGTCCAGGGGTAGAAACTCCTAGGTGGCATCTCTGGACCAACCTAAGGAAGGTGTTTCAGAACTTCAGTGACTGAGTGCCCCTTCACCAGGGATGCCTGAGTCCAAAGCAGGAAACCCACATGTTGAGGATGCTGTGTAAAGTTGTTAGAAAATCTTCATCTCCTTTCAGAGGAGTTTAGGGCCTTAGTGATATCTGCCTGTCTGTAGCTTCCTTCTGTGAGTCTAACTCTGGCCTCTGAAGGTGGAGGAAGCTGGTAAGAGCAGCCCTTATAGAGCACACTGCCCTCTCTGATTGGGTGGGTCACTGTTTTGTTTGCTTTCTCAGCCTTTGTAGCTGCCACCAAGAGCCATCCATCAGAAAAGGGGAAAAGAAGGAAATGGACACAAATTCAGTGCCTGATAGTATCAGTTAGTTTTTGTTGCGTAAACAAACAGTCCCACAACTTAGGATGGCTTAAAACACCATCCATTTTATTTTGCTTAGGATTATATAGGTTTGCCAGGTGGCTATTCTGCCCTGGCCAGCATGTTCAGTCTCTGCTGGGCTCTCTGATGTGTCTGAGATGCTTTCGTGATGTCTCTGGTGTTCAGCAGGCTGCCACCTGGCTGCCTGGCTCCTCTGCTGTGTGGGTTCCTCTCTTCCAGCAGCCTGGCTCAGGCTCATTCCTGTGATGCTTTCAGGCTTCCGAGTGCAGCAAGAGGCTGAGCCCAAGGCACAGTCACTTTTTAAAGCCTCTGCTATGGCATGTTGTTGATGGCTTACTGGCCCAAGCAATTCCCATAGCCAAGCCCACAGTCAGTCTGGGAAGGAATGACCCAAGGGTATGGTTACAGGAAGGCAGATATTGCAAACAATCTACCACTCTCTCTGTGTAGGTGATGACATCTGATCTATTCCTCAATAGGTCTCATTCACTCCTTAAAATAAAGACGTTTATTGTTGTTGTTGTTGTTGTTTTTTTTTTTTTTTCATGGATAGGGACCCTGAAGTTTAAGGAAGTTAAAGGAGGTGCATTCACATAGTTGGAAGTATCTAAGTGAAAATTGTACTAGATGAATTTAAACAGGCAAGAAAGATGTTATCCAAGACTGTTGCAATAGGGAAGACAGACCAAAGACAACTGAGCTGAAAGAAAAGGCTGGAGAGTTTTTAAGACCCAACATTCTTAGGCTACTTGTGTTTGCTACTTGACCTTACCAAAGGAAAAGTAAACTTTCTCGTATCTTCATGACAAGATACAGTTTTAAAAGTTGGAGCAAGGTGCACTGAAGTTAGGCTCCTACCTTCCTGAAGAGACTGGGAGGTAGGGACCCTATCCCCTTCAGTGTTTACATTTCGGAGAGATGGTTCCCCTGTCCGTGAGAAAGACATTTCTTGGGTTGTAAAACTGGTAAGTGACCAGGAGAAGATTTACATACACTTCAGAGGGGCAGAGAGAGAATTTACAATTGCAAGTTTTCTAAAGTAGATGCTCTGAGAAAAGGCAGGGGAGGGTCCTATAGCCAGGAGGAAACCTGTCTAAAAGTATAGTTAAACCAAGGGAAACGTTAAGGCCGTCTTGGTCAGAACTGAGATTTGAACCTAGGACCATCTGATTCTAACTCTCATGTGTTCCTTCCTCCAGGATCACATACAATACAGGCTGCAGTTTGGGGAGATGGGTCCGTCACCATTTAGAGGCAGCTTGGGCAATTTCTGAAGAATTTGTCTTCTTATTTCAATAAGAGAATGTATTTAACACATTGATGGATCCTATAAAATTGCAGATGCAGCATACCGGAAAAACGATCTTAAAATAAAGCTGTAGAATTCTAGCTCCACAATGTCAGAGCCGGAAGGGGTCACGAAGACAAGTTAATCTATTCCCCTGGCTGCACAGGTGGGAACCAAGGTCTTGCCCAAGGTCATAGAACGAGACCAGGTTAGATCTTTAGCTGCACCCAGGGCTCCAGACTCCCAATTCCCATTGCTGAGCTCTTTCTACCCTATCCTCTGAGGCTTTGCTCCAGTGGCTTCTCCTGTTTTCCATTTTTTTTTCCTTCTTTCTTTTCTTTTTAAAGGCTCACTAGCAGCTACTGCTCCAAGGCAGAAAATATATTCATTTAAATGACTTCGTTTGGAAATAGAAGCTTGAATAATGATGTTACCATTTATAATTGCTCTGATTAACCACACCACGTTTTGCAGTTTAGAATAAAAAAAAAAAGCCTCATTCCTTTTGTGCTGTGAATTTCAATTGCCTTCTCTCAGGAAGACCCCTCCAGGCATGTTTGCGTGCTCCCCAGCTCCTGGAACCTCAGAAAGGCCCCTCCAGGCATACCGGTGTGCTCCCTGGGTTCTCTGGCTGAGATTTGGGGCTGGACGCAGGGAAGATGTTCTGGGAATACCTGGTTGATTTGAGATTTTGCAACAGAAGCTACCTGCTTCTACAGTCATATACCTTTGTAGCGAAGTGTAATACTCCTTTGGGGAAATCACAATGCCCAGACTTGGAGACCTGGGAGAAGGGGACCTAGAGTTTTTCTATTAGTATTTGATGCACACTGTAGTTGTGTCCCTGAAGTTACAAAGGAGGTGGGATCATCCATAATTTATCTGCCCTTGAATATGTCTTCTTAGATGGATTTACTTTTACCCTTTTTTTTAAACCTTGAGGGTATTTCACTTATCGTTTGGCATTTCACCCGTATGAAATAAGAATCACGCTACAGTGAAAAAAGGCAAAACTTAAGAAAATATAGGTAAATATTTATTTGATGGGGGGGGGGAGTAAGGGCTTTTCAAGTATCAAAGCCAAGAAACAAACACTATAAGGAGAAAGTAAATGTTAATTATGGTTCTTCATTCTTTCCATTCCTCTGCCTGGCATTTTGGATTTTGAACCTAGGGTCTTGATTGGTCTTTGAACTCTTTTCTTTGATTTTTGTGCCTGTTTTGGGTTTTTCCAAATTATGTAACCATAGGCACTTGTTGCATTTTCCCAGAAGAGGAACTAAATCAGGCTGGGTGTCTAGCCTTGACATTGCTGTGGTTAAAAATTTGAATAACATATTCGGATAATATTATGCATGACCTTCTCAAAAGCTGGGGTATGGGCTCTTCTGTTTCTTCCCTCTTTCTCTTGGCAATTTGACAGAGTTTCCTAAAATTGTAATTCCGAAGGGTGGCAAAGATACAGCTAAATGGTTATTTGTATACTATATTCATAGACATATAAGCTCACGTACCCTTTTCTTAGGAAAGTTTGGAAAGATATATCAAGAACCTTTAAGCATCTTCCATAATCCCATGTTTAAAAAACAGTGCTCTAAGATAATAAACAGATGTGTGCTATACTTTATCTATAATTAAATCTAACTCTTTGTTCTTTCTAGGATTTGAGAGGATGAGGTGGGAATTTGGTTGCCTGTGTTCATGATACACATAGAGTTAGGGCTGCTTTGGCAGGAGGCCCAGTGCACATCTGTTTTGATGATGGTGATG
The DNA here is from genome assembly GCF_040939455.1 of Microcebus murinus. Taxonomy (NCBI): domain Eukaryota; kingdom Metazoa; phylum Chordata; class Mammalia; order Primates; family Cheirogaleidae; genus Microcebus; species Microcebus murinus. The sequence goes on along the minus strand of NC_134119.1, from coordinate 38,932,443 downwards.
TGCACAGCTCCATATATTTGACATAGTTCTCTCAATCATTGTGGTCCAGATGAGAGACGTGTAAAGTGGGCATGATAATGCTAGTCTTACAGGGTTTTTGTGTAGGGGAGAAGAGAATGCGTATGGTAAGACCAAGTGCTTTATCACCATATCTAAGTAGTTTTTTTTTTTTTTTTTCTTCAGTGAATAAGACTGATAGTTTTGGATGCTTTAGCCTTCTGTGTAGATTCCCCTGGGCTCCTTACCTGTCTGTTGCCTGGTGTTGGCTGGAACCTTAGCTGGCATCCCCTCCAAATTAGGGGTTGGTATGGGCATGGTGGCAATTCTATATCATTTCCTCAAGCATCATAATAATGTCATGAGGGCAGTTTAAAACAGAAGCTTTTATAGAAAATATTTCCACAAAATAAAAGAAGTTTATAAATTTCAGATAATTTTTAAAACAAAAATTTGCTGAATGAAATATTTTGTTAAAAAAGTATGTACCTACTACGCAAAATATGTAAAATATAGGAAAATAGAAAGACTAGGAAAACAAGAATGCGCACATTTTCTGACTTGTCAAAGGTAACTGTTGGTCATATATTCATGTGTTTCCTCTGTGAATTTTTGTGTAATTGAAATCATGCTGTACATGTTGTCACGCATCTTGCTTTTTTTTATTTAACCATAAAATATACACTTTTCTCGTGTTATTAAAACTTGTTGTAAAGATAGCTTTGAATGGCTTCATGATATTCCATTCACTGGATATTAGATAATTATTCATCTCAGTTATTTTAAAGCCAATGGAAAACAATACTGGTTTTCATATCTGACGTTTTTCTGTCTCTTATTCCTTGTGTCTGTATCATATATTCCACAAATGATTTCCTTGTTCAGAATATCAGGCTCAGGGCTGCAGAATTATACCTTTGTTCAGTGTCAATAATGACTCACGGTTAAATCTATAATGCATTCTAGTTATTTTTTAAAATATTATGTTGTCTAAAATTTCCATTGGACATGGAGATGGTTCAGTGGCACGAGAAATCACGCTCAAAAAGTGAAGTGAAAAGTGCATTTCTGATTGAAGTGAATGCTGAGGACAGGTGGAAAATGACTATTGGGATGGTCCTGGGAATAGCTTTTGTTTTAATTTTTGTTAAGAATTGGGATTAGTGAAACAAAAAAAGAGGAGCGCGTTCCATTTTGTGGGATATGTGAATACAGTCAAAATTGAACAGGTTTTTCTCCTCTCTGTCTCTGGCTGTTGTGGAACTTGTACTAATTTTCTGGAGCTGTTCACCCAGCGCTTGCGATGGCTTTTAGCAGAAACGATCTAATTTCAGGAGCCTGTGAAGAGGAAAGGGAAATGTGTTCTCACGACTGTGAGTCAGTGTGGAGTGAAGGAAGCTGCGGAGAAGCTCTGCGTGTGTCTGTGGGTGTGGAATTGCACGAGTGTGTGTGTGCATGTGTGCTGGGGTGCGATGCATTTGCAGAGATAATTAAGTCTGAGAGGGGAGGAGAACCTGGAAAATGATGACAAAGTTGGGTGAAACTACTGCTCGACTTGCTGAAGTTCATGAATGGGAAGATCTACTCCTGGGCTCAAAGATTTGGGGGTGATATGGCTTAGCGGTAGTTGGTGAGAAAATAGCTAGAGGTGTCGGATGATGGGGAGTGCGAGTAAGGAGTGGTGACCAGAGAAGCTACTCGAGTTTCTCAAGACCTTACAACTGAATCCATATCAGTGCCTGTTTAATTGCAAAGCCCCTCCACATTGTGCCATGCACCTGTTCAGCTGCAGTCAGAGCAGTCTGCTGCTGGCTGGGGAGATACAGGCAGGCAGTGGTGATGGGCTGCTCTTAACGAAGGGCAGATAGCACTCAAGGACACTCAAAACTTGCAAAAACGGCAGTCCAGAGTTTGCCCTGCTTTCATTTTACACACCCTTGGCTCTCTCCCTAAACACTCTTGGAGCTAATGGGACCGCAGTGCTGGGAACCACCGTCCTGATTAGCACCTTGCTTTTGCACCTGTCAGACAAGGCAGCTCATTACCTGGAAATCATACTCAGTTTTCCGAATAAATGGAGTACCGGTAAATAACTGCAAACAAAATTTATCCATTTATACCTGGGGCAGGTGTGCGAACGAACACACTTTGCTTTCTACTATTTTATGTTGTATGCATTTCAAGCCAGAAACCTACCCTTTGAGGCTTTAGCCAAATTTTGTTTGGTAAGAAAGATAAAGATATTTATCCCTGTTTATTTAATTGATTCAGCAGCATATTTAAGCACCTGCTATGTACCAGGTACTATTCCAGGTAAGTGGGGCTGCCGCGGCAACGGGGCTGAGGTTGCTGCACCAGAGAGTTTACAGTTTGCAGAAGAGAGAGGCAGTGCATTAGGAATCAAATAATTGCAGGGAATGAGTTCAGGGAGGAGAATGACCAGGTGATATGAGAGAGAGCGATGAAGAGGTGGGCAGAGATTGCAGCCATCTCTCTGAGGAGGTGGCATTTGAGCTGATATTTGAGGCCCGGATGCCAAGAGTGCACCTACCTCATGAAGACCTGGCGGGGCATCCAGCTTTTTTGTGGTTAAGTTTTTGTTTCCTTCCCCAAACTTGCTTCCTTCCTCTGTCTTCCCTAGATCAAAATGGCACCACCATCCTTCCATTTGGTTGGTGAAAATGCAAATACAGGCATTATCCCTGATTCCTCATTTTCCCTTTCTCCCCTCATCCTCCTGTCTCCACTCCTGAAAGATATTCTCAGTCTGATGACATTCTTGTCTCCATCTCCACAGCTGTCGTCCTGTCTCCCTGGACCACTGCAATAGTTTCCCGATTAATCTTCCTGCCTCCACTCTCGTCTTCCCCATTGCCCCGTAATTATTTTTCACTCAGTGGTTAAGGTGCGCTGATCAATACAGTAGTAACCAGCCACATGTGGGCATTGAGATGAAAATTAATTAAAAGAATAAAATTAAACGATCAGTGTCTGGGTCACACCAGCCACAGTTCAGGGGCTTAGTATCCCATGTGGCTGGTGTCCAGGACACATGACAGTGTAGACCTAGTACACTTCCATCATTGAAGGAGGGTCTTTTGGAGAACCCCGAGCTAGGGGGAGATTTCCAAAATATACATCAGGTCACATCCCTCCCTGCTTAAAGCCTGGAATGTTTTCACAAGTCCCTTGGAATAAAACTCCAACTCTTTTCTGACTTACAGAATCCCACATCACCTGGCCCCTTCCCACTTGTCCAGCCTCATCTCAGTCTTTCTTCCTTGGTCCTTACTTTCCAGCCATACTCACACTTCCTGTTTTCAGAAAGCAAAGAGATTGTTCCCTTCTCGGGACCTTTGCAAGAGTTCCCGCCTTGGGTTCCCTTTGCTTGGAATGCCCTCCTTCTGCTCCCCAAACCCAAACAAATTCTTTGCATTGATGGCTCCTCCTTGCCATTTAAATCTCAAAATAGACATCCCAACCTCCAGAAGACCTGCGTTGAATTCCACCCAGTCACTATCACATAGCCAAGTTAAATTGTCTGCCTGCTCTCATTACTATCTGATGTTTTGCTTGTACACTTATTGCTGGATGATCCATTGTGTGTCTCAGCCTACTAGTGTGTGAGCTTCCAAAAGGCAAAGGCCTTGTCTGTCTGATTCAAAGTTATAATCTCAGTGCCCAGAACTGAGTGCCTCATAGTAGGTGTTCAATTAATATTTGTTCTAAGAATGAATGAATCATCTTAGGTAAGCACGACTACTGCTAGCCCATATGGTTCCTTTGTTTAAATTAGAAAAAGGCACCCTTGGCTCTAGGATGAACTTGTCTAGCGACCAGCCTACACAACTGAGCCTGGTAGCCCTGAGAGCTGAGGTGGAGGTGATCTTTCTAAAAGGAAGGGGGAATAGGAAGTACAAAGTCCTTGAGGCAGGAATATATTTGATATATTTGAAAAAAAAAAAAAAAAAGAGAGACTGGTATGTTTGGAGCACAGTTTGTGAGGGGGAGCACAGAATAAAAAAGAAAAAACTGGGAGAGGTGGGCAGGGGACAGATCACATGAGGCCCAGAAGGTGGTGGTAAAAAAATTGTATTTTCTTCCAAGTACAGTAGGAAGTCGTTGGAGGATTTTAAACAGGGGAGACCCATCTGATTTATGATTTACTTATTCTTACAGTTTAATTTATTTGCCTTTATGGGTAAATCTGTTTCAACATTTTTCCTAGCTATATGATTTGGGGAAACTTTTAATTTTGAGACTAGTTTTCCCAAGGGGTGGGGACTTGCTGCTCTGAAGACTGAAAAAAGCCTCAAACAACACTTTCAAACACAGCCGTTAGGTTCCAAACACACTTTGACTCTTCTTTGAAATGCCTTCTGACATGCATCACTGCTAATTTTGGAGGTTAAAACCCTTGGTTTTCTCCTAAAGGTGACAGAGGAAAACTAATTAGGAAAAATCCAAAATAGTTGAATGTGGTTATTTTGTTAGGGTTTTGAAATGTAAATAAAAATTGTGCCCAGTGCTTCTCTTGGCATGGGAACACCTATTCTGCCTGGTGTTTGGTCTTAGAATTCATCCGCCTGGGAGCAGGAAAGTGTGGAGATACATTGTGAACACAGCCTGAGACCAAAGGAAAAATGCATCCCGTTATTCCAAAAGTACTTATATTCCCTCCATTCTAAGATATTGTAAAGACAAAGGCACCATTGGTTAAGTGTCAGTTTTCTGGGAACAACGACATAAACAGGGATACTAAAAGTACACATCAATTGCAAGAAGGAACCGGATTTCAGAGAAGTTAAAATGTGAAGCAAAGTGTCTATTTCTCTCTCTCTCTCTTGCCCCCACATATGATCTATCATCTATGCATGAAACCAAGACTAATATAAGACTTGCTGTATTCTAAATACTTTAAATATAGACTCACTTAATCCTCATGACAATTCTTGAGGTGGGTGCTATTACCCCCATGTTCCAAATAGGGAAACTGAGGCACAGAGAGGTTATGTAACTTGCATAGGGTCATACAGCTATTAAGTGGCTGATGTAGGATTTCAATAAGAGCTGTCTGGCTCCAGGGTCTGATTTAACCCCTGTAGTATGAGAAAATGTGATAATTTGGTGCCGTCTAACCATCAGCAAATTAACAGATGTCTTTCTTTGCTTTTCAACCTTTGCTAGATAGTTATCTAACTATGACTGATGCTATTGTTGTATTTGACTGCAGATTTGAAACAAGGTCTATATCCTAAGATGTGTTTTAATAAAGCATTGTCATTATGGTTCTGATGCCCTGGGGGCTGCCTTGTTCCTGGACGGTCTAAGAAGGCACATCCTGACTTCCTGCTTAAGAACAAGCAGACAGTGCTGCTGGGCTGAGTGGGTGGAGGCTGAGACCAGCTGGAAGGGGCATTTATTGAAGGTAGCAACGCCCAGGGGCTAGCCACAGCAGCTCAGGAACCATGCTGCCTAGCACAAGTTGTGTTTAAGCTGTGTAAACTCAGGCAAGTTCCTTAACTCCTCAGGGCCTCTTTCCTCATCCATAAAATGGGTTTAACAAGTTAACAACCTCTTATCTGCAGCTCTTGGGCCAAATGTGTTTCTGAATTTGGTTTATTTAACTTTTTTAGGAATGCAAAATACATAGGAAGTATTATACCACATTATTAGTATTTATTAATAACATACCTCTGGCCCCAGCGGGGGGCTGGGGTAGCATCCCACAATCAAGCATGTTGGGTTTTTTTTTTTAGCAGTAAGTATGAATATTAACATGAAGAAGGCTATATAAAAACTGTAAACAAATGCACATCAGTTTAACTCAAATCTTAGCACCAAATAAGTTTGTGGCACCAAACTTCAGAAAAAAATCTTTTGGTTTTCCAAGCTTTTCAGGATTCAGAATTGTTAGGTCAGGGTTTGTGGATCTGCAGCTACCTCAGAGGATGCTTTTAGGGAGGTAAAGTCTTAGCATGTTCCATAATGCACAGTGAAGTGCTCAATAATTTCGTCTGTTATTATTTGTTCATGTGTTTTCAAGTCATCACTGTAGAGCAGTGGTGAGTGTAGCTGGCAGAGAGACTGGTGGTCCCGGCCACACCCTGAACACCTTGTAGCGATGACTACTGGATTTTGCAGCTCTGATGTAGAGCCCAGAGCACCTGGGGGCTCTCAGAACCCACGTCCCCCCATCTTCTGGGTTGCACCAGCATCTTAACTGGCTTTTGGTTGTTCTGGTAAAGATAAAAGGAAATGAATCAGAAGGACCCCTTCCCATCCCACCCCTGGGCAGAATGATCCTTTCTGCTGAATCCTTCCTTTTTTGTGGCTGTAAAATGAGGGGGAAATTGAGAAGCACAACAACAACCAAAAGAGCATTTTCCTTTAGGCGAGCACACGTGTGACACCCCATTAACGACAAGTGACATCTTCTTCCATCTAGCAAGAATCAACACAATACTCATGTAAGCAGTCATTGCGGGTGCCAGAAGCGGATGATGACTTGTCAGTTTCCATCCTGTCAGTCATTTTCAGGCAAACGGTGTGTCTCTGGGATCCACATGGACGTAGCTGCATGTTCGCAGCCCCGTGCATTTCTCTGTAAGTGCTTGATGGGTCTTCTGCAGCTGTGGTCCCCAACCCCCGGGCTGCGGACCTGTACTGGCCCGTGGCCTGTTAGGGACTGGGCCGCAGAGCTCCGCTGGCAGCGCCCCCATCCCCATCCATGGAAAAACTGTCTTGTATGATACTTAGGAACCTGCAGGCTGCACCACTGTGCTAGAGCTTAGAGCAGTGACCCGGCTGAGGCCCACTGAGGCAGCTCTGGAGGGTTGGAGATCTTGCAGCTTGTGATGGACAAATAGAACATGGGAAGAGTCAGACAGAGCTTGGCCCTGGGGCCCCGGCGTGCCACACTGTGGCTGTGAGACCTCGGCTAGTGTCCACAGCTCTGTCAGCCTCAGCTTCCTTCCTTGTGAATGGAGGTAATAGTAACTCCTTTCCTCACCAGTTCCTTGTGAGGAGTAAATGACATGGTGCCTGTGGAAGTGACTTGCCAACTGGGAAGCTCCAGGAAATGCCAGTCTTGTTACGAGGCATTTGCTGTCAGTCAACTTCTGATTTGCCACATCGAGTTCATTTGCGTAACTCTCAGCCCTTCCTCTTGTGTCCTGGAACCCTTCTGTATTTAACTGTCTCAGTGAGTTGTGCATTTGCTGGTTCCTGTGGTCCTTTGGCAGTTTGTGTGTTCATCCACACATTCCTGTCTCACCTACCCATCTGTCTCTCCGCTGGATCCCTGCTGTGTGCCAGGTATTAGGCTAGGTTCTGGGGTACAAAGGTGCATCGAATAAGGAAGGACCTTGCCCTGAAGTAGCTCACAGGCCAGTGGGGACTGGACAAGTCCACAGACGAGGGTCATCAGGTGTGGTTGGTGCTGTAACTCAGGAGCAGGCTACAGACAATGGGGATGCAGGGGGAGAGAGCTGGGCTCTGTTGGGGGTGGCAGTGGAGGTAGAGGGAAGAGCTAACAGAGTCCATAAAAAAGGAGGTGAACTAGAACAGAGACTTGAAAGGGGGAAGGGCCTAGCCAGGAGAAGGAATTGCATGTGCAGGGGCAGTCCTGGCTGGAGCAGGATGTGTGTTGGGAGTGGGTCTTGGCAGCTAAAACGTGCGAGAGGCAGGCTGGCGCCAAGTGGTGGTAGCCTGCAAACAAACACTGGGCATCGTGGGTTTAATCCCGATGTCTGTGATTGGGTTGCCAGCCATCGATGGAAGGTTTTAGGCAGGAGCTTATGGGTCTTTGGTTTAAGTATTTGTCAGTTCTTCCTGACATCTGGTGGAGGGACGGGCTTAGAGGGGGCGAGGCTGAAGTCAGGGAGGCCAAGGAGGAGGCTGCTGCAGTGGTTTGAGTGGCAGCCCAGGAGAGAGGGAGGCAGCAAGGGGCTTGAGGAATTGCAAATGTTGCCGAGGCATTCAGGATGTATTAGATTCCTAGCACTGCAAATTACCATGAACTTGGTGGCTTAAAACAACACAAATTTGTTCTCTCACAGTTCTGGAGGCCAGAGTCTGAAACCAAGGTTTAAGCAGGACTGCATTCCCCTGAAGGCTCCACGGGACAATCTGTTCCTTGTCTCTTCCAACTTCTGGTGGCTGTCAGCATTCCTAGTGGCTGCATCGCCGCACTCTCTGCCTGGGTCTTCACGTGGCCTTCTCTCCCATGTGTCTGTGTCTTTCCTCTTCTGTTTCTTATAAGGACACTTGTCATTGGATTTAGAGCCCATCTTGGTAAACCAAGATGAACTCATATCAAGAGCCTTAAATTAATTACAGTTCTAAAGACTTATTTTCCAAATAAGGTTGGATTCACAGGTTCAAGATACTAGGAGATGGACATGTCTTTTGGGGGCCACCTTTCAACCCACTGTAGCCACCAGATGGGTGGATCAGGTCCTGTTCTCAGGGTGTCTTTAAGCTGTGGGAGGGCGGGCTGGGCTCTGGCACAAATGTCACAGCAAACTTGTATAAACTCGTCATCTGCTGAAGTGTCATATCACCTCCCTGCAGCGCCTTTCCAGTGTCTGATGAGTATATAATACCAGACCAAATGCTTCTCTTAAAGAAGGTATCGTAATGGCTACAACAAATGGAAGTTAAAGCAGGGGAACTCTTTAGAAATAAAGTAGAAATTCAAGTGACTGTTATTTGCGGAGAATCTAATTTTCTCTGACAGTTCCGCAGGTACCTTGAAACAATCTCTTAAGAAAAATGTATTTTCTGAAGACATTTCCCGGCGAATTTTACAAACTTTTTCTCTGCCTGATGATCACATACAATGGAAAGAGCTACAGCCTCGCTCTATTTTTGTTTTTTTCCTTGTTTGTGCCCAGTTGCCGTTAATAATGTTGGCAGAGCTCTGCGTTGCTGGGAAGGCAGCACCGTTTTTTTTTTTATTTTTTATGTGGCTCAGATGTGGCTGCTGCTGACACCAGGGTGAAGGGACTCCCAAACCCACTGTCTTGTTCCTTTGGCGCACGTTCTCAGAGCACCCCCTGGAAGCTGGGCAGTGCTTTCTGCTGCAGATGCAAGGATAAGGCAGGCACAGTCCTGCTTCTGACTTGCAGGCTTGTAGGGGAAATGGACACACACATGGGCGTGGCAGCTTGTCGGACATGGTATATCGAGGGCTGTGATGAGAGAGCAGGTGGGGCTGGGGGAACACAGAGGAGAAATAGAAATAGCCATGAGTATACAAAATACCACCAGCCTCCTTAGACATCAGGGATGCGGATTAAGATAAGGTACCGTTTTCACTCGTCAGGCTAGGCAAGGTAAAATTAAAATGGTGTAATACCTAGTGTTGGCAAGCATGGTAGAAATTAGTTTCACGTACCGCTGGTGGGAATGCGAGTTGAACAAGCTTTCTGGGAGCCGATCTCATGAAAAGTTCAAAGGACTCAAAAAGGCAAATCTGTCTATTCAGGGTCACTTCCTTTCTGTGGTATTCCCCAGCTTCTCGGTTTTCCCACCTCCATCATGGCGCTTGCCACTTGGAATTAGAATGTTCTGTTGGGTAGCTTGTCATCCCACTGCACTGAGACCAGGGCTTCTGTCTCTTGAGTGCCTAATGCCAAACTTTTTCTGAACCTCCTAGCCGGGTAATTGCTTTAAGATCAGGTGTCCCTTGAATGTTGTTGTCTTTGTAGAATTTTCCTAGATATTCTTGTAGGATTATTTTTATAGATCAAATTTAGGATTGCTGTGTCAGCCCGCTCCCCCAAGCCCCCCACTGTTACCAAAGAAAATTAAATTGGAGTATTATTTTGGATTTCTTAAATGTATAGATGAATTTAAAGAAAAGCAACATCCTGACCATGTTAAGTTTTTCCATTCATGAGCATCATGTGCTTCTATTGGTGGAAGTTTTATTTTATGGCTCTTAGTTAAGTTTAATAATATTTTTACAAGTACTGAATCTTTCTGGTTAAGATTATTTGGGGTTTTAAGACAGTGATTTGCTGGAGCCAGCCCATACTTGCTTATAAGAGCTGATTATTAAACTTTCAGAATTTCTATGAGGTAGTTGTTAAATATAGGCATTCTTTTTTTTTTTTTTTTGAGACAGAGTCTCGCTTTGTTGCCTAGGCTAGAGTGAGTGCCATGGCGTCAGCCTAGCTCACAGCAACCTCAAACTCCTGGGCTCAAGCGATCCTTCTGTCTCAGCCTCCCAAGTAGCTGGGACTACAGGCATGAGCCACCATGCCCGGCTAATTTTTTTTTCTATATATATTAGTTGGCCAATTAGTTTCTTTCTATTTATAGTAGAGACGGGGGTCTCGCTCTTGCTCAGGCTGGTTTCGAACTCCCGACCTCGAGCAATCCACCCGCCTCGGCCTCCCAGAGAGCTAGGATTACAGGCTTGAGCCACCGCGCCCGGCCAAATATAGGCATTCTTAAAGCTTAAGTGACTTAAACCTACAACTGTATAACTTCTATTGAAAAACAAAGATAATAAATACTCAAAACTCATGACTTTCTAATTATTTTACTACTTTTATTATATTATCTGTAGTCTTGGAGTTATTTATATCTATTGCATATCTGTATGGTGGAAACACTGTATGATAGCCTCCTGTTGCATGTCTCTTCCAAGTTCTGCCTTTAGTGCTAACATGTGGGTTGTTTGAATTAGGTCATTGTGGGAATATATAAACCATAGATATCAGCAAATGCTATAAATCAGGACTTTCATTCCCAGAGGACCTGTTATTAAACATTTACAGTCACACCTCTGTCTATAGAAGAGTGTCTATTTATATCACTGCATGTGTGTATGTATATGTGTGTGTGTGTATTTATAGAATGGGATGTCTTCTTCCCCTGCTTTCTATTTTTTGTTGGTTGATAGGATTATATGAAAAAGCTATGAGTTTATTTACTTTTATGCTGGATATCTTACTGAATTTGAGTATAAGTTACAATAATTTCTCTGTTGATTACCATGGCATTTCTAGATAGATAATCACTTTCAAATAACGATAATTCCACTATTTTACCAAGAATTTAAATCAAGAATGGATATTTATTCTAATAATATATTTTGGCATCTATTGATATATGATTTTAAACTTAAAATACATTTCTCCTTGGATTAAATATGTTAATTGATTTATTAATGCTGAATATCTCTGTCTTTCTGATTTACTTGATCATGTCATTTTATTTTTTTAATATATGAGAGGGCTTGGCTTCTTGATTTTGTTTTGAATTTTTATATGTATACAGTAGAGGTTTATGGGTTTGTAATTTTTACAATTTTTTTTAGATTTTGGTATCATGGTTATGACAGAAATCTTGAATAGTGCTGTGTTGTGTCTTTTTCTCTGCTCTGTTTAAATTTATCAATAGTTAAATGTTCTCTAACCTTTGGCCTCATGGTCAGATAATACAGCTTATAAAACACAGAAATTATCTGTTGAGGGTTTCTTGTGGCCTTACTGTTATTAATTTTTGGTCATAATTTTACAAAAAGATACTCAAAGCACAGGAAAAATAATTTTATGCAGGAAAACAGATATATGTCTTTAAATTAATGTCATTAATTTTATTAGTCATGACTTCTTTATCCTTATTTAAATTTTCCCTTTTTGATCTGTCAAGACTTAAAAGAGATATGTTAAATTCTTGTACTATTATTGTATTTTTGTTGATTTATTGGTTTCTAACAGTTTGCTTGAGATTTTTCAATGCAGTGTTACTTGCTGTAGAAAAGGTCATGGTAGTTAAGATTTCTTTGTGAATTATGCCTTTTATGAATGTAAAATGGCTTTTTTGTACTATTTAATGCTTTGTCTTTGAATTTCCACTTTGATATGGATATTGGGACACCTGCATTTTTTTCTATTGACATTTGACTATTAAACCTACCCATTTTTTCAAATTTAATCTTTTGGGGAATCTAATTACTTAAGAGTATGTGTAATGGAAAACATTCAGATATACACCATTTTTGACTCAGTTGGTGAGTCAATGTCTTTTAATACAGAAGTTGAGGTTATTTATACTAATATCATAACTGCTATATTCTGTCTGAATTTCATTATCTCATTGAATTCTTTCTGTTTCTTATGCTTGTTTTTTAAATTTGACTTTCTCCCTACCTCCCTTCTAGTGCAGGAGTTGGCAACCTACAGCCTATTTTGACAGCACCCAGGTTAAGAATGGCTTTACATTTTTAAAGAATTGCAAAAAAAAGAAAAAAAAACAGAACAAAGAATATGAAACAAGAACTGTGTGTAGCCCAGAAGTTTAAAATATTTACTATCTGGCTCTTCTAGAAGGAGTTTGTTGATTCCTTGTTTAGTAATTAGGTTTTCATATTCCATCCTGCTTTTAGTTTTACTATTGGATACATTTAGCTGTTTTAAAAACATATTTAATGGCAGATCTATTTGTATCGCTTTAAGGTATCTCCATATTGCTTTCCACAGAGGTTGAACTAGTTTGCAGTCCCACCAGCAGTGTAGGAGTGTTCCTATCTCTCTGAAAAGACACCTGCACTCCCAATTACCCATCAATACATGAGTGGATTAATAAAATGTGGTATACGTATACCATGGAGTACTATTCAGCTCTAAGAAACAATGGTGATATAGCACATCTTGTATTTTCCTGGATAGATCTGGAACCCATACTACTAAGTGAAGTATCCCAAGAATGGAAAAACAAGCACCACATATATTCACCAGAAAATTGATATTAAATGATGAGCACCTAAGTGGACATGTAGGAATTATGTTTATTGGGTGTTGGGCAGGTGGGAGAGGGGAGGAGGGGATGGGTATAGATATACATAATGAGTTAGATGTGGACCGTCTGGGGGATGGTCATGCTTGAAGCTCAGACTTGTGGGGGGAGGGGGGGCAAGGACATTATACACAACTTTAAAACTTGTACCCCCATAATATGCTGAAATAAAAAAAGTATATATTTAAATTTAACTTTTCTGAAAACTCATCTGTGATTGTCTTCAAAATACAAAATACCTTATTGACTTCCCTTTGTGCAGGGTGGAGTGGGCAGCATAGTTTTATGTACCCTTATATAATCTTGATTCATTTCCTCAGTTGTTGATGATGAGTATGGATTTTTATCCCTGTTTCTAATAATTATTATTTAAACATATCTATCTTTTTAAAAAATTATTAACAGCATTTACATTCTATTTCTAACTGTATTTACATCGTTTTAAAGAAAATTTCATATTTAGTTAGCTTTGGTGCTCACTGACTGGCCTTGAAAAATATAATTGCCCATTTTCTATTTTAAAAAATAACTCCATTTGGTTAGGGTATTTCTCCTAGCACTTTGTAGAGGGATGGAGTGGATGGTAGAGGTGGTGTTTCTTCATGTCCTTTCTGAGTCCTTTTTCATTTGTAAATATCTTTCTGCTTCTTCCATACATGAGCATAGAATGCTTTAAACCTTGCTGATATCCAATCATTGGCATTTTCAGCCAGTACTTTAGAGAAGTCTGAGGTTAGTAATTTACTTATACAAATGTTTATACATACCAATACCTTGTTTTTTCTTCTTTGATGCTTGGAAAAATATTATTCAGGGTGTTTAAGACATTTGGTATAGTTAATTTTTTTATCTGTTGTAATCTATTTTTTACAAATTCCCATTATCCACAGAACATCTCTCTCTTATCTTTCATATTTCCAATTTTCTTTCTGGTCATTTTATTATTTGGAGCTTTCTCTCTGCACTGGTACCTACAATAACAGGCTCATCTCATATGCCGACGTTTCAGCACTCTGAAATCTCTAGGGAAAGTCTACATTTATTATCATATTCAATATTAGTACCTTAACTAATGATAAGAAAGGATCAACCCTATAAACTAGGCATAAGATATAGAAGCTTAGAGTTAATTCTGCATCTCTGTTCCTCTTTTTAATAAAGTACCTGTATGAGTTTCCTCTTGCTGCTGTAACAAAGCACCACCGATTTCATGGCTTAAAAACAAAAACATGGATTTATTATCTTACAGCTCTGGAAGTCACAAGTCTAGAGTCAAGGTGTTTCTGCAGGACATCTGTGTTCCTTCTGGAGGCTGTAGGGGAGCGCCTGTCTCCTTGCTGGAGCCCGCAGTCCTGGACTCCTGGCCCCATACCATTCAGAGCTCTGCTTCTGTGGGCATATCCCCTTCTCTGACTCTCCTCCTCCCTCCTTCATGTACAAGGACTCTGTGATTACACTGGGCCCACCATGTAATCCAGGAGAATCTCCCCATCTCAAGATCCTTAATTTAGTTACCTCCAGAGCATCCCTTTTGCTCTGATAGGTAACATATTCATAGGTTCTGGGGATTCCAATGTGGGTATTTTTAGGTGATCATTATTCATTTGACCACAGTGCCCTTGCCTGGTGCATTCAGAGTCCCCTTCCCCTGCACTCCCTCTTTAGCAGGCAGTTGAGTTGATCTCTTTCCCTTTCCCCCTGTCCAAAGGGCATCTTTGTTCATTTCTGTGAGGTGTCTGTTGTGTGGGTGAACATCGTGTTAACTCTTTCTCCTTCTATTCCAGGACACCCATTCCACTTCCTTCCAGCCAAATGTAACTGTAATATTTCTCCTTAGGGACTGACTTCTTATTTTCCTTATTCAATGAGAACCCAGTTGTGTACAATAACTAAAACATCCAGTATTTCTGAGCAAAAGAATCATAATATGGAGTTCCACTTGGAATGAAGGATAAAATAAGGTTTTATGTTCCTAGAGAACCTACAACACCATGGTGATCTTCATCGCTGCCTTCTTTTTTCCTTTGTTTCTGGTAAGTTTGAGTCTACACTTTAGTGCTTCCCTATTCCACAATTGTGCTCCTTATAGCTTTTAAATACATTAACATTCTCTTATCAACTATTGCATTCCAAACATTCTTTATTTTAATTACCTAACTTTACATTTTTTCTTAGCTTTTTAAACCACATCTCTTTTTATCTCTGTTCATCTAATTTTTTTTAAAAAAATTATTTCTTCATTGAAACTAGGTTTTCTTGAATTTATGGAGAATACAAAACAGATAGTCCTGAAATTTAATGGCATTTCATGCAATAAATCATCTTAGGAAAGTGTATTTTCTCTGCATACTTCATTCTCTCTTGGTTAATTTACAAAGTATCTTCCTAGCCCCATATTGGTTATATTTTTCATTTATAGTGATTTATAAATAGGGATAGTTCTACCTGTCCTGGTATGTTCTCCCAAAACAGGGGAATAAATTATTTGGGGTTTTGTTTACGCTCTGCTCAGGTGCGATTTCTGACATCTTATATCACCTGCTGTTTGTTTATTAGCAAGCCAGTTGCTTAAAGGGTGTGTATGTGTCCGTGTGTGCATGTACATTTCCCCAATATTGCTGGGAGAGGAAGCTGTAACAGGTGCAGTCTGGTGACTGTACATACTTGGAGAGGGTATGCTTCTATTAACTTGACTGAATAAGATATTTTGCTAAGCTTTAATTGTCTGTGTCTCTTCAAAATTCACATTTGAAACTTAATCCTTAATGCAATATTGTTATGAGGTGGGGCCTGTGGGGTATAATTAGGTCAGGAGGGCCCCACCCTCATGAGTGGGAGTAGGGCCCTGATCAAAGGGCTTGAGGGAGTCTGTTTGTCCTTCTGTTTCTCTTCCCCTGAGGGCACAGCAAGAAGGTGCCTTTTGGGAGTCAGAGGGCAAGCCCTCTCAGACACCAAGTCTACTGGTGCTTTGATCTTGGACTTTCCAGCCTCCAGAACTGTAAGAAATAAATGTCTCTTATTTATAAATTACCCGATCTAAGATATTTTGTTATAGCAACAGGAATGGACTAAGATATCTATCAAAGTGTTCATTAATATTGACTTAAGTTCTCACTGGTGACTGTATATGAGGGTGTTCCCAGTAGGTAGTAAGTAGGTTGGGTGGTCAAGGTGTAGGCATGCTATTAGTCATCTAGGAACAAGACACTCCTTGTTAGTGGATGGTGGGAGGGATGAGGTGTTTGGGAAGGGGGCCAGTCGTTGGATGGGAGAATTCCAGGAACCAGGCATGGAATGGGATAGGCTGGTGAGGTCCCAGATAGGGAGTGAGATCCCCCAGAAGATCGGGCACTCTTTATCTGTTGTAACCTGGGCCAGTTCTCTGCCTCCAATGCTTGTTCTCTCTTAGGCTTCTCCTCAGGACTTAGGAAATCTTCCTGAAAGTTCCAGCCAGTGTCAGCTATTCACGGAACCAAGGAAGGGCTTGTGCATGGGTCCTGGCTTTAAAGAAGGGAGCAAGGTCTTCTTGGGGAAGGTGTTTGTTGGAAGATGGAAATGAGAAGGATTCAAACAGAAGGGGAAACTTGGTCTGATACTCTGGGCTTTTTTTTTGTTTGTTTGTTTCTCTGTTGTCTCACCCAGGCTTAGTCCTTGGGGGATTTCATGTTATTATATGGTGGAGGCCAGTCACTGCATCTCTCTGAGGCTCAGTTTTCTCCTCTGTGCAATGGGGATAATAGCAATGTTTACTTTTGGGGGCTGTTGTGTAGATTAAATGAGATGATGTGTTTAAAGTACTTACCTCTGTCCCTGGCACAGGAATCTGTGCTCCATCAAATCTGGTTTTCCTGTCCTTTCTTCTCCTTGAGCTAAAGATGCTCTGCTTAGCGTAGTATTAGGAATTAGTTATTTCTTTTGGTCATCACTATTTCCTTTCCTTAACTGTTTATTATTATCATTTTTTAATTTAGCAAGTGCATACATAGCACTTTCTATGAACCAGGTACTGTTCTAAGCACTTTACTTATATCAACTCATCTAATTCTTAAACAGTCCAGTGATGTAGGTACTGTTTTATCCCCATTTTACGGATGAAACTATGGCACAGAGAGCTTAACAAACTGCTCAAAGATACCCTGGTAATACATCCAAAAGCAGGCAGTCTGGCTTCAGTTTACTTTTAACCATTAGATTAACCATTAGGTTAGGATGTTGGGCATAAGTAAGTGACATTCTTTAAAATAATACTTGAGAAATTGTAAAACATACAAGATGAAAAAGCATACTGGGTGAACTCAAATATTTAATTTAAGAAAGAAAGTGGGAATACTAAGAGAGTTCAGGAGGTAGAGATTACATCATATCACTATCATTAATCAAGGTGTATTGATTTTTCAGGCAAATACTGGGCTATATGAAGGCAGCAAAGGCAGAATTGCTGCCTTGAAGACATGGTTCTCTGCTAGGGGGGAGCTCATTGGTTAACAGCCGAGGGGTGATGAGTTGAGTTGACAATACATCTTGGTGTGCTGGGGATAGTCCCAGTTTATGGCTATTGTTCTCAGCATAATTATCATAACAGTCCTTTTCTTTCTCAAAAGTGTCCTGGTATAGATGATAAATTGTGTGTTTCCCTAGTAAAGATGTAGGGGGAGGTGCAGGGAACAACGTGGAGGTGAGAAAAATGTTCTAGCTCAATGTTCTATAAGGTTGGTGAGGCTATTGTGCAAGTGAGTTGGTTGGACCAGACAATTTCTGTTTGTTTGTTTGTCCCTCCCCTCCCCTCCCCTCCCCTCCCCTCCCCTCCCCTCCCCTCCCCTCCCCTCCTTTCCCCTCCCCTCCCTTCCCTTTTCCTCCCTTTCTTCCCTCTCCCTCACTCCCTCTCTCCCTCTCTTTCCCTCTCCCTCCTTCTCCTTCCCTCTCCCCCTCTCCCCCTAGGGCACCTAGACTCTCACAATGTAGTGCACAGTTTGGGATGAAACTCAGCTCTGAAAGCACCATGTGCAATTTGTATGTGAGACACAGAGCCTGTGTGCAGCTCTTTCTGCTGAACTCTTTTTGGGCCCCTTGCTTGACTGATTGCAATAAATGAGGTGTCATTTAAGAGCACAAGATGTGGAGATCACAAGTATTGGGCCCAAAGTACAAAATATTAATTGATAAGAGAGTAATTAATGAAAACCTAATTAAAGCAGACATTCTGAGCAGGGCATTCCTGGAATCCTGGGACCGTCTCAATTACCAACTTTCCTCTGAGCTTATAATGTGTAATTGGGAGGTATTAGGCTCTAATGGATGAGATGAACACAAAAATTAATTAATGAAAAAGAAAATTAAATCTGAGTTTGTTAAATTTCCGGAGACGGGGATAGTATGCTGGAACTGTAGGTGCTAGAAGGTTTATTAATGAAAATCTTTACAAGTGACAGGGTCTCACTTGCAGAGCTGACACCGTCTTTCCATGCCTTCCCTCGCCCTGTGCCATTTTTCTTCATTAAATAGCATCTGATGTCAGCTCGGGCTGTGGGAACCAGGGAAGAGTCGTAATGTGCAAGAATTGGAAGTTTTTCCTTATTTCCGAGGAGAGAAAGTGTGCTCAGGCATCTCTCTCCTGTAGCTTCCCCCGATATGGAAAATAGCAAACAAAGACTGAACCTCTCGGTCATTTAAAAAGAAATACAGTATCAAATCAATGTTGAGTATGATATTAAAAGACATATTTACTTTTCTTACAGCTGTATAAAAATTAACTTCATATGCAGGAGACCAGTTTTATAAATGTTTAGGAGCCAGTGACGTTTATGAGGGCCGCTGATTAGGCCGGCCGGCCAGGTGCCTCTGCGTACTGCCACTGGGCTGCTCAATGGCATGAGCCATTGTTATGTTTTATTGATCTATAGTTAATCACTTCTAGTTTTATATATATATATATATATATATATTTTTTTTTTTTTTTTTTTTTTTTGAGACAGAGTCTCACTTTGTTGCCCAGGCTAGAGTGAGTGCCGTGGCGTCAGCCTAGCTCACAGCAACCTCAAACTCCTGGGCTCAGCGATCCTACTGCCTCAGCCTCCCGAGTAGCTGGGACTACAGGCATGCACCACCATGCCTGGCTAATTTTTTGTATATATATTTTTAGTTGGTCAATTAATTTCTTTCTATTTTTGGTAGAGACGGGGTCTCGCTCAGGCTGGTTTCGAACTCCTGACCTTGAGCAATCCACCCGCCTCGGCCTCCCAAAGTGCTAGGATTACAGGCGTGAGCCACCACGCCCGGCCACTTCTAGTTTTTGATTTTCCTTGTGAAGTGAGTTGGGGACTTTAGGCATGCTTAGGACAGCTTATGACACTGTCGTACCCGTTTCTAAGCTGTAGTGTCGACCAAAGTCACTCGGGGAGCTTGTTAAAAATATGCAGGTTCCACGGTCCCATCCTTTGATGAAGCTGCTCCTTTAGCTCAGGGACATGGCCCAGGAATCTGCATTTCCAATGGGTGGTTCAGATCCCAATGACTTGGGCACGGGATATTTGGGGAGTCGAATGCTTTTTGCCACTGAACATAGGAGTAGTCACTATAGATCCAAGGATGTGATGTCCTAGATTCAGTTTATGTGCCTCCTAGATTCACCTGGCCCTCCTGTGTCCCAAGCCTTGACTTCTTGCCCAAGGTCCAGTCCTGCCCACTGCCACTGTCACCTGAGCTCCTAACAGCACTGATCGTCTTGCCTCCCTGTGGGGAGAAGGCCGGCTTTGGCATAGTTTCCATACTCCCACCACGGCGGGAGCTGCACAGTCCTGGGCGTCCAAGTTCGAGCAGATGATACCTGGATGAGGCCCGTCCCACGCGCCGATGTGGCTTCTCCAACGGCTGCTTGGAGGAGCTTGGCTCTCACAGCCTGTACCTGGAGGAGAGTTAATATCCTGTGGGACAAACTTTGACCAGAGAGCCAGGAAACAAGGCCGCAGATGAATTCTTCTGCATTCCTCCCAGAAGGGACACTCCGAGGCTGAGGACTGCCACACTGCTGTGTGGCCCAGCAGCGGGCTTCCTTGTCTTGTGAAGCTGTGGCTGGCTTGGGAATGCACCGCCTTGCATTTGTTTTCCCTCCTTCCCTCCCTTCACTTCTCTCTGTCCCTCAATCTTGCCGCCTGGCATTGCAGTGAGGTCCTGGCATGAACACTTTGCCGCAGCCTTTGTTCCTGTGCCACCACCACAGTGTGCTGGCTGGGGATTAGAGTCAGATAATGCTACTGAGCCTCAGCCTCCTCATCTGGGAAGTGGGCACAACAATCATAGTACTTTCCTCACAGGGAAATTTTCAAGCTTAAGGAATGATAATATAACTTAAATATAAATAGAAGGATAATGCTATAATGAAGAAATGCTAATGATCATCATGCTAATGACTGTTCTGCCTTTCAGTTATGACAGTTTAGGCTTATTTTGGGAAGGCCTCAAGTGTGCGGGTAGTAGGGTGAACCAAGCCTACACTGTTCTAGAACTGTGCTTTTCAGAATGTGTTCCTCAGCCTGTTGAAAGCTGTTGCTTATCACTACAGACCAAAAAAAAAAAAAAAGTGTGGGAAATTCTGGGATCGTAGGTTTTCCATTCAGGGCTCTTTGGGTCTGTGGGTACCTCATTTCCCTGCCCTGCAACTTTACTAACTGGCTGGTTTGGCTGGTAACCCAGAATAACCAAGTTACCGACTGTCTCTGTGCCTCCCAGGGTTGTGGTAAGAATTCACGGTGTTAGTACAGATAAGCGTGTAGAATGGTGTCTTGTACACAGTAAAAGCTCAATAAATGTTAATGACGGTCATTAATATGATTTATAGTGATCTGGCAATGTGTGTTGTGAATCGCTAAGAAGGGCAGAGAGCGTGCGGCGCTTCTTAAACTCACGTTGTCTGTGGGGAGTGAGCTTGTGCATAATCCTCCTCCTTCCTCTCCCCTGCCCTGCCCTCTCCCCCCCCACTTCTCCTGCCTGCACTTCCTTCCTCTTCTTTCCCTTTCCCCACCCGCTCTCCTCTTCCTTCTTTTCCTCCTTTCCTGCCCCTTTTCTCCTCTTCCATCTTCTTCTCCCAATATTGTGATTCTACTTCCATGGAGATCTCCTTGGACACAGGTGACCAGCATCATCGAAAGCCTGGCCGTGCTGCTCACCTCAGGCCAAGTTCCAGGGAGGGGTGGTCGCCTCGCCTTCCCACACACCCTTCCTTCTTAAGAACGTGACAGCAGGTGGTAGAGGAGCAAACACACAGGCTGCAGAGCGTGTTCTGTGTAACACTGTGCTGCTGCAAGGTGGATAGCACACGGTGCTCACCTTCCTGCCGCTCGTAGGCTGGTGGGGCCGGTCTGCTGGGCACGTATCACCAGGGCACGGCTGAACTGTAGGAGACACAGAAATTGGTACAGAATTGACCTGCCTGGATGCTTGCTCTGTTCCCCAGTAAGGGGGAGAGGGACTTGCTTGGCCCACGAGCACTCACCGGAGTCTTCCATCAATTTCTCGTTCAAGTTCCGCTCACCCGGCAACAGCCTCACCACGATTCTGCTTCCCCACCGTTCCCTCCAGGGAAGAATGTGCCGCCCAGATAATGTGGAAATCTGGTCTGCTTGCAAGGTCTGTTTCTCCTGGGAAATCAACACCCTGGAATCTAGGTTATCCATCGGCCTCTTGTGAGTTAGATCTCCTAAGTTAGTCTTGCGGAGACCAGTCAACTTGGACAGGATTGAATTAAGGGTGTGCAGAGCTGAGGGCCAGGTGACCATTCTGCGGTCCGGCCATCCCATGGAAGGCCTTACTTAGAGCCCCTCCTGCCCCTGTGACATTTCTCAGGCCCATCTGTTATCTCTTAGGATATGATACATCCATCTACGACAGTGATTCTCAGTTTGGGGCGATTTTTCCTTTCCCGGGGGTAAATGGCGATTCTGGGCCGGGCGCTGTGGCTCACGCCTGTAATCCTAGCTCTTGGGAGGCCGAGGTGGGCGGATTGCTCAAGGTCAGGAGTTCAAAACCAGCCTGAGCAAGAGCGAGACCCCGTCTCTACTATAAATAGAAAGAAATTAATTGGCCAACTGATATATATATAAAAAAAAAAAAATTAGCCGGGCATGGTGGCGCATGCCTGTAGTCCCAGCTACCCGGGAGGCTGAGGCAGAAGGATCACTCGAGCCCAGGAGTTGGAGGTTGCTGTGAGCTAGGCTGACGCCATGGCACTCACTCTAGCCTGGGCAACAAAGGGAGACTCTGTCTCAAAAAAAAAAAAAAAAAAAAAAAATGGCGATTCTGGGGGTATTTTTGTTTGACGGAACTGAGCGGCAAGGTATGAATGGCATTCAGTGGGGAGAGGACAGAGTTACTGCCAAACGTCCCACAAAGCACAGGGCAGCCCCCACAGCAGAGAATTATCTGGTACAAAATGACATTCGTGCCAAGATTGAGGAAACCCTTGTCTGGCGGGCTCTGTTCTCTGGGTTCTGCCCTGGAGAGACTGCAAGGAGCGGTCCAGGGGGAATTCTGCTGCCTTTATATGAGCGGGGGGGACTCAGCCCCTCCTCAGGCTGAGCTGCTTTAGCTGGATGGCTCTTCTGAGACCTGGGGCTGGAGGCTCTTCCAGGAGTGTGGTGGCCTCTGTTCCGCAGTGTTTACTGCAGGTGGAGGTGACCCCGGGGGCAGAGGTCATTTGTGCTCTCCTTCAAACAAGCATTAAGCTGTGGTTCGACTGCAGACTCACCCATGCTTTTGTCCTGCTGGAGCCACCCAGGCATGGCAGCTGGTGTCCTGGCAAGGATGTGTGGAGTCAGATCTGCTTTGGAATCCCAGCTCTATCTCTTGCTGAGCTGTGCGACCTCGGGCAAGTTTCTTCACATCTCTGAACCTCAGTCTTCTAGCCTACACACTGGAGGTGGTCTTGCCAGCCTCACTGTGTGGTTGCTAACTGAGAGCTTGGCACTACTGAAAGGGACAGCTCTGTCCACCCCTCCCCACCTTCATGCAGCCTTGCCCCTCTGCTGGCTCCCAGGCTACCTGCCTCAGGGAACTGTCTTTGGTTTGGATTTGCTTTCTTTTTCTCTACCCTTAGACTCTCTTATGGGTTGGCTTGGTTCAGTTTTCTTTGCGGATTCTGCAGAGGCAGGAGTAATGGGAAGAAGGAAGGAAGGAGGGAAGGAGGGAAGGAGGGAAGGAAGGAAGGAAGGAAGGAAGGAAGGAAGGAAGGAAGGAAGGAAGGAAGGAAGGAAGGAGGGAAGGAAGAGACTGGTGGAGAAGGGACCTGTATGAGTCATGAGCTGGAGGGCATGACAGTGGCAGGTGATGGATGGCTTTGCTGGGTTCAGATCTGAGTCTGAGAAGGGAGTATTTATCCAGCCTAAGATTTTTTTTTTTGAGTACTCATAAGAAAACAACCAAAAAAAAAACAAAAAACAACTCAAGCCTATCATTTATAAGGTGCCTGCTGTTAGTGCTATTGTACCCATTTTAAAGATAAGAAAAGAGAGCCTCAGAGAGGTTCAGTGTCTGCCCAGGGTTACACAGCAAGATGCTGGTAGATCTATATCCAAACCTCCTTCTCTGTAGCTCATTCTCAGGATTGTCATGTGGACCAGATGGAACAGCACATTTGTGTAGTTAGTGAGGTGGCTGGAGCATTGGTAGTGATGATTAGATCCAGAGAAAACACTTATATACTATTTATTCCAGGTGCTTTTCCAACTGCATTACGTATTTGCATGCTTTAGTTATCATTAAAGCCTAGAGGAAGGTACTTATTATCCCCATTTTGCAGATAAGGAAACTGAATCTCATAGAAGGTAAGCAGACTGTCTGGAGTCATGCAGCTATTATGCTAAGTGGCAGAGTTGTGATTTAAACCAGATAGTCTGGCTGTCCCCATGTCCCCATGCTTTGCTCGTATACTGTTCTGCTTACAGTTCTGCCCAGCAATTTTTATTTTTGTTCTCCTGCTTTTTAGCTACGCAGAGACAAGATGAGCAGGGCATGCTTTAAGTTCCCTGGTTCGTGCAGCCTTGTGACTCTGGTTCCATGGAAGTTCGATTTTTGGTGATTGCCTCTGGTGGGGTGGATGGGGCCCAGGCTTCTGCGGCTGTTCTAATGGTCAGCGAGGGTGGCGTGACATGTGAATGCAGATATCTTGTGGAGCAGACTTGAGGCACGCAGCTGACTGAGTCCTTGGGAGAGAGGAAGGAGTAGGCTGTACGCTGGGTGGCCAGATGACCTGTCCTGCTATGCATTTAAGTCCTCTCTTGCGACCTCTGACTACTCTTTACCATAATAGCGTCGTGTTTCTCACAGTTCATAGTTGGGGGCTATGGCTAGGGCTCTGGGTCCTTGCTCTAAAATGGAGGCTTTTGGTGTTAAAAGCATTTTCTTGGCCAGGTCTTACATCTGGCTCTTTCACATACTTCATCTCATTTATTCCTCATAGCAACTCTGGGAGACAGGTACAATTATCTGCGATCTACAGCCGAGGAAATTGAGGCTTACACAGCGCGTAAATGGCTGAGCTGAGATTTAGACTCTGGGCTGTGTGACTCAGTCAGCTATCAAGGCCTGTGGATAACTCTCGAATCTATTTTTGCCTCCCTGTATCCACAGCTATTACCCTAGGCCAAGCTGCCATCAGCTCTCACCTGGATAGATGCACTCCTCTCCCTGCACCCACATTTGTTGCCTTAAAGCCATTTGCTACTCCAAAGATATTGAAATATTAGCTCCTCAAGGATTGGGGCCTTAGCTCAAATATTCACTGCTGAGTCTTCTGTGCTTAATTAACATCATGCCTGGGTGGTAGGTGCTCAAAACTGTGGTGAAGGAATAAATGGATTGATGATTTGATTTACATTTTAGAAAAATTATTCTGATAGATGATTTGCTCATCAACCATCCATCCATCCATCTATCCATCCACCCATCCCCCATCTATCCATCAATCACCCAACCACACATCTGTAATTTATCTCATCCATCCATCCATCTATCTACCCACCCATCTACCCATTCATCCATCCTTTCCTCATTCATCTGTCCATCATGTGTTCATACATCCATAGTTCATCTCTATCCATCTATCCATCCATCTATCCACCCACCCAGCTGTCCCCTATCTATCCATCAGTCAACCATCTACACATCCATAATTCATCCCCATCCATCCATGTATCTGTGCATCCATCTATCCACCCACCCATCTACCCATTCATCCATCCATTCCCTATCCATCCATCCATCCATCCATCCATCCATCCATCCATCCATCCATCCATCCATCCATCGCATAGTTCATCCATATCTATCCATCCATTCATCCTTCATTCCCTTATTCATCTACCTTTTTATTCCTATTCATCCAACCAGCCATTTATTAAAACAGGAAAAAGCAAAGAACATTTACTGCTGTTAGATCAGGTATTATAAAAGTGCCCTTTGATGAAGAAAACATCATATTATTTCTTATTTTAAGAATGAATCAAGATTAAAGCAGACACCTTTCATGAGTTAACATGGGCCTCAAAATGTGGACCTTCATCTAAAATATTAAAATATAACCTGTGCCTTTTCTAATTTTCTCCATAGATGATCAGAGACAGCATGAGTTATTCAGATACAAGCTAAGTTTTCATTCCTTGCCTGTTAGAAAGGCACTTGCACTTTGGGGTGCAAAACAGAGATTGCAGACATATTAATATTTAAGAGCTTGGAGACTGTCTAAAGCAAAGGTATAGGCATGTAAAACAAGTACCTGATTACAGAGTAGGTTTTCATAATGTCCAGTCAGGGGGCTATGGAGACTCACTTAGGGGCTCACACCCACCATCTTGGGCGCTCCCCCAGAACACCAGGGATCCCAGTTCTGCCTCCAAGACTGGGCTTTGGAACTGTTGGCCCCACAAGCAGATGCCAGGGGTTCTACACTGCTCCACGGACTTCTGCCTGTGGTCATAGTTAACAAAGGCAGCTAGGCGAAAAGGGACAAGATTACCAGTACAGGAGCCTCATAAATATGAGATGAGATGGCTGGGATGGAAATGAAAGTTGAGATACTCAAAAATAAAGCGTGAAAGAGTCCTGGCCCTGTGTAAGAACAGGATTGATCTCCGTACGCTGACAGAATGTACGATTTCCCTTCGCTTTACTACAGTGCTTCTGTTTCTATAGAAACCACCAATTTTATAGACAGATCGGCTCTGTGAGAAGGCGTGGGGAGTTCAGTTTGAAGCCAAGTGCCATCAGGGCACTGGCGCTCCCAGCCCCAAGGAGGGGGCTTTCTTCTTTGCTAGCTAACTAGCTCTCCTGGGGATGGTTAATGATTACCGGGCTTGGAACCCGTCACTGTTATTATAATAACACTTGCAGTGCTGCTTTGCTGCCACTGAGTCCCAAAGACACGGCTAGTTCTAGGACTCACAGAGCATTCTCATGGAGGGCAGCCACGTGCGGGCTTCTTCCTTCCTTCCTTTCATTTGTTCTTCAGATACATACTGCTATCTTAGCACCAGACACTGCTGAGCCCAGGAGGAGACCACGATATGGTAAGGGAGAAAGACAGGCAAATCGATAACTTCATTTCACTTCTACAAGAGAGATTTTTCTGGCCAGGGATACCTTAGAGAGAAGTGTCTGGTGTTGGGTGGATCCCAGGGATGGTTTGCAAGCATGAGCAATAGCGGATGGTTCAGTTATCTTTGCTGCATGACAAGTTACTCCAAGACCTAGTAGAAACCAACAACCATTTCATATGTTCATGATTCTGTGGGTCATGGATTAGGGCAGGTGCAGTGGTAAGGTTTGTCTCTGCTCCATGATGTTTGGGGCCTCAGCTGGGGTGGATCAAAGACAAAGTTGGCTGGCACAGCTCAAATGGGACCACATAACTGGAACCCTGGTTCTTCTCCATATGGCATTTGCTGGAGCTAGAATGTACAAGAATGGTTCCCCTAAGCACATGGCTAGCACCTAGGTTGTGATGACTGGATCATCTGGGGAGCTAGTTGGTATCACACTCTCTGTCTGCCTGGCTTCTTCTTCCTGTGGCTGTCTTGGGCTTCCTTACATCATGGCTGCCTCAGGATAGCTGAACTTCTTCTGTAGCAGTGGATGTTGTGAGGCTTACTATGAACTAGAAGTTCCAGAGGATCACCACTACTGAATTTTATTGGAAAAGACAAATAACTAAAGCCAGGAAAGATGTAAAAAGAGAGGAAATTTAGGCCCCAGCTCTCAGCCAGGGACTGGCATGCATTCCAGGGAAGGGAGGAATGGATGGCAGACATCTTGAAGATAAGCTTCCCCACTGAAGCATCCCAGGTTTCTGTTTTCAGCAATGCGATGAAATCGTAGTGGAGAGGACGTCAACATTGTGATGGGGTTGTGGTTGGGCAACAGATCTAACAGGTGGGACGAGGACAACATGGGGGGTTGATTATGTCATGGTGAGAGGTTCTTCTAATCAAGCCAGTTTTGGTTCAGGGAGTGTGTTCCCAGCAGCATGTCCATGTGACAGGGGCCATAAAATGTCATGGGCAG
Organism: Microcebus murinus; assembly: GCF_040939455.1. Classification (NCBI taxonomy): domain Eukaryota; kingdom Metazoa; phylum Chordata; class Mammalia; order Primates; family Cheirogaleidae; genus Microcebus; species Microcebus murinus. The sequence goes on along the minus strand of NC_134119.1, from coordinate 38,905,086 downwards.
TTGAACATGGGGGTCTGATGCTGAGTTGAGTCAGGCCTCATGATATGGACGTGGCAGTTATCGCTCTAGTTGGGGCTACTGGTTATGCAGGATAGACTCCAACCCAAACTGGCATGAATGAAAAGTAAATTCATTGGGTCATTTAATCGAAAACTTCTGGGGTTGGGTTCTTGAAGTAGATCTGAATCCAGCAGCTCATGTGAAGTGATCAGCTCTGGGGTTTTCTCTCTTATCTCTTCACTTTGCACTTTTGTGAAAGGCTGAATTCTTGGGCACGCTTTCCCCCTAAGCTCGCTGGAACAGAGAGAACTCTCCTCGCCAATGGTTCAAGGCCTGAGCCAGACGTACCTTGGCTGGTGTTGGGCCACATGACAATTCCTGACCCATTCACTCAGGCCAGGGGCAGGTGAGGCTCCAAGTGGCCAGCCCTGGAGTTAAGAGCCCACATGTGGGACAGACTGGAGTAGGAAGTGCTAGTTCTCCAGAGGATGGTCCAGATGTTCTTAGAGAAAGATGGGGATTGCATGGAGGGCAACTCTAGCAGTGCTGTCCTCTCTGGGTAGAAACTGAGGCCAAGGGAATAAAATAGATGGTCTGGGAAGAGAGTGTTGTTGGGTGAGCAGAGAAGGGGGCCCTGGGCAAGACTCTGAGGAACATCTGATGGACAAACTAAGGAAGTAGACTCCATAAAGAAGGCTGGGATGAGGTCCCTGAGGAGGTGGGAGGAAATCCAGCAGCAGGGAGCTTCCTGGAAACCAAGGGAAGGATACATTTCAACAGGGAGGGATCCATCAGCACTGGAAATGCCTCACAGAAGTCAAGTGAGATCGACTCATTCATTTATTCCTTCAACAAATATAGACCGAGCACCTACCATGTGCCAGGCACTGTTCCAGTACTACAGATGCAAAAGTGGACAAAACAGATGAAATTCCTTGCCCTCAAGGATCTTACATCCTAGATAAGGATAAAGGGGTCATGAGATTCATGACAAGGTGGACACTCATCAGTGACCTTGGTGAGGATGATTTCAGGGAGTGCAATGGGAGAAGCTTCATCCACTGGGTTGGAGAGTACGTGGAAGGTATGAGGAGAGAAAGGTGGGTGAGTGCAACTCTTGCAAGAAGTTTGGTTGTCTAGGGGAGGAGAGAAAGGGAGCAAGGGATGCAGGGGAAGAGAGCTTGAGGGGAAGTTTTTGGTGTATTTATTTATTGTAATATGAGAATGAGGTGCTCCCTTCTGTGCATATGTTATTCTTCTATGGCCTCAAACATTGTGATACTGGGTCTGGGCTAGTCCCACAGAGAAGACCTCTCTCCTTGTCTGTTTGCCTGAAAATATGCAAGTGAGCCTTTGGAGGGAGAATTTCCCCCACCCTCAGAGAACAGGAGGGGATTACTGCAGTCCAGAGATGGGAGGAAGGGACCCCTTCCCCCTCCCGTTAGTGCCTCTGCTTCCAGGGGCTGGGAAAAGGCTGTGCGGTGTTAAAAGCCCACAAGATGCAAGGAGGATGCCTTTTAACACATGCAAGTCTCTCCATCCTAAGCAAAACAGAATAGAGAATCCAACCTTCCTGTGAGTCTGCATTCTCAATTCTAAATTCCTTCTTCTCCCCCGTTGCACCACCTGCTTTGAGTGGCTGGTGAATTGGGTGGAATGCAGGTAGTGTGGGGGTGGGGGCTGGGCTAATGTGGATAATTGGCCCCCAGATAATTCAGAGTTGATTGTAATTAACCTAATTTTGGAAGCATGGCTCAAGATCCCATACCTGTAATTCTCATGCAACCACCGTCAGAAACCTCTCTGTAGCTGCTGTCTTTGACCTGACTCTAAGTCAGTGGTTCTTGATTTTTGCCCTCCAGGTGACAGTTGACATTGTCTGGGGACATTTTTGGTTGTCACAACTGGGGAAGGGGTGCCACTGGTATCTATTTGGTAGAGGTCAGGGATGCTGCTAAAAATCCTAAAATTCACAAGACGACCCCCAGGACAAACAATTACCCTGCTCAAAATGTAAGCAGTGCCAAGAATGAGAAACTCTGTTGTAAATCCCACTGTTTTTGTATTGGAGGGGAGTAGCCATGACATTGGGTGAAGAAAGAAGGGAAGAATTGGGGCAAGAGCTATACAATTATCTATGGCAAACGATTCTGCTATCCCTGCCAGAAGGTAATGGGTGTTCAGTATGGAGACTGATTTTTTTTTTTTTGCCAGAGGGTCTAATGGATGTATTTATAGTCATGACTCAGGGCCCTTGTCTGAGGGACTGATAACGTACTGACCCTCCGCCTGTGTGTCACGTACTTTGCTGATGCCACAGTGAGGTTGTTGTCCTGGAGGCTGAAATACAGCACAATTTAAACTTTGGGGATTGCTTAGTTCTTAGGATTGCTGAGTTTGGTTTTATTCTGCGAAAACATACAGGTGTATAAATATTAATGTTTTTCCTTTCTTTCTGTGAGTGCTGGACCTCCCAGCGCCAGGCAGGGCAGGGCTGGACTCTGGTGTCCCCAGTCGGTCTGGTCTGAACTCGGGCCCAGGCACTGGCCGTGGCACTCCGCAGGGTGATGCATTGGCTGGGCACGAGTTTGCCCAAGGGGCTGCCCACCTCCTGCAGGCAGAGGAAGTTTCCAAGTGAATACGAGTCTGACTCCCCCATTTCTTAGGGCATCTGGGTAAGGTGAGAAAAGACTCGTTGTCAGCTCTGTTCTCTGCCGTGTCCCTCTCTGACTTGACATCTCTAACCGGCAAGGGGCCAAAACCCCAAAGGACGTACTTATCTAAGCTGCAGTGTGGATGAACCTCTAGAACATTATGCTAAGTGAAAAGAGCCAGACACAGAAGGTCACATACTGTATATGAAATGCCCAGAGCAGACAAATCCATCGAGACAGAAAGATCAGTGGTTACCAGGGGCAGGGGAAGGGGAAATGGGGAGTGACTGCTGAATGGGTAGAGGGTCTTCTTTGGGGGTCATGAAAATGTCTTGGAACTAGATAGAGGTGGTGGTCGAACAACACTGTGAATGTATTAAATGTCACTGAATTTTACACTTTGAAATGATCGTTTTATGTTATGCGACTTTCACTTCAGTGAAAAGCAAAATACCCTGATGGGCAGCGTGGCTCAGCTGGCCTGCGTCCAGACGGCAGAGCCCTGGCCCAGACAGGTTGCAGGGCCCCCGTGGGCACGAGGGAGAGGCCCTCCCTCGGGGAAGCAGGCACCTCGGAGGCCCCGATGGGACGAGCCCTGCCCTGCTGGACTCTGGAAGAAGGGAGTGTCCTCTGGGGTTTTGTCTCTTTCATGTTTCATTGGAAGTGATTAATGAAGCTTTGCATCTGCTTCACGGCAGATTAGTCCTGGGAGAGACAGCAGACGCTCTGGCAGACACGTTTAAATCCTCCTCCGTAGCCGGCTTCCTGCAGGATACAAAGTAGAGCAGGGGAGAGGCAGTGCTCCCGCCTGCAGCCATTACAGGGGCGTTTCCCCTGGGCCCTGCCGCCCAAACAGAGTCCCTTGCCACGTCCCCTCTGTGTTCCACTGCAGGGAGCGCGTGGACACTTGCCTTTAGTCCCGCAACTGAGACGAGCTATCCCGGCACTGTGATTGGTGGTGACAGTAGTCAAACAGCTGCCGTTTATTAGCTGTGCGACCTTAGATTGAAATTATTTAACCTCTCGTGCTCCAGTTTCCTCATCTGTAAAACGTTGATGATAATGCCTATCCCACGAGAACCAGAGAGGCTTAGATCAGATGGATAAATAAATATGTATATAATATGTATCTTTATATTTATTATAGTATAAATAAATGTATATAATATATAAATACTAGAAATATGAATATAAATACTTACATTTATATAATATAAATACCGCATATAATATACAATTATATAATACATATATATTATATGTGTGTGTATATATATATGTACATATATATATAATATGTCTATACACACAGCTCCTCTACAGTGTTTGGCCACAAATGATGCTGTTGAATATTCACTTCTTCTGTAAATGGTGGAGTGGGTTCCCTCATTGGTTCATTCATGCAGTGGGTTTCCTGAGCTCCTGCTATGTGCCAGGCACAGGGAATAAACACTGCTCAGACAGGCACATTCTCTGCCTTCGTGAAGCTTACATACCAGTGTGTGTGTCGGGGGGTAAGACACCCCAGGCTCACATAACTGCAAATTATAGTAAATACCATGACTAACACCAAACGAGTGCTGAAGGCAGGCAGAGCCAAGTGTGGACTTTAGACGTGGTGGCTGGGACCGTTTCTCTGGGGAGATGACAGTGAACTGAGACCTGGCAGAAGAGAAGGCCCTTCCTTCTGTTGGTCACGTGACGAGTGGGGCGCGTTGCAGAGTCGCTAAGGAGGATGAGAGCGTGGCCTCTTCAAGGAACCAAATGAAGACCCATGTGGCTGGGGAACAGCAAGTGGGGAAGGTGGCTCCAGGTAGGATTGGAGGTGTGGAAGGTAGATGCTCTTCATGTTGGGTTTGGTGGGCCATTTCAAGGAATTTGGATTTTATTCCATGTTTAAAGGGAAGCCAGTGTAGGCACTGGTGATTGGATTTTTGTTCCAGGAAGAGCACTGCTAAGGGAGGGAATGGTTTGGAGAAGTTTGGGATAGGAAGAGCAGTTTGCAGGTTCTTGTACTCGTTCCCATGTGAGAACCAACACTGGCTTTGCTTATCGGCTTAGGGAGAGAGAAATTTCAGCAGAAGCTCTTTCAGCCTCCTTAGCTCTAAGATGCTAAACTGTGATATCTTCTCTGCTCTCCCATGTTTGTTTTTCAGAAGTCTTCGTGACTGGATTGGGGAACAGTGGACACAGGGGTGTAGAAGGTGTTCTTTCTTGGAGGTGGAAGAGCCCAGATCCTCTGTGGGCTTCACTCATGAGTTGACCCTCATGAATGAGAGCAGGTCCTCCTGGAGTGGCGAGGGCTTAAGTAATTTCAAGGAGGCTTATTGGGTTGAGCTGTATGTTGAGACACATTGACTGGGTGGTATGTGGTGAAGCAGGTATCTTCAGATATCTCATACAGGATGGAGGGAAGGTGGGAAAGGTAGAGATTCGGGCCAGGTAGAAGGCTGTGCTTTCTCCTTCCTCCCAGGGGACTGTTGGAGTGCCCTGGAAGAGGCTGCTGCTGCCCAATGCCTGGCACCTGGGGGAGGAAGGAAGAATAAGTCAGTCTTCAATGGACATATCTTCTCATTAGATCAAGCTTGCCCACACCTGCTTGGCCCCAGGCACTGAACACAGCTTCTACCCCAAAGGCGCTGCATATCCATGCACAAGCCAGTCCCCGAAAGGGCTGGCTTTAGAGCAATTGGGTCAGTTCCAGCAACTGGTGATCTCTGATCTTATTCCTCCGGGATGATATCCACTTAGTGTCTGGGGACTTCTTGTGACACCTTCCATATTGTGACATTTTTCTAATCTCAGCCTTTTTTGGCAGCCAGACAACTTAGCTTCTGCCTGGATGTTCTTGGAATGGGAACCTTGACTGAGATTGGAACCCCTCTTGAATGACCCCTTTCCCCCTTAAGTCATGTCTGGGTTTTGGTCTGGATAAGTGGATGATTGAGATGGATGCCACAGAAAAACTGCAGATGACAACAAGCCATGGGCCCTTCCCATGAGGAATGGAAGCGATAAATATTAAAATCTGCAGATGCCAAGGCTGTATTGCAGAGTTTAGTATGCAACCAATGTAAGCTTTCCTTCATTCATTAGACAAGTATTTGTGGAGACCTGATCAAAATATTAATAGTTAATAATAAGGGAAATTTACTGAACACTTCTTATATGCCAGGGAGTAACCTAAATAGTCTACATGCATTAATTTTTGGAATCCTCTATCAACTTGATGAGGTTGGTATCATCAGTATCTTTATTTTGGGGATGAAATAACCAAGGCTTGGAAGAGCTTGCCACTTGGAAAGTTTCGCCACAACTAGTGGAGACAGGAGCAATCATACCCCCATGCCATCCTCCCCCAGTGCCAAGTTCCATGGGACATGAGAGAAGACCAGATAAAGCCTTTGGTCTCCTTTCACTCTTAGTCTACTGAAAGAAGACAGACTTTAGACAAACACCTAGACAATTATGAAAAACAATAAAGGCTATGAAAATGAAGTCAGCAAGAGCATGTGGTAGAGTATGCAGCCTATTCTTTTTTTGGATGAGGTAGACTTCCATAGGGAAAAGAAATTTAAGCCTAGTGCATACCCCATCTAGCACTACCCCAAGAGTTCTGTCATAGGTTTGCATATGTTCTTCTGTCTGGGAATTGTGGCTGGGTTGGGTGGAAAGATGACCTGATTGCCCAATGCCCTCTTGAGCCAGCCAGCCAGTGTGGACGTGTCACAACCAGTTATCTTTGCAGGATGTCCTTGGCTTGGCATCTGCAAATGCTGCATGGTACTTTTGGAATCTGGTCTCTATTAATTGACGTCTCAGGACAGCAGCTCCCCCTGGGCAGCCTGTGTTTCACTCCAACCACAGCCATAGTCTTTCTGTAGCCTGAATGTTCTTTCTTCCGGGCTTGACCCTTTGCTTCTTCCTTTATCCCTCCGAGAGAGTTGTATTTTGCTGTTTTTACTGCGAAGAATGGCTTCTCAATTTTAATGTGCAAAAGAGGGGCTACTTGGATGTGGTCTGTCCTGTGATACTCGCTGGGCCACTGATGGCAATGCTATTTAAGCACCTCATGCCCAACATCACGTAGCCTCCTCTCTGCTATAACTACATGGAATTTTTTGAATTCATCATAATTTTCTATTGGGGGGATGTTCCCATTTTAACAGCTCCTGATATCGTTTGGGTATTTGTCCTCTCCAAATCTCATGTTGAAATTCCATCCCCAGTGTTGCAGGTGGGGCCGGGAGGAGGTGTTTGGGTCATGGGGGCTGATCCCTCATGAATATCTTGGTGCCCTCCCTGCACTAATGAGCGTGTTCTCCCTCTGTTAATTTGTATGTGAGAACTGGTTGTTTAACAGAGCATGGGCTCTCTCTTGCTCCCTCTCTTGCAATGTGACAACACGTTCTTCCCCTTTGTCCTCCATCTTGTTTGGAAGCTCCCTGAAACCCATACCAGAAGCAGATGCTGGTATGATACTTCTTGTACAACCTGCAGAACTGTGAGCCAAATAAACCTCTTTTCTTTATAGATTACCTAGCCCCAGGTATTTCCTTCATAGCAATGCAAAATGGACTCACACGGTTCCTTTCCTAACCTCAAGGAGTTCAGGGCCAATCAGGACATCCAAGAACAGTCTGAGAAGTTGAAACCTCATCTCTCTCTTTCTGCTGTCTCAGAGTGACATCATTAAAGAGTATTTTAAGAGAACTGATCTGGGGCTCAGAAGGACTAGAAGGTACAGACATGAAACATGGAGAGAAGCCAGAACAGCCGAGCTAGGTCAGGAGTCAAGAGAATGAAAGGAAGGGATGTATGTGCATGACACTGTGAGTAGGAAAATTGGCAGGACTTTATGACCCATTGAATATCTGCATCGAGAAGAGGACAGGGAACGGGCAAGACAATTGCAAATTTTCTAGATGACCAGGTACATTTTATAGAAAAGGGGAATCAAGGGGAGGGAGATTGGAACTGACATTTGCTGAGCACCTGGGGTGGACCAGGCACTATGCCAGGTCCTTTGCGTGATGACATCTCTTCATCTTAACAGTGACTTTGGAATCCTTTGATTTGTTATCTTATTTTACCGACAAGGAAACCACAACTCTGAGAGGTAAGCAGTCTCTATCTGAGTAGGCTTTGTAGCTCTTTTCCGAACTTTTATTTTAGTAAGGGCCAGGTTTACCTAGGAATACTGATAAAACTTGTGGAATTCAGTGAAGCTGAGGTGGAACCCTGCAACAGAAATTCTGGTATTTTTTTGTGCTACAATGTACCCAGCTTCAAGAGAAGATAAAACTATAGGGTGGAGTTTTCATTTTCTGAGCACCTTTGTGTTTCTCTGGACCCTTCTCTAGGGAGGTGCACATCATGTCTGCACTAGGTATGAGCTTTTTCTTCCACTCAGGAACAAACACCACATGCCTTTTCCTCATGCATGTGCTCAACACGCTGTTGCATAAACAGTCTCCCATCCCCTCTTCAACTTCATCTCAGATTTCTAGATCTATCCTGTCTTTTAGAACCCATTTTACCCTTTCTTGTTGCTTTTCTGGTCATGCCAATCCATCGGTTTTTATCTCTCTTGAAATACGTGTTTCTTTGCCTTGGTTATGGCTGTATGAATACAGCTCATTTCCCCACTGAGCTTGTGATCTCTTTGACAGCATCAAAGACTGCTATCTGACTATTTTACATCCCCTGCAGTATCTGGCATGGTGCCTCAGGTCCAGAACTGGTGCATTGTGACATGAAAAGTGTGCATTTTACAGATAGGGGAGATTAGGTTCAAATCTTGGCCCCACCATTTTCCAGACAGGTGATTTTGGGCAAAGTATAATACTTTAACAGCTTTGAGCCTCTGTATCCTCACCGGTAGAACTAAAGTAATAAGGAGTATCTCCAGTGAGGATTTAAGAGATTAAATCAAATAATTTTATCTTAAAAGCCTGGCATCTTGGCTGACTCACAGTAGACACTCAGTGAGTACTAGTAGCTTTTTACCCATTGCCCTTTAGAGAGTGACAGGGTAGTGGTGTTAAGATGGAAGGTCATTTGCTTTAACTTCATCAATCTGTCCAACAAGTACTCTTTGCATGGATAGAAATATATTCAGCAAGTATTTACTGGATAGACAGATGAAGGTAAGGTGGATTATTTCCTTGCCCAACACTACCAGTCTATCCCTTGTTATCATGGACCCTACCTTTATTCTTTTGAGCCCTTATTTCTCCATGAAGTGCTATTATTTATTAACAACATCCTTTATTCACTCATTTGTTTACTGCCTTTTTATCTTACTAAAATGTAAGCCCTTTGAAGGCCAAAAATCTTGTTTGATTCACTGCCATGAGCCCAACTCTCGGTTGAGAATCTGGCACATAGCAGGTAACAAGTAATATTAGGCAAGTGAATGAAAAAGATAAAGCAATGAATTTAGTTCAATTTGATTAAACAAACGTTGTCTCAGCACCAACTATTGGCCAGGCACTGAGTGAGACTGTGGGTACAGAGATGAACAGAACAGGCCCTGCTCTCAAGAAGGAATGGGAAAATGGACAAGCCCCATCCCTTGGTCAAACAGAAACAGAATCCCCATCTTTTCCAATTTCCAAGCCAGTGTTGGTAGAAACATGGGCTATGATGGGAGGGGTGGTAATGAGCACCACCTGGAATTAAAGCCTTCTATATTCAGAGTCACATTCTGCTTCGGAATTGGTTCCCTCCCTCACCCCAGATTAGCCTAGAAGGCCACCTTGCCTGGCAGGAGAAATTGACATCCCATTGAAATTGATGAAATATTTAAGCATTTGCCATCAGAGTACGGCTAGGCATTGCCATTTGGGGAAAACTCATTTAGTAAGAGGTCTGACCCATGCAAATGCGAGAGACTGGGTTGGTTTGTCTCCTCTTTCTATGGATTATACGGAAACCAGCGATGGTTAAGGGGGCAAGTGAGTTGATAAAAGCGTCTCTGGAGATCAAGTGCTAAATGGCTTCTTTATTGCTCACCTCTCAAGGAACCTTCTGTTTAAACTGCCGGCAGTAAGTGCAGGTTAGACCTGTGAAGTTATTATAAATGCTGTTCTTAAGCCTAAGAACTTTATTTTTTAATTGGGTTCTTTTCTTTCTTTTTTTTTTTTCCTTCCCAAACTACCAATGCAATAGGAAGAATGAAAATTTGTAATTTCTTAAAACACAGGAACTATTGAGAGAGAGAACAAAGAGACTATTGAAACACTATATACTTTGGGTAAAACTGAAAACATGCATAACCCCTTACCTCCTTTCAGTGTACAATGGAGCACTCTCTAATGAGCGTGGGGGGAGGGAGTTAGGCTAGAAATACCCAGCACAACTCCTTATTAAGTGAGAAATAGGCTGGGAGAGAGAGGAAGGGAAAGGCTATTACTGACATGGAAAAATGCGGAGAGGCAGGGCATACTGTCCTTGCTGAGCTCTCTTCTTCAGCACCTCTTCCTGCTTCTCTCCCAGGCTGCCAGCAACTGAAGCCTGTCCATACTATGATGGGGCCTTAAAAAAAAGTCAGTGGATAGTTTAAACAGCGTTTCTTAGAGGGCACTGTGATGAAGTGGAAAGAATCGTAAAGAACCATGTTCAGATCCTAGCTATGCCTGGGTAGGGAAAAAAATTATGTTTAAGGGGAAAACTGATTGTCTAGCTCTAGGCTCTGGAGGATGTCCCTCTTGGTTATCTGATTTTGCTTTTGTGGGACCTATTTGACAATTCTGAGTTAGCTATGACTGATACACATTCTATTTATTCTGTTTGGTAGAGGTTCAACTGATCTACTCAACATTCCCTCCCTCCCCCCAAATTTCACCTCCATTTTTACATCCATTTAACTATTTCTAATCTATAGATGAATCTGCTTTTTTGGGTTCTCTTTTGAACCACCTGTAGCATCTGCCTAATCTTCGTTAATTAATAATAGAATAAAGTCTTTAACACATGTTCATTTTTTATTTATTCAAGAGTCATGATTTTACTATTTTTTGAAATTGTCCTTTAGCACTAATTACCCAAAGGTAATCTTGAAGTGACTTAACCTCTTTGAGCCTCCGTGTTCAGATCTGTAGGATGGGAATAATAATACAGAGTGAAATCATTACAGATTTTACCAAGATTTTCTCATTTGTTGTCCCATGTAGTATTGATGATACTTAAGTAATACTTAAATTATACTTAGCATTAATCTTTAGCTGATATGGATGGCGAATGGGAGATAATGCTCGTGAAAACACTTTGACCAAGTGTGATTCAGTTTTTAGCAGGTTCTATTATCATTGGCAGCAAATGAAGATTGAGAAGCTGCTCTCAACTCTCCAAAAGCTTGTGACTTGGGAGGCAGAGAGGAAATGTTCACTGGTGGCTCTACGAGGGGAACTGGAGTAAATGGATAAAAACTCTAAGATCATTTATTCACCTGGCGAAGCAAGATATTCACAAAGCAAAAAAACTGAGGGAGGCCTCTGACCAATAACTCATATAGACCTAAGACCTTCACCTAACAGCCCCTGATAGACCGAATCCTGCCAGTAACCACGTGAGGGAACTTAAAAGCATGTCCTTCCCCGGCCGAGCCTTCAGATGAGACTGCAGCCTGGCCTGTGTCCTGGCTGCAGCCTTCGCAGATGCTGAAGCAGAGGACCCAGCCAGTCTCTGCCTGGAATCCTGACCCACAGAAAATGTGGGGAAATCACGTGTGTGTTGTTTTAAACTGCTAAGTTTTGTAGTAATTTGTCACGTGGCAGTAGATAACTACTACTACTTTGTCAGGAAACTATATTCCTCTATTAAAGGAGTCGAATTCTCTTTCCTCTTGTTTCTTCCCTTGGCTACACACATATTTATTCTCTCTCTCTCTCTCTTTCTCATTTGAGACTTTCCCGGCGCTGGAATTTGACAGAACTTCGAGCCTAGAAAACTGCCTGAGACCCTATTAGCAATGCCATAATGAGCTGGGCAAACTCTCAGTACCTTCTGACACTGCTCAAGGCAAAGTCATAAGCGATGCTTGTTCTATAATTCTGAGGTGTGTCATTGCCTGGAAGGCCGTCTGGTATTTATAGGAAGCCGAAAGTTAGGCACTGGGGGAAAATGAGTTCCAGACTGTTGCACTTATTTTCAGATACAATCATATTCTCTGAAACATTTCCTAGGATGTGGAGCTGATAGGGAACTCACCATGAGCGCTCACCATGAGCGTATGGCTCACCGGGCTCATGTTGTGGTTGAGAAGAATCATTGTGTCGGGGTTGGGGAGATGACAGTCACATCTCCTCAGCTGACTGGTGATGGATGTTTAAGGACAGGCTGAAGACGCGGCCGCTGCTGCTTCTGAGTTGCAGCCACTACGTTGCATTTTAAAGTAAATCACCAAAAGGAAGGTGCTTTGACAGAAACCTTGCTGGGGCTCAGCTCATTGGCGGCACGAGCTGGTATACAAAACTAAAAGCTTTGAGATAAGTGCTTGGGAATTCAGAGTCATCTTGTCTGTCATTTGTAATGGCGAAATCTTTGAGGAAAATACATTCTCACATGGAAGGGCTTGGGGGACGTATGTTGAGTCGATCAATCAGCAGACTGGCAAACACACACTGTGTGCAGACTTTGTGCCCGGCACTATGCTCAGGTCTAGAAAAATAGAGGTAGACCCCTACCTCTATTGTCAAGGAGTTTGTGGAATAGCAAGGTAAGGGACACACATATAAATATCTAAAATAGTTGCAATACCGTTAAACGAAGGCTTGGGCTCTGTGGGAGGCCAAAGAGAGAGCAATTGGTCCTCCTTTCAGGGAACAGGGTAGGGAAAATAAAGGCTTTCTTGAGCAGGCAAATAAATTGAGTTGGTGAGTGGCAGGAAAAGGATGTGGGGGCGGGGCAGAGCACATTCTGGGTTGAAGGACTGGCCTGTGCAAAGGCCCTGAGGTTGGCTGGGCTGGGCTGGGGAATGGAAAAGTTCTGCAAGGCTGTTGTGTGTGAGGCAGGAAAAGAAGCCAGAGGGATGGGTGAGATGGTTTGGGAAGCACCTGAGGGCTGGGTCACAGCTTACATTCTGTCCTTGGGGTGACAGGGAGCCCAGGATGGGTCCAACACGGGAGGCCTCGTCAGATTTTGGGTTTGGAAAGATCACTGTCAGGTCCAATATGGAAGAGAGGTTGAGAGAGTGAGACTGGGGGGCAGACAGACCAAGGGAGCAAAGATGAGGACACTTGTTTCTTGGTCACTTTGAACCATGCTTACTGTTTGCAATTTTGTTTTCTCCTCCTTTTCAATTAATGGCAGTCACTTCCAAGGGACAGTAGACACCTGCTGGGGAGGTCATGCAGGTGGAGGCAGCTGTTTCAGAAATAATCTAGGTGTCCAGGGCAGATAGAAGGTTTTCAAGGTCCTTCTTGAAGAGTACAGTGAGACTCCACCTAGAGCCTGGGTTGGCGGTGGAGTGACCAGCTGTCCTTGTTTTCCAGTGCTGAAACTGGGAAAGTTTTTGGAAAACTGGACAAGCTGGTCACCTGTGTCAGCAGGGTGACACTGACCAGGTTGCACAACAGGACATGCTGCCCTGGGAGACACAGGTTTTCTTCCTTTCCTACCCTCCCCCATCTTGCTTCTCAGCCAGACCTTCAGAAACCATGCCATTCTAAGTTTTTCAGCTTTCTTTGTCTGGGCCCCAGCTCTATCCCCTATTCTGTTTGTCTTTGACAAGCACTGGCCACCTTTTAAAGGCCTGAGACCCTCACTTGCAGCAGACCCTGAGCCCTTTGTCCAGGCCCAAGGCATGCCCCTCTGAGAGGTGCTGCCTGCTTTTTTAGAGCTGTCCCTCATCTGGGACCCATGTCGGGGTATGCAGATCTGCTAGGCTTGGTTCTAGCCCTTGGCCTGCGTTCCAACTTCCATCTCCTGCACCTCGGGGACGGGGCCCTGCCTTCCCCGCACAGGCCCTGTGTTCTCAGAGCCACCTGTCGCTGTATTTGCCTCTCTGCCCTCCGACAGGATGAACCCGGCAGTACTTGTGCCCAAGCCAGGCCTGCATGTGGCACTCATGGGACCAGGAGGCTGCTGTGGCCTCAGACAGTAGTGTCCAGGCTATGGATGCACTCAAGAGAAACATTGACAGGATGAGTTTTTAGCGCTGCATAGCTGAAATGAAAACCACCGGACATGACTTTGGCTCCACCATAGCAAGGCCCTGGCTCACTGGTCCCAGCCATTTCTCTGGCACTCTCCTCCCTGCTGCTGAAACAGCTGTGAGTCGTCTCTGTGCATGCCCAGTTTCCAATTAGAAGGAAAACATGTCAGTCCTTCAACAAATATTTGTTGAGCATCAACGCTGCGTCCTCTCATCTAATTCCCATCCGACGCGAGAGCTCTCCTTGCAGCGGCACGTGTTAGCGATGGTGTACCTCCCCCTCCCTCTTGATTCCTCCCCCAGAAGCCTGCTCAGTGCCTGCTCTGCCCCTGCTATGAGAAAGTTCTCCTGCATTCTGTGCAGAACGGTCTCCTTACACTCTCTTTTCATACAGGTTCCACTTCTCTTCTGAGCCAGTCTGATAATCCTTTAGCTCTTAGGAAGTAGCCGCTCCTACCTCTTGGCACCTGCTTGTCTGAGTCAGCTCCAGCCGCTCTAACAAAATGCATAGACTGGGTGGCTTAAACGTTGGACATTTATTTTCTCACAGTCCCGGGGGCCCGAAGTCCCAGATCAAGGTTCCGGCTGATTTGGTTTCTGGTGAGGGCCCTCCCCCTGTCTTGCAGAAGACCACCTTCTCAATGTGTCCTTGCACGGCCTTTCCTAGTTCCTGTGTGCAAAGACAGAGAAATCTCTCTCCTTCTTCTTTTGAGGCCACCAGTCCTGTCAGATTAGGACCCCGCCCTTCTGTCTACATTTAACCTTAATTACCTCCAAAAAGCCCTACCTTTAAGTACAGTAGGCCCACGCCAGGGGCTAAGGCTTCAACATATGAATTTTGCAGGGACACAGTTCAGTCCATAGCACGACTCTTCTCTAAGTCTGACTCCTGACTCCCACCTGGCCCGAGAGCTCGGCACCCTGCGTGAATGCACTGCTAGGGGTGGTGGTGCTGGCTAAGATGGGGGGCTGGGGGGAGGAGGATTGGCTGGTCCAGACAGCAGAAAGATGAGGAGTGGTTGTATTTTTTTTAAAAACTTCTATATTCCATAACAGATACCAGGTACAACTATAATCGTAAGCTCAGCTCATTTATTTGGCAGCTGTATCTTGCTGCTTACTGGAAGGTAAGCTTTGCAGCTGTGGTGCAAGCTTTGTTTTATAACAGAGAGGGCAAGTCACAGGAATTGTGACATGAGGGTGGAGGATCCTGGGCCGTTATTCAGGGACCTTGCTTGGCGCTGTCACATGGTGGGTGCCCTCAGAGCAGTTTTTTTGAATGGATGATGTGGAGCTGAATGTCCAGGGGCCCAAGCCTCCTGGAAGGTAGACCTGCAGTGGTAGGGATCTGGCCTCCTCAGCAGATGGTGATGTGGACACCAGGAGAGGGACCTAGGAGGGCAGTTGGGTGGTTTTTCCATCACACTGATGCTGCAGGCTGATGTCAAAAATAGTGGGTGCTTCAAAAGCAGAGCTCATCTTTCATCATCAATAAGCACCCCTTTCCCCCAAATCCTTTTTTTTTTCCTGTCCTCTTCTCTGCTCTACCAGAAACAAGTCCAGGGGGATTATGCTTAAACTTTTCCCAAGTGACTGCTTTCTTGGGTGGTTACCACACATGCTCATGGTAGCAGCCTACAGCCAGGCTCCCTAATTCGAGGACCACTGGCAGCTGGATCAGGCGCTGAGACGTTGGGGACACAGAACTTGCAGTAATGGGTCATATGGACCTTTGCAATCCCCATTTACCGGTTAATAGAGGAAGAGAAATTTCAAGTACTTAATAAATTGTTTGCTAACACGTTGTCATGGCAACCGCTCATCCTTGAGGGTTCAGGAGTGGGTTCTTGAGTTGTTTTCTCTGACATACGCCTGCAGGGGCCCAGGACACTTGTATTCCTACGAACATCAAGACGAAATACTATTTTGTAGACTTGATTTAAGGGGAAAGCTGTCCTCACCATTTTGGCTCTGAGGGCCATGAGAGGCTCTGCGCCCCGTCGAGTCTACACAGCATCTCTCCCTCCCTCACTTCTCTATCCTTCTTTGTTATTTTTGATTTTTTTTTTATTGAAAAAAATTGTAAAGTTCATATGGAATGTGCATTTCCTGTAGAAAAGTGAGGAAAAAAAAATGGAAAAGCACACAGAAAAAAATAAAACTCATCCATAAGAACAGAGGTGATTCATGGATTTTTTTAGTTTTATGTTTTCTTATTCGTATTTATGCATCTGTATCTTTTGAACACAATTGGAACAATCATGTGTGTGACAGATTCTTTCATGCCCTGTTTTATTACTTAATGTCTTTATTATAAACATGTCCCCATACTTTGGGTTATTTGGAATGCTAAGTTGTTGATAATGATGGCCTGCACTTCAACTACATGAGTAAATCAGCTTATTTTACTGGTTTCCTATTTTTGAACATTTTTTTAATTCCTTTGCATTCTTATAAATATCACTTTACTGTATATCCTTGCACGAAAGGCGGAAAATATCTTCCTAGGAGAGAACGACTCTATCACATGCTAAGGATGTTAGCAATGACACACGTGCCCAAACTTCCTTCTGGGAATCTTCCCCGCTTGTGAGCAGTAACTGCTTCACTGCTGTCTTGCCAAATTGATGGGCAAAACAACAACAACAAAAATAAGAGCAGAGGCATGTTATGTTCTGTGGTCATTTTGTTCTAGTATTTCCAGCTTGGGATTATCCAGGCAAGTCCCTGGTATGAAAGGTGTCACATGTGCAGAGAATCAAAAGATGGAACTGACAAAGTCAGTCCCTGGGGGAAGGAATGTGGTTTTCTTCTGTGTTGAAGCGAACGGGGGACAGGGTTTTGTATTGACTGGCAGTGTCTTCTCTGAGATAATTACAGGAATGGGGGGATGTTTTTCATCTGGAGAAGAGAAAGTGGTAGGGGTGGGCAGAAGCCATACTTGGAAAGTAGGAGTTACTGGCACAGCAGAGCCTCAAAGCCATTGTCACATGCGACCTCTTAGTTGGCTGAAGGTCATTAGTCTGACACCTCTTCGTGCTCCATCTGACCCCTCGTTGGATCCCGGGGCGGTTGTACCCACACTCCCTGCCCTGTGCAGCAGGAACACCATGGTGGGGCTGCCCCAGAGCCCCTGCCACCCTGCTCTGTGTTGTCAGTCTCGCAGACATATGCCAGACACATATGTTCTATGGCGCCAGGACAGGTGCACCCCAGAGGTTCCCTCCTCCCCTCGCCACATGCTGGCCTGTTTGTCCACCCCGTGGCTCCCAGCTGCAGGTGTCGGGGCACCCCAGACAGCTGCAGTCATCGCGTCCTGTCTGGGCTGTGTCCTCCCTTCCCCTCCCTGTGTCCCTCTCTGGGCATCTCTGAGGGCTGCCTTGCCGGGAGCAGCTGTTGATTCAGATTTTCATCAGGACTTTGATAATTAAAATTCGAAGCTCTTCAGTCAGACATTTGCGTTCCATTACATTGAAGGAGCAGCTGTTTAAATTTGGGGCAGGGAACCAGGGCCTTGTGCAGTGAGCTTGAGTTTAGCTCATTCCAGTCTGTACATTCACTCCCCTTCTCATCATCCAGACAGAGGCTTTGGGAAAGCATCCCCACCCTCCCTGCCCCCGCCCCGGTTTGCAAGGACAGCTGCTGTGTGCCAGGTACCGTGTGCTGTGCACACCGTCTGCCTAGTGGCTAAGAGCTTGGGTTCGGGTCCCAGCTCTCCTTTTATTGGCTGCACGACCTCAAGTAAGTTACCTGTCAGTAAAATGGCGCGAAATAACACACAGAGCCTACATGCCTACTTAGTGTTCGTTTATATTATTAGAATTTTATTTAATGCCCCGGACAGCTCAGTTCACTGTGTCAGACCCAACTTACAGAAGAGGAAACGGAGCCCTTGGAAGGTTAAGTCCCGTGTGGACACACATGCTGGCGGTGAGTGGTGTGCCGGGCTTTGATCTCTGGTCTGTCTGACTGCAGGCTTGGGGACGTCGCAGCACTGCCCCTTTACTTCCCTTATGATCTCTGTGTTGCTCTCCACAACCAGGTTTGCCTTTTGTTCCTCCGCTTAACTTCTGAGGCAGTGGCTTCAACTCTGGCAGCTGCCAAGCCCTGCCTTATGCCCGAGGGCAGGTGGGAAACCTTGGACGAATTCTTTGCTGGACCCTCAGTTTTCCTGTCCTTTCTCATTGCAGACATTCAAAGTCATGTTGAAAGCAACCTTAAAAACCCCACCTGCACATATAACCTGTTTTGTTTTAGCTCCCATAGCTGCATTGCACACACACACACACACGTGCACTAGCAGGGAAACGTCCTTTCCTTGGTAATAGCTGTCTATGGGGCCTGGAGCAGAGTTGAAATGACCCCCACGTGGAGTGGCTGTTCCGCCAGTAATAACAGTGGCAGTGTTTGTGGCAGCTGCCATCCTTTCCTGGGAGCACACAGTAAGCCTGGCTGCCACCCTGCTGGGGCTTGACATACATTATTTAATTCCATCCCACAACAGCCCTGCAGGTAGGTGTGATTTCCTCTGTATTGCAGATAAGAAATAAGACTTGTAGACGTTCAGAAAGAGGTGTCAGGACACAAAGGGAGGAAGCAGAAGGCTGGGATTTTAACCTCGCGGTGTAGACACCAGAGCCTGTGTCGTTCTGACCCACTCTATGATCTCCCCTTAGGGATGTCATCCTCCTGGGGTGCACAGCCAGAGTCTGGGCCCAAGGTTCTCTGGGAAGTGCTTCTGGTGGGATACTTCTGTTCCCCATGCAGCATGTCCTCCTGTTAACCTTGGCCCCTTGTTGCGTGCTGTAAGCTCTTTAAAGTGTCAGGCGCAGTGGAGGGAATTGCCGTAAGAGTTGCTTAGAAAAAACATTGTTCTTTGCTTCTTTGACCCTGAAGAAGAAGAGCCCAGAGCTAGCATAGCCCGTTTCTGGGGTCTGTGACCCGGGGAAAGGCAGGGTCAGGGTCCAGCCTGGCCCAGGACAGAGGAGAGGAGGGCTGGGCGGTGGGGGGACCCAGGTGTGGTTGAGTCACCACCCACGTCGGGTCAGGGGAGCTTGTAGACCTCTGAACAAGGCTCAGGCATGGCCAGAAACGGTCCCTTAGACAGGTGCAGACGCCTCAGCATGGAGGCCACAAGGCCTGAGGATGGGACATGGCCCCGTCTGTGGATGCAGCCCCAAAGGTCAGTGTGGGGAACATGCTGGCTACACTTCCTGCCCACAGCTCCCTGAGTTACCCCTCTAAAAGTTCACCTGGTGGAGTTTAGCCCCTCTTAGAGGAGGCTTTCAGAAGAGTCTCAGGGTAAAATGATTTATGAAAGCCTTCCATGGAGCTGGGGCTTCCAGAAGACACAATGCCTGGTGTCTGCAATCTGCAGAGGGACCACGCAGTAATGGAAGGTGCTCACACGCAGCTGACAGGCCCTCGTAGACATTAGGGAGTCCCAGGTAATTATGCCTTCTTTACCTCAGTTGCTCTGATTTCCTTAGGCCGGTGGTTCTCAAAGTGTGGCCCATGGAACCACATCCACGTCACCTGGGAACTTGATAAAATGCAGATTCTCAGGTCCCTCCCCAGACCTATGGAACCAGAAAGCTAAGGGGCAATGCCAGCACACTCTGTGACTCTCCAGCTGATTCTGACTCACTCCAAGTCCGCAAACCACCGCCTTTGACCAGTAACACCTGGAATATGGGATGTCACCACTGGTGGCTCGTGAAATTTTAAGTGATATGTGGTCATCCAAGGGCATAGAATTCCACAGAGAATTCAATTCCATAGAGAGTTCTTCATTCTCTTGTAATTCCTCCTTACACAAGGACAACCTCTCAGTTTTGGGGTGTCTGCAATCCCCTGCCCTTCCAACACTTGCGGACGCTCATTTTCACCTCAGAGAAAGTGTGTCTCAGGGTCAGAAGCCTAGGTGAGCAACAATATCCAGCCAACATTTACTTACTTTTTTGTTTCTGTTAATTTTATTTTCATCCTCATTGTCTGTTTATGACAAGTGAGACTGGGTTTCCGTTTTTGGTAGTGATATGAAGTTTCCTTTTAAAGTAAATTAAACAAAGTGAGCCATTTAAAAAAGTGTTCACTAAATATTAGTACAGGTAGCACCAGGATTTGGCAAAACTAGTGCCAGAGGCATTACAGGATTTAGGAAGCTCGCTTAGAAGCCAGCACTCCTGCAAAGACTGGGTTCATGGACCTTGGAATGCTTTCGGGGGGTGATTCTCACTGTTTGTGGCTTTAAGGTTTCTGTTGTGAAGGGGCTTCTTTCCTGAAAGACAGTGCGATACAGCTGCAGTGATTCTCACACTATGCACCTGCGTTGGATCCACCTGGAAAACTCTTTAGAAAATGTGGGTGCTTAGGTCCCACCCCTGAACTATTGGATTAGAATCCCTGGAGCACAGCCTGGGAATATACATCTAACAACAAGCTCCCAAGTGATTTATATAACCGATAAAGTTTGAGAAACACAGATGATGCTATAAGAATACAGACTGGTGAATCCAGCCAACCTACGCTCAGATCTCCACTCAGCTTTGCCAACTCACCTAATCTCTCTGAACCCCATTTCCTTATCTGAAAAGTGAGGTTAACAGCAGCTGTGTTTTGGGATTGATGTGAGGCTCGGGAGATTTACCAGCTGTGATGTTCTGTGCACATATTAGCTGTTTTGTGTGAGCTCAGCTTTCTTCACCTTGAGGATGTAATTCAAAGCTATTTCACTTACACTTAAACTATCACGGCAAAGAGATTGAGATATTTGTACGGGGTTTAGGAAAAGTTTGGGCTCTTGCCAACTTTGCTCCTTGTAGGAGTGCTTTTGGACATCAAGTTGTTGTTGTTTTCTTCTTTCTGAGGCTCGCAGGTGTGGCGTTGGACGCTGGGGAATGTTGTGCGGCCTGAGCATCAGAGCGTGGCTGCTTCCATGACCAGAATGGGAGGCTGTTTTACCTGCAAATGCTGCAGCCTTCCTCAGCTAGCTGTGTGCCTTTTAAACATAGAGATCTTCCAGGGCTTTGTAGTACAGGCTGTAATTTTTTAAAAAATGGGAGAGTTAGAAGGCAGGTACAGGAGTCTTGGTATGGGGATTCTTTTGTGAGTCCATAGCATGTAATAAGAATGCACCACCAAGATCAAAACAGGTGGGTATTGATGCGGGATACCGTTGGCCGAAGGGACTTGGGGCGTCTCTCAAGCTGTGAAGCATCCTCTGGCCCAGCAGGGCACGTAGGGTACCTGGAATTAGTGCCGGGGCTTCTGGCTCTTTCAAATCCTCATTGTGTGACCTTGCTAAGTCATCTTCCCTTTCTAGGCTCCAGTTTTCTCAAAGGCAAGATAGGGATCATAATGAACTTGTCTCCTGGGGCTATGATGAGGATGACTGAGGAGATAAGTGTGAAAAGTGTGTTGTCACCTAGGCAATGGTGCGTGGGTGTTGTCTGCCCATCTGTCACCTGGAAAGTTATGTGCAGGCATTTCCTGTCTGTCAGGAAGCCTTCATTCAGTATTAATCACCGAGGTCGTGCACATTTAGGTACTTTGTGGTCATTTTCCTTAGAGATTGCAAATTCATGGGCCATGAGCTCAGATCAATGCACAGACATGTATTCTTTGAGTATACAGTGTTTTCTAAAAATTGCTTTGGGATGCCTTTAGACAGGATTTGTGTTCTTTGGTTCATTGAATATCCTACCCCTCTGTGTTGCCTAATCTATGGCTTTGCTTATTTATACTTTCTGTGGACCTAGGTCCTTGGAGGTGACCTCTAAAGTTTTTGATTTCCAGGTATAGTCCCCAAGTGTAGTGGATGGATATGCTGCAGGTGTGACTGGCCCTCCTGCAGGCATGATTTGCAGGCTCTCCTGCAGGCCCTCCTGCAGGCACTAATAGGTGTGCTAGGGCAGAGGAGGAGTGCAGAGGGCTTCCCTGACTCTGTTATGGAGCTTCACCTGTCTACAAAGATCACCTGTAGGGCCAATTGCAAAATAGCCACAAGTGAAGTGTTGGGGACCACAAGGATAGGGTGCACATTCAACTTGGGGTGAGAATGCTGGTCAGGGAAGAGTTCCCTGAGGGAGCCTTACTACTTTGACTACATTTCCAAGAGTGAGGAGATCACAGGGTAAGGGTGGTCTGGGCTTTACCTGCCTGCAGTGAAAGCAAGAAATGCTACAATGTGTTTGAGTGACCCTCAGCTAAGCTGGGTTAGGACATGGCTCATGACCTGAATGAAGGCAGCAGGGGAGGACTTGCTCCTCCAAGAGTGTCATCCCAGATGGAGCATTCGGGGCTCCTGCAGGATTCAGAATGAAGCAACTGTTGGTGGTGTTAGCAAGACCAAAGGGACCTACAGGGGGTGTTGAGGTACCAGGGAAGATTAAGAGAAACAGGCTTGGAGAAGGGTGGGGGATGTCTGCTTTGGGCAGGAGAGACCAGAGATCCAGGTGTCTGTTGGACATCCAGGTGAATATGTCAGCTAGGTAGTTAGGTATACAAGTCTGAATCCAGGGGAGAGAGCTAGAACAAAGACATAAAATTGGGAGTAGTCAGTGTATGGATGCTATTTAAGGTTGTGGACTTGGGTGAGACACTTGGGGATAAGTGTAGAGGGAAGAGAAGAAATTCAAGGACTGAGCTCTGAGCCCTCTGACATCTGGGAATCGAGAAGAGGGTGAGAGTCCAACATGGAGGCTGAGTTGGGGTGGGTGGAAGACAAGCAAGAGAGAACAGAGTCTGGAATCCCAGAGAAAGCAGGAGAGGGCATCGATGCTGTCAACACTGCTGACAGAGCAAGTGTGATGAGGACTGCGAATTGACCTTTGGGCTCAGCAACGTGGAGGTCATGGACAACCTTGAGGAGGACAGTTTCACTGCCCTGGGAGCAGCAAGGTCCTGATCTGAGTCACTGCAGGTGCAATGGCATGAGATCGGACACCGCGGCTGCAGACACTCTTTCCGGTTTTGTCTTGTTCTAAAGGGGAGCAGAGAGATAGTGAAGATGCATGACTCTAAATGCCTAAATGCGCTTTTTAATTTGAAGGAAATAAAAGTAATAAAACCATATTTCAGAAATTTTGTAAACTAGAGAAGAGGAAAACAATTCTCTAATCCCACCTCCCTTTTGTGCCATCACTGATAGGATGTTTTAATTTCCAGCCTCCCGTACTCACCCTCCTCCCTGCCCCACCCCTGCCTCATGCTCATAATTTTTTAAATCACTTGTAATGTTAGTGCAAGCTCATTTTGTATCTTGCTTTCCTCACTTAACATTTCATCATGAGCATTTTGCCGTGCTGTCTTTTTGCCAGAGTAACCTCGGTAGTTAAAATTTGCATGATCTCATTAGGACCTGTTCCCAACCTCCATATTTCCTGTGGAGTCTGAAACTAATGAAGGGGATGAAGAAAATGTCTGTAAATATTTTGTTGTTTTGCAAACACAAGCACTCTTAAATCCAGTTTAATGATTGCTCCGTTTAATTAAACCCTCTTGGTCTTACTTGTTACCCTGTTCCCTGTACTGATTAGAGCCCCTCTCTGGAAAGGAAAATTCAAATGCATGTTGCAGTTTCTTTTTTCTTCCTCCTCTTCTTTCACCAATGTGAAAGGAAGAATGTGATTCTGCTTTGTGTCTTCTTCTGACCCAAATTGCTCAATAGTCTTTTGTTTGGAATAAAGTACTCTAATCTTTTTCTATGGAGGTGACCACGAATTTTTCCCCCCTCCTCTTTTAAAAAAACATATTAAAGTATTATTTCTAGACTGTAAAATTTAAGTGTACAGAGTAGTTCACTTTGGTCATCGTAATCATGTAACTACCATTACATCAAGATATAGAATCACACTCTTTCCTCTCCTCCTCTTTGCTTTCTATCAAAGAAATCCACCCCGCCCCCCACGGCCTTCCCCACAAACTCCCTTCCCCAGGCAACCACTTTTCTGCATCTTGATACTATAGTTTTGCTATTTTTTAAACTTTATATAAAAGGAATAATATGCTGTATAGTCTTTTGTGCTTGACTTTGTCACTTAGTCTACTCTTTTTTTTTTTTTTTTTGAGACAGAGTCTCACTCTGTTGCCTGGGCTAGAGTGCTGTGGCATCAGCCTAGCTCACAGCAACCTCAAACTCCTGGGCTCAAGCAATCCTCCTGCCTCAGCCTCCTGAGTAGCTGGGACTACAAGCATGTACCACCATGACTGGCTAATTTTTTCTATTTTTGGAAGAGACGGGGTCTCGCTCTTGCTCAGGCTGGTCTCCTGAGCTCACCCGCCTTGGTCTCCCAGAGTGCTAGGATTACAGGCGTGAACCACTGTGCCCGGCCGAGTCTACTCTTTTTAAGATTTATCCATCTTGTTTCATGTATTAATACTTCAGGCTGAATAGTATTCCAAGGATCTCCCACAATATGTTAATCCATTCACTTATTCTTTATTTCCTGTCTCTGACTCAACTCATTCACCTTATTTATCTTTAAATTGTAAGTGACAGGGACAAGCCAGAGAGCTTCTTTTAATATGTGCTTGATCATGCAGGACATTCAAAATGCAAAGTGCCCCACCTGTACCTGGGCTCACCACACTGCCCTTATGAGATAATCCTAAATTGTGACACAGTGGATTGGAATCCTAGGTGGGGGTTGGGCTCTTAAGTCCATTGTTAAGCTGAGAACTGCCTGTTGTTGAAATTAACCTTAGAAATTTTTTTAAGGCACCCATGATAATATATGCCTGGTTGAGTAATTCTTATACACACTGCAGTTTAAGATCCATGGAACTAGACTAAAGGCATGAACAAAAGAAATCAATATGCCGATGAGTGGACAAGGAGTCTGCATTCAATGGGTGGGGAATTCTAAGGTCTTTTTGCTTGTCCACAAGGTTTTCTACCCTGTTTTAGTATTAAGTCTCTGTAACTTTAATTCAAATGATTCTTTTTTTGGTAGTGGGGATTTAATAATATTTGCAAAACACTTAGCCCAGATTTGGCACATAGTATATGCTACAAAACGTTTCATGGAATTGAAGCTACCGCTTGCCAGATCAGAATCACATAGAACCCCCGTTTTTTGAAAAATTGTTAGGATCTTGGCCACCTGGTCTCAGCCTTTTCCAGCTGGCATCTCTGGTGCAGCCCCACAGACGAGCCCTCACTGTCATGTCTTTGAGGCTTGGTCTCATAATCCCATTGTCATCCATCTGTAGACCAGTTGTCCAGTCCTCAAAGGAAGCTCAGATTGCAGGGTCTAATCACCTTAATCGTGGAAGGGGGAACAAAGCTTCAAGAAGAGGGAGCTAGAGGGAAAACACCTCTAGCTCTATTGCTGCCGCAAGCCTCCTGCAGTTGTGTTTGCTGAGATGTGCCATTTAAATCCTCAGCTGCTTGGCCAAATCAGAGAGTGTTTCTTTATGGCATCTTTGGGGGGAGGCCCAGGCTGGAGAGGCCATGGGCATCCCTGGAGCCTACAGAAGAGAATACTTCTCCAGGCGTGCTTTGTGTTTTGCTTCATTGCAGAGACATGAGCTTTCATTCGCCTGCTTTGTCTCCTGGTGTTGGCCCTCAGTCCCTGAGAAATGGGAGAAGCTGACGCCTTTGCCACGTGAAATCTGTTTTACTGTTTAGAGAGTGGTGTGGGTGGTACAGTATGAGCTGAGAGGGCCTCTCCTGGTGTTAAGGGGTGGGAAGAGACTAGAAAAGGGAGGCAGGCTGACTTTAGATGTTTAGGGCACCAAGATTCGGCTTCTCGCCCATCTTCCCTCAGAGATCTAACTGATGGAGCGTACACACAAACAAACTAGAAGCAAGTACCATTCCTTTTCATCTGTGTGAGCACTCCCTAGCCCCTGATTGTGGCATGCCTGATAAACTATGCTTAGGTCTCCCTTCCTCATGAACTAGAGACAGTGTCAAAAAAATTGCAGGTTTGTACAGTAGTAAGGAAAGCCTCTGTCAAGGGGGACTATGGCAATAGGAATAGGAGGACGGTTGCAATAGGGGACACTGGTTGGGGTGGGTGGGGAGAGTAGGTGGCCTGACTGATGAACTGAACTCAGGATATTTCTGTGTGGTCAGCCAGTCCTCCATGGGGGGAGGGAAGCCTGACTAAGATTTGATCAAGTCACTTGAGTGGGTAGTTTGTCCAGATTAGTGTTGTAGATGAACAGTGCAGCTAATTGTTTCTGAGACCAAGTATGGGCATTTGGAAGGTCTATGTGTGGTCTTGCCAGAGGAGCTACCATAATTCTTACCTAAGCTGTACGGGGAAAGGTGGTTCTTTGCAGTAAGCTGTTTCTGGGAGATTGGGGGGATTTCTTAACCAGAAGGGCTTGGGTCAAGTTCAACATTGTCAACAGCAAGCTCTGTTCTGACTTACCCACTACTCTATTGCATGAACGGATGGCACTGGTTGGCCTCTCACTATTGGTCTCCAGGATGGAGAGAGAATGACAGCCCTGGACCCTGCCCAGGGGGCTCTTTTCTCACCTGTACTGGAAGAAGGAAATGAAAGAGCAGGTCAGGGGACCCTAGGCATCTGAGCTCAGGTGGGCAAAGACATGGTAGAAGCAGAGAGATGGAGATGCACCTCTGAGACACTGTGAGCACTAGTAAATATAGCCCAAGGAGTGATAAGCTTTACCAGTCAAATGAGCGAATCCCACACCCTCTGGGAGGAAAAAGTAAATGTTTTCCTTTAACACTTCCCCCTGAGGTGCAGGCAGTGGCAATTGCTTTTTCTATAGGAGGATGAGGATGGAGCAGAGTTAACCATCTCCATCCTCTACCCCAATAAGGTTCAAACTTTCACTCTGATTCTCAGTAGCTATGTGACTTCTGGAGGTACTTTCCTTCATCAGTAAAACTGGACAGTGGTCCCTCACCTCTTAAGTGCCTAGGTATAGCTGAGTTCCCTTCCCGGATTGATGACAGGAAGGCAGGAAGCATTGTGATTTCACTGGTTAATTGTTGAACCAGTGTTCTCGGATTTTCTGAGGTCTTCCTTTGGTGACAGATGGTCCTAGTGAGGGAAGTGTTTTTTAAAAACAGCAGCAATTCATCCGTCTCCTGCAGTAACACAGCAGACACACTGTGAGGAGTGCTCTTAAGGCGGCTGCCTCCACTACTCTGAGCTGGTTCACTCTGCAGAAGAATGCGCATTACCTTGGCGGGGGATGGGGGGCAGCCTTCCCAGGCCCAGGGGAGAAGCCAACCCCCCTCTCCCCCCATAGGAAGATCAGGAGTAGCTTGCAGAGGGTGGTCTACTGTCAGGCAAGGGACTCACAGGCCTTACCTATAGCCTGGCCGGGCCTGAGGGCACTTTCTGAGAGGCTGAGCTGTCTTGCTCTGGGGGTCTCTACGCTGTGTCATAAATGCAGACTTTTTAATGGAAACTCAGATTTCCATGCACATTGTGCCTTGCAGTTGGGCTCCCAGAGAGGCCCTAAAATGGTAAGGACTGTAATCCAGGGAGCGATTTTCTCTTTGTCCAGGCCACAGGACATTAACAAAGACATTAGCACAGCCATTTCATTTGGACGGCCAAAGTTTGGGCTGCTTCTGTTTCCTTAATTGTATTTCTCTTTTCCTCTTCTTATCTCTGGGTTCATTAAGTCACTGGATAGCACATTTGTGAAATAGGCCATTTGGAGAGGGCTAAGGATTCAGATAATTAGAGTAGGAAAGGGTATCCTAGGGTCATGTTTGCCAGGGCCATGCCTCACACAAGTTTGGTGTATGTGTTTATTTTGTTTAACTAGGTTTTTTAAGACTTCAAACATATATACAGAGCAACATAATGAACCTTCATTGGCTGCTTCAAGAATTACCACCTCATGGCCAATTTGTTTTACCTCTACCCCAATCCACTTACCCCTTACATATTATTAATATGTTTTTT
Organism: Microcebus murinus; assembly: GCF_040939455.1. Lineage (NCBI taxonomy): Eukaryota > Metazoa > Chordata > Mammalia > Primates > Cheirogaleidae > Microcebus > Microcebus murinus. Next base: position 38,877,370 of record NC_134119.1, on the reverse strand, counting down.
TCTATCATCGACCAGATTCCCTCGTGGTCTTCCTTTGTTGTCAAACTTTGCCTCACCCTCAACTCCTGGTAAACCAAGGATCTGTTTTTGTTTCCTATAGTTTGGACTGTTCCAGACAGTCAGATAAGTACAATCATGGATTTTTTTAGCCTTTGAATCTGGCTTCTTTCAGTTCACATAAATCGTTTGATACTTGTCCATATTGTTACGTGCATCAGTAGCTTCTTCTTTTTGTTACTGAGTAGGATTCCACTGCAAGGATGCATGTGCGGTTGATTTTTGAACTGGGTTGTGAGGATCCAAGAACTATAGAGACAACTGGCATTGCCTTGATGGGCAAGTCATAAAAATTTGTGCAATGAGCCCAGGTTTCTTGGAAGGAGGGAGATTTGAGCAAAGGTAGCTAAACACTGTGCTTTCCTTGACATGAATTGACATGCCAAAAAAAATTGACATGACCAGGCTGGAAACTGGAAAAAGGGCCATTTCTGCCTCATATTGGGGTAGTTTCTAGAAAATACAGTGACTAAAGGTCACCTAAGGTTGATCCACAAATCCCTTTCCTGAGAAAGCAGAGACTATCTAGTTGTGAAATTTGTCAAGTGAGTGTGGAGGACAACTATACACGTGAAGATGGATATGACCATCAAAGACAAAACAAAATAAGAGAACTCACAAGTCTACTCCAGTGGCATGCTAAAGGAATAATACACCACCCTAAAATAGGATTTATCTTAGAAATGTAGGAAACATTCAACATTAGGAAATTAATCAACATTAATGAATATATGTCACATAGATAAAATCAAAATAGAAAACCATATGACTAGTTCAGTAGTCTCAAAAATGCTTTGATAAAATCCAGCACCCATTCTGGTTTAAAAGCTGGAAAAGGGCTGGGCGCTGTGGCTCACGCTTATAATCCTAGCACTTTGGGAGAGGCCGGGGAGGCAGGATTGCTTGAGCTCAGGAGTTCGAGACCAGCCTGAGCAAGAGTGAGACCCTGTCTCTACTATAAATAGAAAAAAATTAGCCAAACAACTAAAAATAGAAAAAATTAGCCAGGCAAAGTGGCACATGCCTGTAGTTTCAGCTACTCGGGAGGCTGAGATGGGAGGATCGCTTGAGCCCAGGAGTTTGAGGTTGCTGTGAGCTAGGCTGACGCAACGGCACTCTAGCCCAGGCAACAGAGTGAGACTCTATTTCAAAAAAAAAAGTTGGTAAAGAACACAATACACCAAATGCTCTGGCCAAATAGGAATTGTGAGATGAGTCATTATAATGCTAAACAAACAAACAACTTTTCTCAATCTAAAGCTAATGTTAATCATTTGCCATGAAAAATTAAAAACATTGACATAGAAGTCAATATTAAGACTAAATTATCTGACACTCCCATTATTCAACATTAAAAAGGTATAATAAATAATGGCTACTATAAATTTGTGTTCCCTAAAAGAAGCTATGTTGAAGTCCGAACCCCAGGTATCTCAAAATGTGACCTTATTTGCAAATACGTTCTTTGAAGATTTAACCAAGTCAGATGAGGTCTTTAGGGTGGGCCCTAACCCAATACGATTTATGTCTTTATTAAAAGGAAAAATTTACACACACAGAAGTCAACGAGCAAGGACAGGGAAAGGTGCAGGATTGGAGTGATGCATCTTCAAGCCAAAGCATGCCCAGGATGGTGAGCAAACTACCAGAAGTTTGAGAGAGGTGGTCTCTCTCATGACCCTCAGTCAAAGCCAGCCCTACTGACACATTGATTTCTGACTTCTGGTTTCCAGAATTGTGAGACAATTGTGAGACAGTACATTTCTATCATTTATGTCACCCAGCCTATGATATAATACTTTGTTATGGCAGCCCTAGGAAATGCATATAATAGCTAACATTTATTGCATGTTCACTATGTGTCAGGTACTATTTTAAGTACTTTACATCCATGAACTTATTGTAATTTTTATAACAGTTTTATTGGGAAGAGGTGATTATTATCCCCATTTTATTAATGAAGAAACGAAGGCACAGAAACATTAACAAACTTTCCCAAGACCATCCAGGCAATCTATTTTCTGAGCTAATCCCTAACATTACCATAAATTATGAAATGTTCAGATTTATAATAATTATAACATTTTGGCATTGATATATTAATATTTAGACACATGAATCAATGGAACAGAACAGAAATGTCAGAAATAAACCCATGTATATGTAAGCATTTCATATATGTAGTCATCGGGGAGTAGATGAATTATTCAATGGTGCTGGAACAATAATGAAAGTACTTTAAAAAGTAAAATAGAGTTAGATTTATATGCCACATTATACATTAAAATTATTTCAAGATGAATTAAAGATCTAAATGTATTCATAATTTAACAAGAGGATAAAAAAATGATACAGGTGAATGTTTATTTCTTCTGTAGTATCAGATACATGAATATCAGATAATCTGTGTAGGCAGTTTTACCAGAGTGGGAAATTATTTGCAGATTTAACTTTATGCTCAACAATGTGCATATATCAAAAATAATTAAGAGGTTAAAAGAAACTAGAGGAATGTTTATTACTGAAAAATATAAAAAATAAGTTAATGTGTTTACCATATTAAGAGCACTTATGAATTAGAATGGATAAATTATAAAAAAGAGAGGACATAAACTGTAATTTACAAATAAAATGCCAATGGCCAATTCATTTAACCTCACCTAATATTCAAATAACTTAAAATTAAAATAATGGGACTCTGCATTTCATCAATTAAATTGACAAAGATTAAAAACAGTGATGATGCTTAGTACTAGTAAGGACACGAGGGAAATGAGCAATCCTACACGTTGCAGAAAGGAGTGTTAATTGCAACAACTGTTCTGGAAGGTGATTTGACTATCTAATATATATATAAAATTATACATGCCCTTTGACCCTGGAAATCCAACTTTTAGAATATTATCCTAAGGAAATAAATGTGGATATGTCTTAAGGTTTAATTCTATGTTTTATAAAAAATAAAATAGGAAAAAAAAGAAAAATAAGAAAAAGGGATTTGGTTTAGTAAATTAAGGGCAACCATAAGTAAAAAAATGGCAACCATTAAAATTAGGTTTTAGGAGAACCACTAGTAAAACAGGAAAATATTCCTGATATTGTAATGCTCTTTAAAAGTAGGTTGCACAACTATAACCTTATAGTATAGTTTGAAGCCTGGTAATGTGATACCTCCCAATTTGTTCATTTTGCTTAAGTTTGCTTTGGCTATTTGGGCTCTTTTCTGGTTCCATATGAAGCATAGAATTCTTTTTTCTAGATCTATAAAATATTATGATAGTATTTTGATGGGGATTGCATTGAATCTGTCAGTCACTTTCGGTAGTATGGATATTTTAACAATGTTGATTCTACCCGTCCATGAGCATGATATGTTTTTCCACTTGTTTGTGATTTCTTTCCTCAGTGTTTTGCAGTTCTCTTTGTAGAAATCTTTCACCTCCTTGGTTAAGTATATGGTATGGGCACAGAAATAGAGACGTAGACCAATGGAACAGAACACAGAATCCAGATATAAAACCATCCACATACATCCAACTGATCTTTGACAAAGCAGACAGCAGTATACATTGGGGAAAAGAATCCCTATTCAATAAATGGTGCTAGGAAAACTGGATAGCCACATGTAGAAGACTGAAACAGGACCCACACCTTTCACCTCTCACAAAAATAACTCACACTGGGTAACAGACTTGAACCTTAGGTGTGAAACTATTAGAATTCTAGAGGAAAACATTGGAAATACTCTTCTAGACATTGGCCTAGGTAAAGAATGTATGAAGAAGACGCCAAAGGAAATCATAGAAGCAACAAAAATAAATAAATGGGACCTGATCAAATTAAAAAGGCTTCGGCACAGCCAAAGAAACTGTTAAGAGAACAAACAGACAACCCACAGAATGGGAGAAAATTTTCACAAGCTACACATCTGGTAAAGGGCTGATAATTAGAATTTATTTAGAACTCAGGAAAATCAGCAAGGAAAAATCAAACAACCCTACCAAAAAATGGACAAAGGACATGAACAGAAATTTTTCAAAACAAGACAAAATAATGGCCAACAAACATATGAACAAATGCTCAACATCTCTAATCATCAGGGAAATGCAAATCAAAACTGCAATGAGATATCACCTATCTCCAGTAAGAATGACCTTTATCAAAAAGTCCCCAAACAGTAAATGTTTGCATGGATGCGGAGAGATAGGAACACTCCTACACTGCTGGTGGGACTGCAAACTAGTTCAACCTCTGTGGAAAGCAATATGGAGATACCTTAAAGTGATATAAGTAGACCATTGGTCTACCATTTGATCCAGCAATTCCACCACTGGGCATCACCCAAAAGATCAAAAGTCACTTTATGAAAAAGACACCTGCACTCGAATGTTTATTGCAGCACAATTCACAATTGCAAAGTTGTGGAAACAACCCAAGTGCCCATCAATTCATCAGTGGATTAATAAAATGTGGTATATGTATACCATGGAGTATTCTTCAGCTTTATGAAACAATGGTGATATAGCACCTCTTGTATTTTCCTGGATGGAGCTGGAACCCATTCTACTAAGTGAAGTATCTCAAGAATGGAAAAACAAGCACCACATGTACTCACCGGCAAATTGGTATTAATGGATCAACACCTAAGTGGACATATAGGTATAACATTTATCGGGTGTCAGGCAGGTGGGAGGGGGGAGGAGGGGATGGATATATACAAACACAATGAATGAGATGTGCAATGTTTGGGGGATGGTCACACTTAAAGCTCTGACTCAAGGGGGGAGGGAGGGCATTGGCAATATATGTAACCTTAACATTTATACTCCCATAATATGCTGAAATAAAAAAAAATAAAGAAGAAAAAAAAAGAATCCCTATTCTATAAATGGTGCTGGGAAAATTAAATAGCTATGTGCAGAAGAATAACATAGGAAACGTATCTCTCACAATTCACAAAAATTAATTTGAGATGGATAAAGGACTTAAATGTAAGGCATGAAATCATAAGAATTCTGGAAGAAAATGTTGGAAAAACTCTTCTAGATATTGGCCCAGGCAAAGAATTTATGAAGAAAACCCCACTGGCAAACACAGCATCAACAAAATAAATAAATGGGGCTTGATTAAATTAAAAAGCTTCTGCACAGCCCAGGAAATAATCAACAGAGCAAATAGACAACCTACAGAATGGGAGAAAATATTCATGAGCTATACATCCAATAAAAGACTAATAACTAGAATCTACAAAGAACTCAAGCAAATCAGCAAGAAAAAATCAAATCACCCCATTAAAAAGTGGGCAAAAGAAATGAACAGAAGCTTCTCAAAAGAAGAAAGACAAATGGCCAGTAAACATATGGAAAATGCTCAACATCATTAATCATCAGGGAAATGCAAAGGAAAACTACACTGAGATCTCACCTTACCCTAGTTAGAATGGCTTCTATTAAAAAGTCTAAAAACAATAGATGTTGGCATGGATGCAGAGAGAAAGGAACACTTTTACACTATTTATGGGAATGCAAATTAGGACTTGATTAAATTCCAACTTCTGTGGAAAACAATATGGAGATTCCTCAAAGAACTAAAAGTCGACCTACCATTTGATCCAGCAATCCCACTACTGGGTATTTACCCAAAGGAAGAGAAGTCATTTTATCAAAAAGATATCTACATTCGAGTGTTTATTGCAGCACAATTCACAATTGCAAAGATATGCAATCAACCCAAGTGCCCATCAATTCATGAGTGGATTAACAAAATGTGGTATATGTATACCATAGAGTACTGCTCAGCCATAAAAAAGGATGGCTTAATGCCTTTTGGAACAATTTGGATGAAACTGGAGACTATTCTCCTAAGTGAAATATCTCAAGAATAGAAACACAAACACCACATGTACTCACTATTAAATTAGAACTATTTAATGACTGATGAGCAAGCACACATGTGCATAGAGGGAAGTAAATCTCAAAGGAAATCAAGCAGGGGGAAAGGGGGAGGAGAGGATGAGCAAACACCTACCTAACAGGTACAATGAACACTATTTGGAAGATGGGAACGCTTTTAATCCTGACTTGAGTATTACAAAAGTGATCCATGTAACCAAAAGCATTTGTAACCTGATAATACATTCTGATTTCAAATTTATTTGGAAAAAAAATTTGTAATCTATTAGTGGGGGAAAAAAGCTCAAAAAACTGTAGGTCATATAATAATATGAAAAAAGGTGACTCCTGGAGTGGTGAGTTTAGAGGGGATTGTATTCTTAAATTTTTCTCAAAATTCTTTGCAGTGAAAATGTATTATTTTTGCAATTAGATTAAAAACTAATAAACCTGCATTCATGTATATTCATATACAAGATTTATGTATAAGTAAATACATGTAGGATGCCCCTATGTAATGTATATACCTTTCAGGTGTTAATTATACAAAAAAAATGCAGTGCTGTCCAATGTAGTGGTGCTGGTAGGTATTTGAATATTTGTGACTTTAGGTAACCAGAATAGTTACTAGTTAATATCTACCAATCGTTATGACTTGCTAAAATGTGTGTTAAATTATGCATACATTTTAGAGGCACTCTACTCCTAATAACAACAATAATAGCTAGTATATGTTTAGCTCTTAAAATGTGTCAGACTTTTTCCTAGGTTCTACTTGTTTATTGTTTCCTTTAATTCCTCTAAGAAATTCTATGAGCTTATTATGTGTGTGTGTGTGCGTGTGTATACCACGATTCACAAAATATATAAGACAGCCGGGCGCGGTGGCTCACGCCTGTAATCCTAGCACTTTGGGAGGCCGAGGCGGGCGGATTGCTCAAGGTCAGGAGTTCGAAACCAGCCTGAGCGAGACCCCCGTCTCTACCAAAAATAGAAAGAAATTAATTGACCAACTAAAAATATATATACAAAAAAAAAAAAAAAAATTAGCCGGGCATGGTGGCGCATGCCTGTAGTCCCAGCTACTCGGGAGGCTGAGGCAGTAGGATCGCTGAGCCCCGGAGATTGAGGTTGCTGTGAGCTAGGCTGACGCCACGGCACTCACTCTAGCCTGGGCAACAAAGTGAGACTCTGTCTCAAAAAAAAATAAAAAAATATATATATATATATATATAAAACAGACATGTTAGATTTTTGAGGGAGGCACCATGATTTAAGAAAATGCTTTTCTGTGTGCCATTTCAAAGAAGATTTTATGTTCTGTTATCACCCAGACCTCAGTTTTGCCCTTTATTTTGTGTGACGGTCTGTAACAGTGCTCTTGTGGGTACCAAGGCTCTGTTAAACAAAAAAGGTCCTCTCCAGGCTCAAAGCCGTGTGCAGACTGAGGATGTGGCTCTCGGTGACCTGTGTAGGTTGTTCCTGGAGCCAACTGTGGATTCCTTTGGGGAGTTGACGGACTGAATTAACTCGAAGCCCCTTTTCTGTCAACATCATTTCTCCTGTCTACGTTTTTCAGTAAGAACTAGATAACAGAGTTACCCTATCTTACATAACTGTTATTTTTTTCTAAAATAATTAGAAAATGATAAAGGAGAATATAAACATTCCTGTTGATTTTGCCACTGAGCCCGTTGCTGTTTCCCAACAAATTCCTGGTGCAGAGGTTGCCCTCTGGGGGGGGGGGCGTAGCTGCATGTTTTAGGGATTGCCTTGAGCTTCCCAGGGTTGTAGGGGAGCTGCTGTGAGAAATTTAGGTTAAAACCTCCTAGGAGGAGCTCAGGGTAATTCTAGTGAGTCTGAATCAAAACAGTTTCAAACTCCCAGGTGTGCAGCAGGACTCCTGGATGACCCTCGGGAGGCTGTGCAGTTTGGGCTGTGTCATGCAGTTCGGGCTGTGTGATGTGACCTGGGGCTTCGCGAGAAAAATATCTGCAGCCCAGGGAAGCTGCAGGGGTCGAAGCGGGTGAGGTGGCCAGCTTTATGGCTTCCCCTTAAAAGGCTCAAAGATGTGATTGAGGTCTGGAGGGAGCTGCCAGGGAGAAAAGGAGAGAGATGGGAAAATTAATGGGACTCTGAAATGCCAAGTGGCCTCAGCAAGTTTTAGCAAACTGGGCAGATATCTGAATTATAGTGTTTTGCCGAAGCTGGGGACAATAGCGATGCTTTCTAGCACAGCTGTAGAACATTTTTCTCCCCAAGGTGAAATCCAGCATGTTTGTGTGAAAGTAACCGAATGTAGCTGAATGTTATAGATCTTGTCCCCAAGGCCCAGCCCATCTCTTGCCTGGAGTTTACTGTTACATTAGAGAGGTGAGATACACAGTCACGCAGGTGCAGTCAGGGTTGATAGATGCTGGACGGGTCTCAGATGCCTCCTTCAGAAATGTGGCGTGGCTGCAGGTAAGGACATCCATCACTTCGGAAGCCAGGCACCTGCTGCACCCTCCATGTGCACCTTGCCAGGGCGTTTCAGAGCCCTGTACCTGGGAAGCTACTGAAGCTTAAGCCTCAGGGTCTCTCCCTGTCACATTGTTACCCTTGCAAGGCCCCTGGAGGGGCCTGTGCAATATGTCCAGATAGTCCTATATTTTATAAAATGATCAAAGGTAGGATCATTTTAACTACAGCTATGTATGATTCCACTCCAACTTTCTCTTCATCATACTTTCCTTTTGGGAGTGAGGGGTGCGAGGTGGAGCTTTTGGAGTAGTCAGGGCATTTTAGGGACCTAGATAAACAGAAATTGAAGCTTAGTTTGTGTTAATGGAATATATATATCATATATCTACACATATACATATATATTTCCTTGTGTGTAGTGAAACCATCACTAGCTCTTCTGGTGCGGAAATGGCATCCAGGAACATACCTAAGGTCATAAATTCAAAGATCATTTATGATTACTCAATGTCCAAGAACACTTATAATGCCCTGAAATAGTACAGCATATACATGAAAGAAATTTCTCCAAATCTGACCATAATTTTAAAGTGTACATGACCCTATATATTAATAAATAATGCCTTGTGAACTAGAGGGAAAATTTTAAAAATATTAATAGTAATAAATATTAATCGACCTGCCTGACAGAGCATTGAAAATTCTAGTCTCTGTGTAAAAAAGTGATATCACAAAATCATTATCTTGAAGAGTTAATCCCAGGGAATGCATCCAGAAATGTAGAGGAAAAGATTGTCAGGAAGATAATTTATAAAAATATTATTTTTCCGATTGTACAATGTTTGTGGTATTCGTTGGTGGTTAGAAATTTGTTACTTGTGATTTCTTTTCTCATTTTAAATAGTGTTTTTTTCTAAGTTTGTATTATTTTTCTTAAAGAATGCTCCCTCCCCAGAGAGTTAAAGCTCCAGGCTACATAAAATTCAGACCTGCTCATGAGTATTATTGCTTTCTTCTTACGATGAGGAAATTGAAACTGGGAGAGTTTATGTGACTTGTCCCAGGTCCCATGGTTGTGGGCTGGGCTGAGTTGTGTCTTCAAGATGCTCAGCCCCCCCACCTTGTGCTGCTTTTCCAGTGGGGTGTGTTTGGGGTTTGGGTTTTGTTTCTCTCTGCCTTAGTGGAGTTGCAGCCATTCATGGACAAGGCCTGGAAGATGTGGAGAGTTCTCTGCAATCAGCCCTTCACTGACTTTTGGAGCATCCCCTCCCCTCTTCGGGAGGTGTTCGTGGGCTTGGTGGGGTACCTGGGAACTTCTCTTCCTCTTAGCTCTAGGGCAAGTCAGCTACTGGGGGAAAGCTATCGTTCTCACGGCTGCTTTTTGCTTCATTGCTGCTATTGGTCCTCATGTTAAAAATCATTTTGCCATTTCTCCCTCTTTTCACTCTGCCCCCAACTCTTACCCTTTCAATTCTGGGGTGTCTCCCAGATGAGATATGGTCCCAGGGCCTCTGGGGAGAACTGAGTTAGAGGGGAAACAACAACAGACTAATGAAGACTTAAAATGTTGTTGATGCAAGAGGCCAAAGGGCACCCAAGTTGGGCATCCTTCATCCTTTCCATAGCTCTCCCATCCCACAGCCCCTGATGTGCCAACCTGCAGATATTGCTGGGTTTTCTGGAAATTCCTCCACTTCCTCTCATGCTGTGTGTTTCTCTCAAGAATGGGTTCTGTAGTAGATAAACTCCTGGGCCCAAATTGTGTTGCATCCTCTAAATCAATGAGAAAAAACACTGAAAACTTCAATGATTGTGGTTTGTCTGCTACTTTTGCTTTTGTTCATTTCACTCAGTCTTGAGGTTGGAGGGTTATAAATCTCCATTGACGCTGCTGTCTTTCTCACTAATGCTCATTTGATCCTGTTTTTTGCATTTTTACTTTCCCCGGGATCTCTTATTAACCCGCAGATCCATCATCTAATCTTACTGTGGTATCAGTTTATAGTAGTCTCTCTGTGTGGCTTTCCCTTCTTGTAACTGGAAGGGCTAGGTCTCTTTGCATCCTGTTCAGGATGCTCCACACTTTTGAAAGCATTCTTCAGGTTTCTTTAGTGGGTCATTTTCAGAGGTCTTTTCTTTAAATATTCACAATGATTTCTTTTTGTTTTTCCCACTGCATTCATTTTTTAAATTTAATCATAATATTTTTTATTTCTTTCCAAAAGATTATATATTCTGACTGTAGGTAGGAGATAGTAAAGAAGAGAGAAACTATAGGTGCCTAAGCCAGGTCTTATATTAGGGGGCCAGTACACAGTTTCCTACTCGTTAGACACTGTGTAATATTGAACTTGGGCTTTGACAGGGTAGAAAACATGGTCTATCTAGTTAATTCCAGGCAGATGAGGTTTAACTTTTTTTTTTTCTTCCCAGATTATAATAAGGGTGTAACAGAGGTGGTCCGCCATTTGCATTTTTAAATTCATTTTAGTTTTCCTCCAGATGCTAGTGATAGTTTTGTTGTGAGCCCTTGATTTCAGTGCTCTTGGAAGTTTTTGCCTTTTTCAAGTGTTTTTATAGGCATTGCAGTGGTTTTGCAGGAGACTGTCAGGAGATTCCAGCCAGATCCATTTTAAACAGAAAGTGACTTGGCCACGGTCATGCTGTGAGCCAGTGGTGGGGCCAAGTCTTTAATGTGGGGCTCCTTTCTCCCAGGCACATCTTCAATCTTCAAGACCACCTGCCTCTCTTGTCCTGTCAGACCCTGAGTTATTATGTGATTTAGCAAGTGGCAGCTTTGTTGGAAGTTCATTTATGTTTCAAAGACTTTTAGCCTGAGGTGAAGTCATGTTGGCAGGGGCTGCACACATAGGATCATCTGCATGGGGCCTTTGCAGATTGAAAAAAAGTGTGCATAGAGCTGGAAGTTGCTGAGTGCTTGTTCCAAAGATGAGGAACATTTTCATATGTCCTGGATGTGAACTCGAAGGCCTCAGAGAGGCAGAGACGAGGCAGCTTTGAGTCCAGGGTCTGTTTTGTTTTCTTGCTTAGAAACCTTAGTGACTACCCTACTGTCTCTTCTTGAAATTGATCAGAGGCCACTTCCCTAATTACTAGAAGAGTGCTGCTTCCCGTTTGTGTGCGCCTTCATCTTGGCAAGATTTACCTCTCCAGGGAACCAAAGTGTCAACATTTGAGAGAAAGAGTATCAGGCTCCCTGCTTTCATGGGGTGGCATGCTAGTTCAGCTCTAATGACAGTTACCCAAAGAACCGTCACCATCCCTGAGACCTCAGAACACCACTCCTTTTGATTGACCCAATCCTGGTATCCAAGTCATTGAAGCTTTAGCTTAGTAGAGCCTTCCTTCTGCTCTGTCCTTAAAAACCTTTCATCCCACATTCGATGCACATTTAACAAGCCATGGTTGATGAAGCCCGGCTGCCAACTACAGACCAGTTTGCCATAGCTTAACTGTTTTGAGGGGACTTCCCACAACCAACTGTACTTAGGATAATATTCAGACCTCAATAATATTTTATCTGCACAATTACCAGTCTGGTGATTTATATAACGCCGGATGCTATTATCGAGTTTAATTGACTATATGGAACCCTAGTCTTTACTTTATGTAATTAAATGTTAATATACTTGTAAAAACTGAGTGCATAAACCAATATCTGTCAGCCAGTCCTCAATGTTTCTTAGGCTTCTGTGTGCATGGCCTCATGCAGCAGAAGGAGACTGGCCTTTGGTATAAGAAAACGGACTCCACAAACACAGAGGACCTGGCCTGGATTCTTGCTGGAGTCTCAGTTTCTTCATCTTTAAAATGGTTATGATCAATTCCAGTTCCTGGGCCCCAGGATGGTCGTCACAATGAAGTAAGACCATGTGGAATGCCTGGCCTGATGCCTGGCAAAGAGTAGCTGTTCAGTAGGGTCCCTTTCCACATCTGCCTTATGGGTGTATTTATCGAGTGCCTGCCACCTTCAAAGTCTTATGTTATGTGAAGAGCCAAGGTGGGTATCTTACCTGCCTTATTTCGGTCCATGTTTTTATTCTTGGTCTCCCCCACTGGTGTGAGCTTCAAGGAGGCAGGGGTCATAGCTATTAATCCCTGCTTTCTCCCTCATGCCTAGAATAATGCAGTAGATGCAATAATACAGTAGACCCTCGATGTAGCATGAATGTGTAAGATCCAAAGATGAGTTGAATAAATCCAGAGAGAATAATGAGGAGGAGTGAGAGCTTCCAAACCAGGGAATTTTACTAGTGTTGTCATGCAGGAGATGTTATGATATAGTTGGGAGGGCTTGTGCTTTGGGGTCAAATTGAAAGCAATTCTAATCCTGATTCTGCCCTTTATAAACTTTGTAGCCTTGAGGAAGTTATTTAACTCCTCTGAGTCTTAGGCTACAATTTTGCAAAATGGTGCATTGACTGTCAAAGAGTAACTCACAGAGCTGCTCTCCCGGGATAAATAAGGTAGTCCTTATAAAGTACCTGGCACTTCATTGTTCAAAGTTATAGAGTGGGCACCAAAGGCTGGTTTTTCTCAGGGTAGAACTTGAGAAAGCTGTGCATGACCTCAGGTTGTCCATTTTTAGGGATTCTTGATCATTCAGAAGTGACTATTGCTTGGTCTTTCCTCCCCCTGCTCCACACAGGGCCAGGGTGAGGGCACCTGGCTGCCATCTCACCTGAGGTTCTCTAAGCCAGGTCACTAATGGAGCTGAGGTCTGGAGTGGGGTCAAAGGGAGCTCCAGAGTCCCAAAGAGAGCCATGTGTGGACCACGTGAGTCTACATGACCTTGAGCTGCCAGGACAGGGCACTCACTGTCCCAGGAAGCCATACTTGCTTGGCCAGGCCTGTCAATGAGGCTCAGGACCTCAGTTCTTATTTTTCTTTTTTCATCTGGAAAAAAAAAATGTGTGTTAAAAATAAGTCACTTTCACAAGAAGAGATTTTTAGAAAGCTAGATGTTCCTATAGCTGTAGCAACTTTTGGGGTGAGCAAAAATTAGCTTCCATCATCCGCTCTCCTAGTTTCCTGCATGCCCTGGATGACAGCTATTACATTGCCCTCAGAACTTTGAAAGGAAAGATAAGCAAACTTTTCCCCATAAAGGGCCGGATAGTAAATATTTTAGTCTTTATAGGCCTATGGTCTCCATTGCAGCTATTCAACTCTGCTGCTGTAGCTGGAATACAGCCACAGTATGTAGACGAATAAGTGTGGCTGTGTTCCAATAAAACTTTATTTATAAAAACAGGAGGCAGGCTGGATTTTTAGTTTACAGATCATAGTTTGCTGTCCTCTGTGTTAAAACATCCTCATTTGGAGAAAGGCATTGGTTCTTGTATCTATCTTCCTGTTTCCTTTCTTTAATGGGGTGGGAGGAGCAGTGCCCAGAGGAGGAGGCATATAGTAGCTTATGGTGGTCTTGTGGGCTGCTGTTTCTTACCCAGAATTGTGGCTACTACCGTAGTCAAGCATTCTAGCAAACATAGCAAACCAGAAGAGAAGATTCAAACGGGTTCCCTAAGAAAGAAGGAGATGTTGGGGCATAAGCCAAGAGCACCCATGTGGACAGTTATGGAATCATGAGTGTTAAGTCCATGTTACTGAGTATCTTAAGTCTAGAAATATATTTCTCAGTATGGAAATAAACAAATGTTTTATTTCTTCTTCTAAATATATGTTCCTCTATAAGGGGTGCATGTGTGTGATATTCTGTGATGGGAATAATAATTGCTAATGTCCATTGAGATCTTACTGTGTACCAGACTCTTTGCTGTTTTACATGTTATTTAATCCTCATTGCAACTTATGGCAAATGTGCTATAATTATCCACATTTCATGGATGAAGAAACTGAAGAGGACCAACCATGAAGATCCCATCTCCCGTCTTTTATATGATGTGGGCTCTGGGTGACATTGCCAGTTTTGGTGCCATGGCAATGAAGCATGATAGGGGATGTGGTAAACTGAGGCAGGATGGAGGCTTTCAGAGCTCGAGGACATGGCTATGATGAAAGACAGTGCTGGGGAGGGTTAGTGAGATGATGGAACTTGGGCATTAGTACTTGGGACAAGCCAGATATCCGTGTTTCACTGGGAGTCTCTTGCTGCTCACCATCGGGGGCCCTCAAGAGATAGCACTGAATCCAGCTTATTATAACTTGCCACTGGGGCAGGGGCCTCACTCACACCTGGCTGGGTGGGAAGGATCTAAGCTTAGCTCCCCTAGTTTTGTGAGAGTGGCTTAGCTTGGGCCAAGCTGGGCTTTCAGATGGACCAACCTTGAATTAGCATTTCATTTCTGCCTCCTGATGTCGCTGTGACCCTTAGAATGTGACCTAACCCCTTTGGACCTCAGTGGATTTGTAAGGAAATTTGCCTGTTCCAAAATGCTCTGAAGAACACCTCTGGTCATTTCCTCTCTGTGAAATTTGGGTCAAATTATTTAGCTGATTCTCAGTTTTATTGTGCATAAAGTGTGGATGGTGATAGCACTGAATTCATGGGGCTCTTTCGAGGACTAAATGAGATAATCCATGGAAGTGGCTTAGCACAGTGCATAGCACATAGTGCATTCTCAGTAAATGTTGGCTGATATCATTGTTGTTCCCACTGTACAGACGAGGAAATGGAGGCTTAGAAGTTTTCTCCCGACCCACTCTAGGTCACAGAGAAAGTGCCAGAACCAAGCCGCGTGACACCTTCTGATAGTAAATCTTGCATTCCTGACACTTTACCAAATTTTATTTCATTCATTCTTTCATGAAGCATTTATAGGGTTTCCCTCAAGCTCTCAAGCATTAAAGTACTGGGCTCTTTGATGTGTCTTAAGGATTCAGTAATGAACAAAAGGGACACACACTTCCTACCCTGGTAAGCTTTCCCAACTTCTGTGGGAAGACAGAAAATAAATAAGGAAATGAGTAAATAAACAATTCCAGAGTGTAACTAAGGAGTATGAGCAACAGCCCCGTGAAACATCAGCAAGGCGGTGTCGCAGGGAATGATTGGAGAAGGGGGGAGGCTACTTTTTTCTGAATGTTCCATGGGTCTTCTCTGAGAAGGTGGCATTTGATTTTGGACACAGAAAATGCCGGGAGCCAGCCACGCGACGCGCCAGGGCAAGAGCGTTCCAGGCAGGGGGAACAGCAAGAGCAAAGGCTCTGAGACCATCAGGAGCTTGGCGTGGGCCTCTGCAGGCTTCAGGCGCTGACACAACTCTTGCCAGGAACCAGTTTAAGCCTGTCCTTTGTGTCGAGGAAACCTTTCCTCACCTTTCCCCGACTGATCTGAAGTTTCCCTGACATGGGGAATGACCTGTGGCCATCTCCTTCTTACGCTGTTCCTTCCAAATAAAAATGTAAAAAGACATCACTGTTGTGCAAGGAAAGATGAAAGATGCCGCTCTGGCATCCGAGTGGGCAGAGCTCTGGCCTAGGGCCCCTTCTCTTTGTAGCCTGGCCCTCCCTGCGCCTGTCTGTCCACCTGTGAAATTAGGAGCTGGGCCAGACCACCCCTTCTCTCTTTAAATTTGCAGGAGCAGAAGAATCCCAAGCTGTTTTTTTGGGGAAAAAAAAGACTTGCTGGCTTGGGTGGGACCGCTTTTCAGACTGGTGGGGCTCTCTAGCTGGTCTCCAAATTGCACCGCATTCACCTGTTTCAGCTGAAAGTGACTGTTCTCTCCCCCTACCTCTTCAGCCTCTCCTTGATGGGTGAGGCTGGGTGCTGACCCCACACATGGGCCCCTTCCTTCATCCCACTTTCCTTCCTCCCTGTCCCAGTGCATCACCTGTCTCCTTGCAAATGGTGCTGGAGGCAGGGCGCTGGGCTGTGTGAGCAGACAGAATCTGTCTGCCATGTCCCACTGTGTTCTCCTCTTTCCGTGATGTGCAAATGGACCAGACAGAGGCCCATGGCAGACCACTTGGGGAAGCTGGTCTGAACGGAGACTCTCGTTTCCAGGGGACTCTTGTTACCTGGCACTCTTTGTGTCCCAGCAAATGTAGCTGAGTACTATGAAGGGGGGTGCAGTTATGGTCTCGTAGGATGTCAGAAGTCGAAGTGTTTTGGGAGAGGGTTTAACTTACTGCCTCTGTCACACATGTAGAAACTCTGGCCCCAGCAGCTATGTGACTTGCCCAAGGTCACACAGTAGTAAGTGGTGACAAAAGCCTGTATTTGCCATGCAGATCAGCAGCATACCATAGTTGGCACCGCCAATCCATACAGCACTTGATGGACAAACTCACACGCAGTTACTTTAAAATATTTTGCTTGTTTTATGAAATTATGTGAGCTGAACATATATGATATAGCTCACTTTTCTATTTATAATTCATAGATTGGAATTAAATATTAATTTAACAAACACTTATTTGGCACTTACTATGTGCTAGGCGCTGTTCCAGGTGTTTCCGAAGATTAAATTCACCCAATTCTCATGACAACCCTGAGGCAGGCACTATTATTATCCTAGTTTTACAGATGGGAAATTGAGGCACATACAGGTTGAATAATTTGACCAAGGTCATAAGCTAAACAGAAAAACCTTACATACTGGCTTTGGAGTTCATAGCTTTAATCACTACCTCGTGGTATGTCTCACTGGGCAAAGAACATCACCTCCTTCCCTGGGCATGCCTGAGGACTCCTAATCTCATTAAAATCCCTACTTTAAAGAGGAGAAAACTGAATCCTGGAAAGGGCATGAGGGCATAAGATCAGGTTCTAGGTCACTGCCGTTTCTGTTAGTCCTGTGCTTTCTCCACTGCACTGTGCTGTGTTGGAAGTCTGAACACGTCTCTGGTCTAGAAGACACCCAGCAGCAAGTTCATTATTCTCCCTTGAAGTCCCTTGGCTAACTTCCACCTTTGTTGTTTTCATTCCTGGATTTAATATAATAAGCCACATTAACCTAAGTTGCCACACCAAGTCTCGGAGAGAAAGAAGCAAATGAACAGATCAGACACTGTTTCCCTGGTCCTTGGGGAATGCCCAAGCCATCAGAGAGACATCATCTTATTTATTATAAATTCACTGTTCAAAGAGCTTTAAAATATTTTTTTTTCTATTAGGATTATTGTTTCTATCTGTGGAGTCCATGAGTGTTTGACATTGGATGACTTTATAAAACATTCTACTAATTGGATTTGTTAAAGCAAATAAATCAAACACTAATTGGAACGTGCCCTGCCATTATTTTTGCTTACTGAATTAGATATAATGGTGTGAAGGCCTTCTTATCATATTTGTGCACTTATTTAAACACCCCCCTGGCACACACTTTTGCAAATTCAATTAGATATTCAGAAAAGGAATTCAATTTATGCAAGGCTGGTTTACATTCGTTCTGGGGGCAAGAATCGGCTCCCCAAGATAGGCTGCTCATGATTAATAAGCCCCTTTTAGATATCACCCTGCCTTCAACACAGCTGTGGGCATGAGGGTGGAATCTCCATGATTTGGGGCTTGGGGCACTTTCCCTTCAGAACGTGTGTGTCCACAGAGCAGCGCTGGCTTCATGGGCGTGCAACCTGTGTACTCGCACAGACCCTGGTGCTCGGAAGAGCCCATGCTTGGTTTCATGCTCTGTTATTGCTGTCTTGATTTCTTGATAATTTTAAAACAAGAGACTCTGAATTTTAGTTTTGCACTGAGCCCCATAAATTTTGTGGCTGGGCCTACCTTAGAGGTTGCCTTGGTTTTCAGACCTTCTGGCCAAGGAAGAAGTCCTTGATTGAGGTCTTGGCTCTGCCCCTGATGTGGTATGTCATCATCTGAGTGTGTCATCCACTCTGGCCTTGGTCTCTTCATCTATAAAGTGAGAGGCCTGCTTCTCACCCAGGATGAACGCATGCTATAGTTTAGGTGGAATGCTTATTTAAGTCTGGGGAGTTAAGGTTCTTTACTCAATCCCTTACCCTAAGGCCAGGAGTGTAGCATCAGGAGACAATGGGAGACATGTTTTCCCCTCCACTTCTTAGAACAAGGGAGGAACATTCTAGAACTGAGAATTGAGAGGAAAGGGTCAACAGCATATGACATCAGACACTCAAATGGTGATTCACAGTACTGTGTTATATTTCAGTGACTGTTAAAATTGGAAATTTTTATGTCGTTTGAGCCGAGGTCAGCAAAGTACAGCCTTCAGGCCAAATCTGGATGTGCACTGGTTTTTATATAGCCCACAAGTGAAGAATGGTTTTTATATTTTTAAATGGTTAGGAACATCAAAAGAGTTCTATTTGGGGACATGTGGAAATCATATGAAATTCAAAACACAGTGCCAATAAATAAAGTTTTATTAGAATACAGTTGTGCCCATTGTTTTTGTATTGTTTATGGCTGCTTGTGTGCCAGAGTGACATTGTTGAGTACTAGTGACAGGGACCGTGTGGCCTACTGTGATAGGCAGAAGTCTAAGGTGGCCCCCAAGACCCAGGCCTCCCTCTGGTGTGCGGTGGGCGGATCCTGTATAATCCCCATCCCTTGGGTAGGACTGTGCGTGGTATGGATTTCACTCCCTTGATTAGGTTATATTAGTGATAAAAGTGAAGGAATTTTACAGATGTAAGAAGGTCCCCAATCTGTTGATTTAAGTTAATTAAAAGGACTATTATCTTAAATGAACCAGGTTGAATCAGAGGAGTCCTTCAAAGGGACTGAGCCCTGCCTAAAGGAGGAGATTTGAAACATGGGGGCTTAATGGAGGGGGCCACGTGGCCAGGAACTGAGCATGGCTCCTAGGGGCTGAGACTGGCCCCTGGATGACAGCCAACAAGAGGATAGAGACCTCCGTCCTACAACCACAGGAAACGAATTATGCCCCAGACCCCACAAGCTCAAGGGAGTACCCCAAGGTCCAGAAAGAGACCCTGAGAGGAGAACCCTACTGAGCTGTGCCTGGACCTTTGCCTTATAGAGACTGCTGGGTGATAAACAGGTGTTGTTTTAAGCAGCTAAGTTTGTGGCAATTTGTCATGCAGCAATAGAAAACGAATACACCACATTATGGACTGAATTCTGTTCCCCCATTCATATGCTTTTATTTTATTTTACTTTGAGAAAGGGTCTTACTCTGCCATCCAAGCTGGAGTGCAGCGGCATCATCATAACTTACTGCAACCTCAAACTCCTGGGTTCAAGCAATCCTCCTGTCTCAGCCTCCCAAGAGTAGCTGGGACTAAGGCATGAGCCACCATGCCTGGCTAATGTTTTTTAATGTTTTTAAAATAATTTTTCCTTTTATTTCCTCATATTATGGGAGTACAAATATTGTTAGGGTTACATATATTGCCCCTGTGTGTCCAACTCCCAGGTGGTGTGCACCGTACCCATTATGTAAGTATACACCCTTCCCCTCCTTCTCCCTCCCATCTGTCCACCTCCCAATAACAGTTTTTTTTTTAGACATTTTGGTTACATTGTATATCTTTGCCTCTCCCTAAAAAGGGTTAGAGGTAATCCCTTCCCCCCCACAATGCTCACCACATCCCTAAAATGTGGGTCTCCCCCCTCCCCAAATACCTGGTGAACACTACCACTTTTTGAGCACCATAGTTTTAATCAGCCAATTTGATGGCGAGTAGATGTGTAACCCATTTTCCAGATCTTGTGTCACCTCACTTTGTATAACTGGCTTAAGCTTAATCCAGGATAGCATAAATGACGCTAGCTCACTGTCTTTTCTTAGAATTGAGTAATATTCCATTGTGAGCATATACCAAATTTTAGTTATCCACTCATGAATTGACGGGCACTTGGGTTGTTTCCATGACCGTGCAATAGTGAATTGTGCCACCATAAACATTCGGGTGCAGATGTCTTTATAATAGAATGTCTTATGCTCTTTTGGGTAGATGCCCAACAATGCTATTGCTGTGACGAATGGTATTTCTATTTCTAGCTGTTTGAGGTATCTCTAAATTCTTTTCCACAAAGGTTGCACTAATTTGCAGTCCCACCAGCAGTGTAAGAGTATTCCTGTCTCTCCACATCCTCGCCAGCATTTGTTGTTTTGGGATTTCTTGATACAGGCCATTCTCACCGGGGTTAGGTGATATCTCATTGTGGTTTTGATTTGCATTTCTCTGACGATTAGAGATGTTGAGCATTTTTTTTTTATGTTTGCAGGCCATTATTCTGTCTTCTTTGGAGAAGTTTCTGTTCATTTCCATTGCCCATTTCTTGATGGGGTTGTTTGATTTTTTCTCGTTTATTCTTTTAACTTCTAGATAGATTGTTGTTATTAGACCTTTATCAGAAGTGTAGAGAGCGAATATTTTCTCCCACTGTGTGGGTATACAGTAACCTAATCTTTGATAAAGCAGAAAAAAATGTACAATGGGGAAAAGATTCTCTCTTCAATAAATGGTGCTGGGAAAACTGGTTAGCAACATGCAGAAGAGCGAATCAGGATCCCAACCTCTCACCTCTCACAAAAATTCATTCAAGATGGATAACAGACTTAAACCTAAGGCATGAAACCTTAAGAATCCTAGAAGAAGATGTTGGGAAAACCCTATCAGATATTGGTCTAGGCAAAAAATCTTTGAGGAAGACCCCCAAGACAATCACTGTCACATCAAAAATAAGCAAATGGGATGTGGTCAGATTAAAAGGTTTCTCCACAGCCAAAGAAACTATCATTAGAGTTTTAAAATTTTTTGTAGAGATGGAGTCTCACTATGTTGTCCAGGCTGTTCTTAAACTCCTGGCCTCAAGTGATCCTCCTGCCTCAGCCTCCCAAAGTGCTGGGATTACAGGCATGAGCCACCACACTCGGCCAAATTATCCCCCAGTGTGACTGTATGTAGAGACAGGGCCCACAGACAATTTAAGTGTGGTCATAAGGGTGGGGCCTTAGTTCCTTAAAATTGGGAAGAGATACCAGAGCACATTCTCTCTTTATACACGCACACCAGGAAGGGCCTGGTGTGGACACAGTGAGGAGGGGCCACCTGCGAGCCAGGAAGGAAGCCCTCACCAGAAACCCACCCTACGGGACCTTGGTCTGGGATTTCTGGTCTCCAGAACTGTGAAGAAATAAACATGTGTTGTTTAAGTCACCCAGTTTGTGTTATTTTGTTATGGCAGCCCGAGCCGACTAATACAACCCACAAAGCTGAACATACTTGCTCTCTAACTCTTTACAGAAACAGTTGGACAACCTGTCAGTTAAAAAATTATATAAAATACCTTGCCCATATCCCTCTTTTGTGTGCCCTCTAACCATTTGCTCTTGATATGTCACGAGTCTGTCTGAATAGCTCACAATGTGAGCTCCCCACACATCCCTGGTGAGTATATGAGGCCCAAGGTGCCCCCTTCCCTCCTGTGCATCCTCCTGCCTAACTTTGAGCCCCCAACTCCATTCCTTTCCCTCCTCATCATTCCATGGCCTTCCCTGTGAGTGGAAGGGGCAGAGTCTACCTACTGTGGTTTGACCTCCCAAATGGCCAATTTGTATCGAGGGCCCTGGCAGTGACTAGGGGCAGAGGGCATGCAGACAGGGATGGGGGAAGGCTTTGCAGCCACCTGCTTCCTTCAACTGGTTCCTTTCAAGGTCAAGATTAACCTCCCAGTTCATTGCCATGGCAACCTAGTGTAATGGGTGAAGTGCAGAGACTGAGTTATTATAAATGGTTGGGGTTCACAGACTCGTTTTGCCACTTGTGATTTGTGTGATCTTGTGCTAGTTTTTTAAACCTTTCTATGCCTTAGTTTCTTTATTCATAAAATGGAGGCCAATGGCCACATCTGTCTCATGGGGTGGTTGTGGTAATAAGTGAGTTACTATTGGTAAACACCTAGAACCGTGTGCCTGGCACTGAGTCCTGGTTATCCTTACTGTCTCTCAGATCTAATTGGGATTTGTGAACACAGGGGCTTTGTGCTCAATAGCTCTCAGCTTCTGTCTCTCTCTCTTGCATCATGATTACCTGGCCCTGCCAACCCTGCTCAATCCTGCTCATAGTTCACTCCTGAGCAGTCTCGGCTCTCGTTTGACCTGTTGCTAATACTCTCATTTCTCCTCTAACAGCTTCTTGGCCTTCCCGCAGCCTCACCTCACTCTTCTTCCTTGCCTGTGGCCTGATGGCTTCTCCTTGGTTCATTCTGAGATTTCCCTTCTCTCTCTGGCTTCAGAGTCTCCATCTGTTCTGAGCCTTCGTGGCATCAGGGTAAATGTTCTTAACAGGTGCAGCCTGACCTCTGAGCTCTTGGTCCCTGCCCTGCTTCCAGGCTTCCGCTGGGTTCACTCTGACCCCCAAGAGAAGCCTACTGACAGTGGATGAGAGCCGCCTCTGTGGGCCCTGGCCTGGCTCTCCTGCCTGAGTGGAGGGGTATCTTAATATGTCCAACCATTCCTTGAACAATAAAGGACAAACACATACTACAGGCCAGACTCTGAGGAAAGGCACCCATGTGGCATGTCCCTGTTTCCATGGAGCTTTGGGGCATGGAGTTGGATGGACACAGACCTGTGGTTTCTGTTCCTGTCCCCCAGATACCCACTGCTGAGGTCTCCTCTAAGCACCATAAGGATGATGTCAAGTGGGCTACCAGGACTTTCAGTACCAGCTGCATAACCCAGGGCAGGGGGTGTTTCTGCACATCCTCATCCATGGCAGATCACAGGGGCTTCTGGTCACGTTTGTCACAATTATGAGCTCTACCAGAAGTAGTACCTACCATGGAGGGCAACCGAAGACCCCCCCCTTTTTTATCATTATTATTATTCTTTTTAATGTTTGGCCCAGTTTTCTTTCTTTACTTAGCTCCGCTGCTAGATGTTAAAGGCACAACTTTGTATTCTGGAAACATCAGGGTGAGACCAGATTCTGTGAACACACACAGGGTGTTTGCAAGAGGGCAGGGTTGGAGCAATGGAAAGTACCTGGGCTTTGGCACCACCCAGCCGAGGGCTAACATCTTGACTCCACTGCTTCGTGAGGGTGAGTTTGATACCACATCTGTAAAATGGGTACAATCAAAATGACAGGGCCTGTGGTGAGGGTGAAAGGTAATATAGGTAAGGCTTGCACACGTTCAGCTGTCAATAAAAGGAGGTGTTGCTGTTATTATTGCTGTATGTGATTATGTGATCTCACTCCTTTTTTTTTTCCAGCTGGGCAAGTCCCGTAGGAGCTCTGATGACATGTTTCTACCCATAAAAAGGAGAGAGCAATGCTTCACTCTCAGAGCAGGTGTTGACAAGCTACAGCCCCTGGGAAAAATCTGTCCTGCCTCCGATTGTTGTAAATGAAGTTTTATTGGAACACAGCCACACCCATTTGTTGAGGTGCTTGGGTGCTTTTGCACTACAGTGGCAGACTCGAGTAGTTGTGATAGAGACTGTGCAACTGCAAGGCTGAAAATATTTATTATCTTGTGCTTTATAGGAAAAGTTTGCTGACCCCTGTCTTGGAGGGTGGGGGTACTGGAGTTACCTACATTCATATGCATACACACCTGTGCAGCCCAAATATAGTGCCCGGCACACAGCAGAAGCCCACCAAATCTTTCAGTTCCTCTACTGAACTTAATTCTGCTCAAGAATACACAGGATCATATCTGAGAAATGCAGAGGCAGACACATTTATATTTTTATTGAATTCTATTCCTCTCTCATTTTCAAAAGAAGAGCTCATGTTTTTTAAAAAAATTCTGATTGACACTATAAACTTTATTTATGCTTTAATGTATCCTAAAGTGTGTATCCTGCACTATTTTTACTTCCCTTACAGATGCTGATATGCTATACATTACCAAACCCAAATGGATTTTCAAAATCCAATTTCCTTGCTACAGTTTTCCATTTCTCTGTTGACTTTTTATGTTTGATTCACATCAGAGCATCTGGGGCCATTGGCACATTTTGACCTCAACGTGCCCAGGGAAATAGTGCTCTGTTCAGGTCCTTGGCCAGTGGCTGCACTTCCCGGTTATGTTCGTCTTCACCAGACCAGGACTTGTCCTCTGGAGGCTGAGCCTAGCTCATGGGGTGGGGGTTGGTTTGTGAGGTTTTGTTTCTTCCCCCCAAAATGTGATTGTGGTAAGGTTGTCCTTAGTTAAATGGGGCCACCTGCTCTTCAGATCTGAACGAGGTTAGCATCCAAATGAGTGTCTTTTGGGAATCTCTCCAACCATGTCTCCCCTAAGTAGCCTGCCATCAACACCTGCAGTGATGACTGGGGTCTCTTTTTTTTTGGTCAGTGTTATGGTCCTTAGGAATTGCACCAAGACAAATAGATGTAATTTTTGAAGGAGCAAGAGGAGCTGCAGTGAGACTCAGCATCATGGGTTGGGACGTGTCCTGCTCTGGGTCCAGGGGACACTTGGTTTCCTTTTCTCTTCCTCCCCTTGGCGGCTCTCAGTGCCCACGGCACTGTGGCTGGTGCTTGGGCCGGCAGCGTGGCTCCTGAGAGTTCCAGTCCTTCTGATTCTCTGGAACCCTTAACTGTTACAACTGGAAGTTTCCTTGCAATCATTTTCTCCAGTCTCTTGCCTTGAACCCAGAAAATGAAAGCTCAGAAATGGGGGAGCTTGGACCCACCTGCATGTCAAGTGCTATCAGGTGTATGGTCTTGGGCTCATGGACACTCTAGTTCTCAATCTGTTGGTTGATAGGAAGAAAATCCAGAGAGAATTGTTTAAAAAGTACTTATTAGGTATATTGTATCTCCTAAATGGTTCTTAAATCTTAGAACAACAGGTAGCAGGTGTCCAGACTGCATTGGGTTGAGCCCCAATGAGTTACTTTTCCTGAATTGTGTGTTTGGGTGATGCTATCAGTTTATATTGAGAATGGTTATGAGAAACAATCTCATGAAATTGGCCACGTACCCCTTGTGTGGATGTTGTTTCATTATGGGATATGTGGTTTCTGTTACGAGTATTCCTGCAGAGAAGTTCTTGGCTGTTCTAAGTGCCTGGAATGGTTGTCATTTTCCTGAGCAATTTGGCTTTCATTGTATGAACACAGAGTGTCCGGTGCCTGGCCAGGTTTTCCTTTTTCTGTCGGGTGTCAGAAGCTCAGAGCCAAATATGTAGCCCCCTTTTAACAGACAAACATGGGGAATCGTAGCATGGATTTGCAGTTTCTCCTTCTGTCCTGTTTTCCCCCACCTTTTCCTGCCCTCAATTTGATTTTCGCCACCATGCCGTACACCCTGCTTTTGTGTTTATCAGGCTGCTGTGGCTGGACCACTGACCAGATAGAAAGCATCCCTTGAAATATCCTGCTGTGTGGGGAGCCCAGGGGTTCCATGGAAAGGTCATGAACTGTGTTTACTGCTGGGATTCAGACATGTATGAGTGATAGAAGTGTAGAACAGGAGCCCGTTTCTAGAAACCCTCCTGTAGGAAGGACATTAAGGCCCCCATGACTGATGACAAATTCTGGCAGAGTGGGATAGAACTGACAGCAGGGCCTGAACATCCTGAAGACATAGTGGCTCAAGATAGAATGAGAGCCTGCTTTTAAATCCGCTGTAAGCGAGCTCCTCTGCAGGGGAAAGAGAGGACTGTAATTTGAAAATAAAAATTGGGTCACTGGGGTCCCAGGCTTGCTGCTGTGAGACCCTAGAATGAAAAGAAGGGAAAAGCATTTGCTCACTGGCTGCAGATTGAAATGGCCACCGCAGCTCAGCAGGTGGGATCAGTAAGGTGGTCCGGGGAGTGGCTGCGAAGAAATGGCAGGTCCTTAGTCCTTACAGGGCCAAGACCCGTCAGTAGCCAGCTCAGGAGTAGCCAACGCATCCACTGTGGCTGGGCACAGGCAGGGAGGTGAGGGGTGGACAACTCATCCAATGAAGTGGGAGCACTTTTTAATGTGACCCTGCCTAGAATCTGTAATCTGGGATGCCTAGGGGTATAACTGTGAGCCTCGTTAAATCTTGTCTAGAAGCAGGAAGAGAATTTGGTTAATTAGACCATGAACTAAAATAAATGAATAACTTCTTTGAGCATCAACTCCTTTGTATGAAAGCATATTTCACATTGCACCTTCAGTGTATGTTGGTGTCCTCCTCTTTCCCTCTACTCTGTGAACTTGGTCAGAGTAAGGATCATACCTGTTAATTCTGCGTTCTGCATAGAGCTCATAGCAAAGAAGACCTCTGTTAAATGTTTCTAGAAGAAGCAAGAGAATGGATTCAAATGGGAGAGACCCAATTACCTTGGAAGCCCTTTATCTGCCTGGTCCCCTCTCATTCCCTTAGAAGTGAAAGCCTTCATCCTTGGTTTGGGGAGATGATTCTCTCTCTGGTCTATTAGAGAGCATGGGCTCTGCAGTTAGGCTACCATGGATTTAATATCGGCTCTACCACTTCCCTCTGTGTGGTCCAAGCAGGTTATTTAACCCATCACTGCATCAATTACTTTATATTTAAAGCAAGGATAAATTGTACCTCATATAGTTGTGAGGATTAAGTGAAGGCTAATGAGATAGCATATGTAATCAGTGTCTAGTGTATTGCCCGGCTCAGAGCAAATTCTTGAGAGAGCATGCTTCTGTTTAATATTTATTTTTTTAAATCACTCTGTTGAGGTATGGCCCATTTGTTGTATTACTCAAGTTGTCCAAGTCTCTGTTGTGGTAGCAAATAAACCCTAAGGTCTCAGTGGCATATGACAAGAAAAGTTTGTATTTTGCTCCGGAAACGTTGAATGCTGATATTCCTGGTCAGGTGACTCTTTAAACAGCCCTTCTCCAGTATCTCAGGAATCTAGACTTTTTTCTTGCTTGGATGCCACTGTCTTACACCAGAGCTTTGAAGGTTCTCACAGCAGGGGAAGGTGAGAAGGAATGTTTGGAAGAGATTATTAGTATGGGCTAGTCCTGAAAATGGTGGATATCACTTTGTTACACATTTTCAGATTTTGCCACTTGGTCTTCCCTAGATGCAAGGTGTCCTGGCAGCATAGTGTTCTTGCGTGCACAAGAACAAAGGATGAAACTGTTTGCCGTATACATAGCATTGTCTTGGCCATGCTTTCCTTCTCCCACTTCCTTCTCTGGTCCTGGAGGCTGATCTCAGTTTAGGATTCTCAGTCAGCTCTTCCCAAGAATACCTGGGATGCTGCAGCCTCCCCACGCAGATGAATTGCAGCATGTCAGGGTCTGTTGCTGATGACATTGACCTGCTTCAGTTGTCTCTCACATGCTGGGCTCTGGTGAGGAGTTGCCAATGTAGGGAAAAGGGGTTGGCCTTCTCAGAGCAAAAAGAACTACTTCCACTTCTGCTGTTTTTGTTTTGATTTTCAATAGAGTATGTTGTATTTTCATAACTGGAACATACACTCTGCTCTTCTGGTCAGAGAAGGTTTAGAGAAGTGATTTTTGGAAGATCCTTTGGAATTTGTCAGACAGGCAATGTGGAGAAGGGAGAAAGAGCTTTCTAGGGAGAGAGGGGGCAGGTGTGAGGTTTGGAAGGGCAGGTGGAGCTCAGGGCTTGGAAAGGCAGGTCCACTAGTATGGGCTCACCATCACTCAAGTCCACCTCGGTCTGTGTCAGGCATCACACTGGCAATTATTGGTTCATTGATCAGCACATAGTGATTAAACCCCTACTATGCACTAGAAGAGTTCCCAGGCATTCTGGAGATTACCTTCTAGTGGAAGCTGGTCTGTTGTCTTCCTTCTTGCTTTTCGAGGGTCCTCCCTCCCCAGTATATCTGGGGTGATGTCTCCTCTGTCATCTGGTCCTTACTTTTCCTCTTGTCTCCTGTGACTTCTATCCTTGTCTACAGATCCTTATCCATGCACACTGGCCATTGCCTTCTTCCCTCCACACCAGTGACATATGGCTGCTGTGTATAGCCGACTGTCACGGAGGGCTTGGGTGTTGTGATGGCTGCAGCACAGGACAGGTAGCTGTGTCCAACTTGTGATCAGAAAGCTCCTGGACCACTCCAGCTTAGCCATCCTCCCTCCTGCTCCTGACTGTAGCCTCCCTAGCACACACTGGAATGTGTAATTTTTTATTAATTTGTTTGATTACCATCAGTCTGTCACTAAATTGTGACAGATGTCTCTCCTGTAAACCACTGTGCCTAGGACTGTGCCTGGTCAACAGTAACTACTCAATTCAATCATTGTTGAATTAGTTTGAATAAGTTTAAGGAAATACTTGGTTCCTACCAATGCATCAGCTACTTCACATCCCAGGACATCTTTCACTGGCTGCCACCTTCTGTGGGTTTCTGCTTTTCACTGTGCTGCTTGGACTTCTCTCTCTCTCTTTCCTTTCCTTTCCTCTTTAGCTGTCTACGTACACTACAATCACTTTCTATTACTATTTAGTGGAAAGCAATATAATACTCTAAACTCCTGCACCACTGAAATAGGTCCAGTCTTCCTTTGCCCAGCTCAAGAATTATTGGGGTGCTGTCTTAGTCCATTCAGGCTGCTATAAGAAAATCCCCTAGATTTATAAACAATAGAAATTTATAAACAATAATTTATAACAGTAATTTATAAACAATAGAAATTTCTTGCTCATAGTTCTGGAGGCTGGGAAGTCCAATATCAAGGCACCAGCAGATTCGGTGTCTGGTGAGGGCCTTTCTATGTGGGGAAGTAGTGAACAAGCTCCCCAGGGCCTCTTTTATAAGGCCAGAGCCCTCATGATCTATTATCTCCCAAAGGCTCCACCTCTTACTACCATTGCATTGTGGATTAGGTTTCAACATATGAATTTTGGGGGTGACACAAACATTTAGACCTTAGCAGGTGCTAAAGGCCAGTTCTCCAGGGTTTCAAGCAAGAAAGGAAAGTAGCTTTGCCGTCACAGGTTTTCTTGCATGGTGTTTTGACCAAATTCTGTGTCAAATCTGTCCACAGGACTTCCACCACCACTATCCAGAGGAAATCCCGGGTCTAGGGTGCAGAGGAGGGATTTGGTCCTTTGTAACTGATGGAGACAATGGTGTGATGTTACATGAAACTGCAGATACAGGCAGGGGCTAGTGTGGGGTGGTTTCTGTACATTGAGCAGAGCTGTGTTTGGACATTGTCTTAGTCTGCTCGGTTTGCTATAACAGCATACCACAACTGAGCAGCATATAAAAGAAATTTCTCTCACAGTTCTGGAAACTAGGAAGTATAAGATCAAGGCACTGGCAGATTTGGCATCTGGTGAGGGCCCAGTTCCTGGTTCATGGATGGAGGCTTCTCCTTGTGGCCTCACATGTTGGAAGGGGTGAGCTAGCTTTCTGGGGTTTCTTTAAAGGGCCATTAATCCCAATCCCTCATGTTCTAATCTCCTTCCAAAGGCCCCACTTCCTGACACCATCACCTTGTGGCTTAGGGTTTCAGCATGAATGGAGGGGCGGAGGATGCAAACAGACTATAGCAGATGTGGTCTTGTGCGTGTTGGGGAACCTCTGAGTGTTTAATAGTGGGGGACGGTCATGTGATGAGATCTATGAGCACCAGGGAGACAAGAAAGGGACAGTGGGAAAGATGGACTGGGGTGTGAAGCTGGGGTCTGGGAGAACAGCTGGGAGGTTGCTGTAGAATTCAGTGCAGTGCTGCCTCCCTGCCTTTGTGGATGTGGTGGGCCCACCAGAGTGCCATTCTTCCCGCCCTCTGCCCCTGGAGATGCTGCCATCCTTCAGAGCCCTGTTCAGTCCTCCTCCTCTTCCTCCTTTTATTTTTCAGAATATAGTGGGCTGCTGTTCTCCTGGACAGACCAGCATTTCCTAGTTGGAGCCTCCACTTTACACCCCACGTCTCTCTCAATGTCACCTTGAAGTGACTTACAGCCTGTGACATATGCCCAGTGAATCCTTGTCAAAATCAGATGGATATAACTTATTGTCAAACGGTGGATGGTTTGACCTTTCAAGTTAAAGCGAGAAGCTTTAAACAGGATCAACATTGCCTTTATTATCTTCCAGGTGCCTGGTTGTCTAATTTCTCACAAATGCAATTCTTACTCCATGAGAAATGATTCTTCAGGCTGCTTTTACAAGGAAGGGGGTGGGCATTGAGAACATATTTTGTGCCCGTTATTTCCCACATGTAATTCCATTTAGTTTTCATGATATTTCTATAAGGTAGATGTTCACCTCCATATTACAGGTGAGGAAACTGAGACATACAGGTGTTAAGCATCTGGCCTGAGCTCACCCAGCTTTGCAATGGTGCTATGTGTCTGGTTTTGTTAGACTCTGAAGCAAGTGCTCTTTCTGCTGCCTCTCAGCATCTCTCCCTGTTGTAGGAAGCAATTATAGAGGCATGCCCTGGCATTCATTTTTCCTACTTAGAATGAGACGTTGCTGTTTACTTTCTCAGGAAGGAAGATTAAAATCAATGTAACTAGCCTTATTAACTTTTTTAAATAGGGGGGCCTGCAGATGCCAGTGCCTTTCCTGAGAGCACCAAAGCAAATATAAAAATCCAATTTGCTCGCCCTTTTTTTTTTTTTTTTAAATCTTCTACAGAGTTTAAAATTCAAAGCTGTAAATGAAGAGCCGATGAGATGGGGATAATGGACAGAGCCTCAGACACAGGAATTTATTTACCCATATCTCTTTGTTTGCAGGTGGCTGTTCCTTTGAGGAGCACTACAGCAGCTGTGGTTACAGCGTAGCCCTGGGGACCAATGGGTTCACCTGGGAGCAGATTAACACGTGGGAGAAACCAATGCTGGACCAGGCGGTGCCCACAGGTACGTGATCCATCCTGTTTGGGGCTGTGATGGGGATACCAGGCTTCTACCATGACTCATGGGGGACAAACTTCCTTCTGGATTGAGCTGTCTGATAGATGGCAACAGATACTCTGTAGATAGTGAGTTCCCCACACACAGAGGTGTTCAAACCAAGGCTAAGTGAATTCTTCAGGGTGTGGTGGGAGCTGTATGTCACCTGGATTTAGGGACCTTTAGGATAATTTTTAGTTTTGAGATTCTAAGCATTAGATACAAGTTAGGGAATCGCTGGGTTTTGCTTGGGAGCCTGATGGTTGTGGGATTTTAGGAGAAAAAAGAGCTTCTGAAGAATTTAAGGTCACTCCTTTTCTTCATGGCCACACAGACAAAGGCTGTATGTATATAGGGATATTTCCACCGCCAGAATGCGACCTGTAATAAGGTTAATGTCCTGACACCCCCAAATAGCAAGCTTATCCTTAACCAGTGGGGCTGCGGCCTAATGTGAGTTCTTGATGGACACTGCACGGGCAGGTCTAGGAGAGGTACCCTGCTGTACTTCAGGGGAAGTAGCCAAAGGAGGTACACGCAGGAGAAGATATTTAGAGTGAGGAATACCTGGGTGAGGTGAATCTTGAAGAGGCTTACCTGGCGATATAAGCCAGGAAGGTTCCAGCTCTGGGAAAGTTCAGACCATCTCTCTGATTAAAATGATCCTGGCTGCAATTGCGAAGTCAATTGGTTGTTGAGATGGGAAGCCGTTTCGTACAGTTTCCTCCCACCCGGCTCCCTCTAACCTGTACCTGTCTTGGTTTTCACGCCCCACCTGCCCCCACCGACACTCTTGCTCAGTCTCAGCTGTCTCAGCGCACTCTGGCCATTGCACCCTGGAGCCCTTCAGGTTGGTTCTCTGCTTTTCCCATTATGGCCCAGCCACTCCCATGCTTTCAGATGCTACCTGCATACCGGCAATCCCAACACTTCCACCTCTAGCCTAGACAGCTCTGGGAAACTTAGTCGTATACGACACTGCCCAGCTGCCGTGTCTTCTAGGCCACCTCTGGGGCACGGGGTTTTCCTGGATGTGACTAAGCTGGAGGCAAAGAAGATACTCAGAGATGTCCAGGGGAGGGTGTGGCTTCATTGACTTGAGTTTGGCTCCAAGGAGGGGGGCACTGGATGGCTCTATATACTTCCTGTTAAGGGCATAAATTGTGTAAGTTTCTCCTGAGGGTTGATACAAGCCTTAGGTATCTAAAGTTGGGCTGCGGTACAAAATTGAGCATTTCAGATCTGGTAGGATCTTCCTTGGAGTGAGCAAAGTGAGCAAACACAGCTACACCTGCCCACTGGTAAGGCAACATGAAACAACCTCTATGTCTGTTGCCCAATCATATATATTTTTTCCAATCACATTTTTTAATAGGGCTGGCTTTACTCTCAAAAGTGTCCTGGTTTAGATGATAGAATCACCCATCCCATTAGGTACTCCAGGAGTCCAAGACACCTCTGATTAAACATATCACATTTGCTCTATTCTTCCTGGATGTCTTTGGTATTGGCCAAATAAATCCAGATTTTATAGTGTGTATGCATGTGTGTGTATGGGTATGTATGTATGTATATGCATATGTGTGTTTGTGTATGTATGGCAGTGTGTGTATGTGTATATGTGTGCATATATATGCATGCATGTGTGTGTATGAGAGTGTGTGTGTGCATGCTCACATATACTCTTTCTGCTCACTTTTCGCGCACCTGACACCCTGCAGGGTCTTGTATGTTCTCCAAACTCAACATCTCCAAAACCGATCTCTTGATTCTCCCATTCCCCCTTCCTTACCAACTCACTCTCCAGCATTCCTTGTCTCAGGAAAACTCACTTCACCCACTCTGGTGCTGATTCAGAAGCCCAGGGGCCGAGCTTCTGTCTTTCCTATCTCTCACCCCCTTTTTCAGTCAATCTTTGCTCTGCCATTTTGCCTGCCAAGTATATCTTGTGTCTGCCTAAGTCCCTGCATTTCTCCCACCATTGCCTGGTGCAGACAACCTTCAGATCTCCCCTGGGTAACTGGAAACCTTTCTAAAAAGTTCCTTTTTTTGACTTTTATCCATTCTCCATGCAGAAGCCAAAGAGATTAATTTAGACCAGGCATGGTGGTTCATTCCTGTAATCCTGGAACTCTGGGAGGCAGAGGAGGGAAGATCGCTTGAGCTCAGGATTTCTAGACCAGCCTGAGCAAGAGTGAGACCCTGTCTCTAGAAAAATTAGCTGGGTGTGGTGGCATGCACCTGTAGTCCCAGGTACTTGGGAGGCTGAGGCAGGAGTATGGCTTGAGCCCAGGAGTTTGAGGTTGCAGTGAGCTGTGATGACGCCACTGTACTAGCCCAGGTGACAGAGTGAGACTCTGTCTAAAAAAAAAAAAAAAAGCAGAGAGGTTATTCTAGAATATAAGCATGTTCTCCTTCCTTGTCCCTACCCTTCCCTTCTGCTTCAAGCCCTTCCCAGGCTGCCCGTTGCTCCTAGAAGGAAGACCAAGGCCCCTGTGTGGCCTCCAGGGTCCTGAGGGCAGGTCCTACCTACACCTCCAGGCTCTTCATGTCTCACATCCCACTGTGCTCACTTTGGGCTGGCTTCTGTCAGTTGCCAGAATGTTCCGACTCTCTCCTGCCTCAGGGACTCACATAAGGTTGGCACTCTCCACGGAACCTTTCCCCCACCCCACCAGGCTTCCTCTTCACACCTCCTCCTGGGCCAGCTCTGCGTGACGCACCCTGCGCTTTTCCTCAGCAGCACCCATCACAGCTGCTGCCATTCGTTCAAGGTACGTTTTACCCCTGATGAGAAGTTCCCTGTGACTAGGGCCCGTGACAGTCTTGTCCTCAGCTTTATCGTCAGTGCCTAACGTGGTGCATCATACACAGTATGTATTAATACTAAATAACGTTTTGTTGTGTGGATGCATGAATACACGGGCGGATAGGCTTTATCAGGTGTTTTTTTTAAATGAAGGAATGAATGATAAACATTATAAAAGGCTTTTTTTTAGATTTATTATTTTTATTTTAGCATATTATGGGGGTACAAGTGTTGAGGTTACTTATATTGCCCATGCCCCCCTCCCCCCTCGAGTAAGAGCTTCAAACATGTCCATCCCCCAGACGTTGCACATCTTGCCTCTACTACCTGATCACGTATTTTCATCTTTGCTACTAGCCTTCCCATTTCACAGACTAGAAAACCAAGGTTCCAAGGAGCTGAGTGAGATTGCTGCTTCTCCCCTGTGCTACTCTGTCCCCAGAGACACAACTTTTGCTTCTAATCTTAATTTCCTCAGCCCCTCATTACAGCACATTGTCATTTCATAAACATTGGATCATGCTAATAACAATCTTCTGGGCTTTTCCAAATAGAGGCATTCGATAATGATCACTGAAATTATTCTGTCATGATGTGCCTGTGGACCTCTCTCAGTGGCTCTGTGTGCTTCTTAGGCAGAGAGGCATGAAAGCGAATTTGGATTAGGCAAAACTGTTTGTTCTTCTCATGGGCAGAGGCTGAGATCTTACTTTTCCTTCTGTAAAGCCAGTAGTTCTCACCTTCTTGGAAACCTAGCTTGAGTCTATTTGTTCAGATATTCCACAGCCTTTACCTATCCTTGTCAGTGTGACGAGCTCTGTGCTAGACTTGGTACGGGTAGGTCCCTCTGGTGGCCTCCCATGGCACACAGCATGAAATCTGAACCTATCACCTGGCCTGCAATGTGCTGCATGATCCAGTGTCTTCTTGCTCTTTTTCTTCTTGTTCAAAATGCTCCAGGCGCACTGGACATATTTGGTTCCTTGGGCGTGTCAGATTTTTCCTGGCACAGGCCCTTTGCACATGCTGTTCCTGCTCCGTGGCATTGTCTGCTCCGCGGCATTGTCTGCTCCGCTCTTCACTCGGCCAGTGTCTTCAGTCTCAGTTCACAGCGACCTCCTCTTATCTGTCTTGTCTAACCGAGGGCTCCCTCGTTGTTCCCATGCATGGCATTCTCTTCTTTGCTTTCAAAGTCCTCATCGTAGACATTTTTGCAGGTCAACATATTCCAGTCTAACACCCCAGCTGAGTGACCCGGGGGCCTCAAGCCCTCTGCCTCAGTTTCCTCATCTTTAACTTGGGCACCAGCATGAGATTGAGGATGTCTGCATGAGTGTGAATTGTCTCTGTATGGCGTAGGGCTTAGTCGATGTTGGTTTCTCTAAATATTTTCTGGTTCTTACAATTTCTGGGACTGTAAGTCTAAGTCTGCCTCAGACCCTGCCCCTCCTTCCAGCTCACTGGTTCCCAGATGCTGCTTTATAAAGGAAAACTGCCCAGCAGGTGGTCTGCTGTGGGTCCCGCCAGGCCTGAAGGGCTTTTCAATGCCAGAAAACACTGCTGCCCGAGGGCACGGGCGGGCGTCTTCTCCAGCTCAGCTCTGTGAAGCCGCGCACAACCACTGTCACACTCTTTTCTGTTAGGTCTGGAGCTGAGAGAGAGACACATGAAGCCTCATGTGTAGCAAAATGCTGTTTATTTTGAGCATCTGGGTGCAGATGGTGGAGGCCAGAGAGCGTCCACCCTGAGGGAGGGGAAAGCCTTGGGTTTTACAGAGGGTTTCTTTGGGGGGAGTGAGTACCTGGGCTAGAACAACTGCTGTAATAAAATTATTTAAACAACCAGTTTCTGGGGCCCTTGCGTCTGTCTCATCCTGCAAAGATAAGGGAGAGGGGTAGTCTCGTCCTTATCAGGGAGGAATAGGAACACCAGCCTGCAGCTGTCTGTTAGATTTTACAACTTTGGGGGACTCTCCAGACTCCTGCGGCTATTGTTTTATAAGCCTAAGTTTTCCATTAACCGCATTCCGTCCTATACATACCTTTTGGATTTCCACCTGGAACAAACCTAACGTTTTCCTCGTACCTCTCCGTGGGAGAAGCTCTTGGCCTAGCATTCAGGCTTTCAGACTAGGTTTCCCCCACCTTATTTTCACTGGGGCTGTCACAGAGAAACAGGGGTTACTACACCCACAAACCCTCTCTCCAGGCCTCTGTCCATGGGACTCACTGCAGCTACTCCAGTTTCTAGTCCTGCATTCCCCATCCTTGGCATGGGTTTCAGCAAGGCCACCCTGAGGTGCAGCCCAGAGCCCAGCAGGGGGGTCTCTTGGGGATTGAAGGAAGATGCAAGGGCTATAGATGTCCTTTTAAAAGGGTGGAAGCCAGAAGTAAGGGGCTTTGGGAGGCTTCCATCTATTTCCTTCTAATGCTTGTAAGACATTCTTTTAAACATCAGGAATGAGCTAGATTCACTCTCAGGCTGTATTCTTGGGTGCACGAGAAATGCTGCACTTATTTCTCTTTATTACGTCAACTTGAATCTGACCCTGAGCCCCTAGGCAGTTGAGACATTAAATTATAGTCACTATTGGGGCACCCTCTTCCCCAGGATTCTGTGAATGTCCAGGGGACTTGAGCAGGCCGCTGTGTTTTACTCTGAGAAGCCCATTGCTGCATTTGCTGAGGTCCCTTCTGGTCCAATGATTCGCTGCTTGCTTCCCAGGCTGGGAGCCCAGGGGCACCACCCCACATCCTTCCGGGGCCTGCCCGCTCTTCAGGTACTGCTGCTGAGCAGCGTGGCACCAGCAGAGCCATCCTGTCCCCATACCAGGGTGGGGGAACGTCTCTCTCACCTTAGTTCTCAAAGGCACACAGAGCCCAGCCCTTCTCAGCCCCCACAGTGTACTCTCTGCAGCCTGTTTAGACTTTACAAAAACACAGGAGGAAGGAAGGAAGCCTTGACTTTAAGCAGCGTCTTCTCTGTGTCCTGCACACGTTTCTAGAGCAGAGAAACACAAAGAGCCAGTTAGTTTCCTGAGTGGGGAGAACGCACACACGACAGGAATATCTCCACCCAGCAGTGTGCAGTGAAGCAGCACAGCCTCCAGGGCGGGACTGGCCTTTCCTTTCACACCACTGGGCCCTTGGCGGTGGGTTCCTGCCTTGCTCTAATGGCTGATGTTTCTAGAGAGAAGGTTGGGGTCTGTTATGGGTTGAATGGTATCCCCCCAAAAGATAAACTGAACTCCTAACTCCTGATGCTGGTGAGTGTTGTCTGATTTGGAAATAAGGTCTTTCTAGATGTGATCAAATTCAGATGAGGTCATGCTGGTCATACTGGACCCTAACTCAGCCTGACTGGTGGAGGCAGAGAGACACCCGGGACACGGGGACGGAGGCCACGTGAAGATGGAGGTGGAGACTGGAGCGTCATGGCTACAAGGCAAGGAATGCCAAGGAGTGTCAGTAGACACGGAAGTTAGGTGAGGCAGGGAAGGAGTCTTCTCTTGAGCCTTTGGAGAGAACGTGGCTCTGATTTGAAGTCAGCACCTTGATTTCAGACTTGCAGCTTCCAGAACCGTGAGAATAACCCTCTGTTGTCTTAAGCCACCCAGCTTGTGGAAATTGGTTACAACAGCTCTAGGAAACTAAAACCAAGTCAGTGACACAGCAGTGCCCCAACCCCACTTCCTTTTCCAAACGAGAATTCATGCAAGAGTGCAGTAAGTGTTAGAACCTTTGCTTTTTTTTTTTTTTCTGAGGGATCTGGCATTTCCTACCCAAGAATTGGGGTAAATATTTTCCCATAGAACATTTCACCTACTGTGCCACCATCCCATGAGTTCAGAGATATTGTCACCCCTTTAGTTTTGAGAAAACTGAGTCCTAGAGAAGTGAAGCAACTTGTGCAAGGTCACGTGAGTTTTATGTGGCAGAGGAGCCGGGCCTGGAGTCTAGGCTAGAGAGATATATATCGTATACACGGTGCTGTCATCAACTAAGCATCTTTTAAAATTATTTCTATTTGTAGTCATGATTTATGATGGCAAAAATAATGTGTATTCATTGTAGGGCATATGCACAATAGCGATAGCTATAAAGAACAAAATGAAAGTCATGTTTCCATAAACTCACATAAATATCTATTTTTCTATTTAATGCTATTTTTTCAGCATTTTCCCATGTCATTAAACATTCCTCAAAAGCAAGGTTTCTAAAGGCTTCATAGTTTTCCACTGCAGTGACTATTCCACGATTTATTTAACCACCCTGTATTCTTGCATATTTAAATTCCTCCCAGTTACTCACTCCTAAATCACGTTGCAGTGAGTGTTCTTGTACACACATCTCTGCTCATCTCCAATAGGAGTTACCAAATTTGCATTCATATATATAAATGTCTGTGTTCCCTTATGTACCAAAAGCAGAATGATTATATATTATCTTTGAGATCTGGAGGAAGAATATCATTACATGTCAAACATGAAATCCTGGAAATTTGCCTATGAGTTGATGGTCAGGAAAGTACATTGAAGTGCTAAACACAAATCAGGCACTAGGGATGGTCTCCTGATTGCACCCCATTTTAGCTCTCAGCTTAGGTACTGGATGGAGACCTTCTGGGCTTTAGCAGGAATTATGTTTGAAATAGTGTCAACCAGAACAGTCCAAGCATTGGCCAGGAAAGTTGGACATGTGGATATTAGCTGTCAAAAGCAGGGTGGGCTCTACAGTGCTTACTGGATAAATTGCAAGCATGTTCATGGTTTGTGTAGAGAACTAACTTCCATTCACGTAGGCAGGGACAACATTTTATTTTTATCTGAAACCACAGCGCCGAGACTTAGTAGGTAGCTGTAAATGTTTGTTAAATGAAGTGCTCTTATTAATAATGGAACTTTCTCATGATCCGACCTCAGTATCTATCTCTAGCCGCAGTCTCCTTCTATCCTCTATTCTCTTCCCTTCCCCCTCTCTGTAATCATGTGAGAGAGTTCTTCATGTTTATGTTTAGAGAGTCCAGGCTCCAACCCACTTCTTGATTTGGGAAAATCCCATTGTGTTGAATCTATGTGGAATGCGGCACTTGCTAGAAGGTGCAGGTGCCAGATACTCACCACTTCCTGGCAGCCTGCGCATGGCTGGACAGGTAACCTGGACCCAGCCAGCTGGACCCTCCTCTAGGAAGGATGAGCCAGAAGCCAGAGGCTTGTGCATTGGAGTGTCCAGTGGTAGTGGTGGTGTCTGGCCACGTTGTTTGCATGAAAAGAGGTTGCTGGACTTCCTGCTTGTAGGTCTGCCAGAACTGCCTTGCTTTCTGCTTGTTTTTCAAGTCTGATCTTCCAGCTTCCTGTTCATGATGAGCTTCCCAGTGTTTTTCCAGGACATTCCTGTTTTTTTAGAAAGATGATCATAGTTGATGTCTCTTGTTTCTGCCACCAGCTCTGCAGGTCACAACGTCACGCCTTTGCCCTTGCTGACCCCTCTGGCTAGGGCTCACCTCCTGTTCCCCTTCCTCCTATATCACAACCCTGCACACACGCACCTCCTCCAGGAGGCCCTCCCTGACTCTCCTCTCAGCACTCACCTCTTT
The DNA here is from genome assembly GCF_040939455.1 of Microcebus murinus. Classification (NCBI taxonomy): domain Eukaryota; kingdom Metazoa; phylum Chordata; class Mammalia; order Primates; family Cheirogaleidae; genus Microcebus; species Microcebus murinus. Next base: position 38,837,821 of record NC_134119.1, on the reverse strand, counting down.
CCCATGCTTCTGCTGCTCAGTTTACCGCACATTGTCTCTGATTTTCTACCAGGGCTGTGAGCTGCTCTGGGTGTGGGCTGCCTGTCATTGCTGAACTCCTTGTGCCCTGCGTGGGCCCTGGAACAAGGCAGGAGGTCCACATGTGGACTACATTGTTGTGAGGGTTATTAGTTTTGGGAAAGTCAGGAGGAAATGACTTCAGGAGAGCCCTGGGGAGGCTCCTGCCTTTGACATTTTCACAACACCTGGGGCATCTGTAGTTTTTGTATCTTGAGTGCTGACTCTCAGCTTGATGTGGCTGTGGTCAGGGTGAGCCACTTGGTCCCAAGCCCTGGTTGGTCTGGGTTCTTCTGCTCTGGAGTTGAACCCAGGATCCTTGGGGCACATAAAGGGACATGGGGGATTATCCCTTCCTTTCTTCTGGGATCTGCTTGTGACTTGTGAGAAGCTCCCTCTTGGACACATGGGATGCATCCCCAACTGACCCACTGTTCCTTAGTGGCAGGCTTGCATTAAGGCGATCTGAAAGTGTGGGCCTTTAAGTATTCTTAATCACTCCTGATACTATTATTGATTGTCTTAAAGCTATAAGCTCTTAGGTTCCCATTTAGCCACTATTGAATCAATACATTTTTTTCTTTCTCTTTAATGATAAAACATTATATATTCATTCATAAAAATGCTGTTTGTACATATGTTAGCTCTCTCCATCCCCATTTCAGTTCACCTAAATATCACTATTAACATATTGATGTGTATTGAGAGAGAGAGGGAGAGAGAGGAGGAGGAGGAGGAGAGGGAGAGAGAGAGAGAGAGAGAGAGAGAGAGAGAGAGAGAGAGAGAGAAAGAGGGAGCATGAGGAAAGGGAGGAGGGAGGGGGCGAGGCAAAGAGAGAGTATATGTAAGTGGTGATAGTGATGAGAAGTGATATTTGTGCAGTGCTCACTATGTATTAGGAACTATCCTAAGCACTTTAAATTAGTAACTCATTTAATCCTCACAATAGTCCTCTGATGTAGATATCATCATCTGCATTTTACAAATGAGAAAACTCAGGCACAGAAAGCTTAAATGACTTGCCCAAGGTCATAGTTAGCATATTCTTGAGCCAGGACTTGCCTTCAGGAAGTCTGGGTCCAATCTGAGCTCTGGAGGGTTTTGCTGGAGCACCTCCTAATTTCTTAGTGAGTAGGATCTGTCGTAGTTCTCTCTTCATACCACCATATTCAGATCTAGTTTCACCTTCCAGGGCTACATGATATTCTACTGGATAGATGCACCATGGTTCACTAACACCAAGATGTGGCAGAGGGAGAAGAAAAGAGAAAAGCCAAAATGTGTCCCATATGCTCAAATAAAAGACAAGATCTTTGTCTCCAAACAGCTCCTGGAAAAGCATCTCCTATTATGGGATGGTTTCTCGAGTACGTAGAGTTGTAAAATTAATTGAAGAAACTACATTAGCCTGCGATGACCCCAATCAGTGCTATTTTGGGATGTTTACAGAGATCACAGAATTGGGAGGAAGAAAAGGCAAGGAAATTGAACGCAGGTTTAGCAATTTTTCTGGAGGATGTGACCAAACAATGATGAGTGCTGTTGGTTGTTATAAAGTGTCCTAAAAATGGTTTTGAAAAGCAACAGGGGATCATTGTGCTGATCAGAATATACAGCAGCCAGATGAATGGGTAAACGTGTCTGTGCTAATATCTACACAGACGCTTGCCTTGACGTTTTCTGGGACATCATTCCTGGACTGAAAAAGTATTGTATTCCAGATGGTACAATTGGAAGTTAAGGAGTTGTAGACTGGTGACATTCAACTTGAAAAGTGGTTCTTCTGAGACCAACACTGGTGCCTTTGAAAAGTTTTGAATAAAGAGGTTTTGTAATCTATGGCAATGGACAATAAACCACTATTTTTTTTTTAACCTTACACGTGTATACCACTTACTGGACAGTGTTCTAAGGGCTTTACATATTTATTTATTTATTTTTATTTCAGAATATTATGGGGTGCAATCGTTAAGGTTACTTACATTGCCCTTGTCTCCCCTCCCCCCTGGAGGCAGAGCTTCAAACGTGTACATCCCCTAGACAATGTGCATCACACTCACTATAAGGGCTTTACTTTAACTCATTTAATACTTCAACAACACTGTGAGCTGCATATTGTCATTACCCCTGTTTTACAGACGTGGAAACTGAGGCCTAGAAAGTTCCATAACTTGCTCTAAAATTCGTGGTCCATGGAGGAGCTGAGCTTTGAATCCAGGCAGTCTGGCTCCAGAGTCTGTGCCCCGAAACACCATCTATTTTTGCATTGACATATTATTTTATGAAACATACGGTTTTAAATATGTATGTGTAATTAAATCATATAGTAGATACCAAAAGTAGACGTTTGACTAATTCATTCATTCCTCTGTGCACCTAAAATTTTATATATCGAAGCTGCCTGAAGAGTTTTCTGTGGGGTCTTCTCCCTGGGATCTTGGAAGGAATGCTCTGCTTTCAATCACTGGGGGTTGCTCCTGGCAGTTCTTTAAATTGGCTGAGTTCGTCAGTGTCTACCTGACTTAATGAACCGGCATGTTGTTCCGAGGGGTAAGCTCTTTTAAAAGGAAGCAAAAAGCAAAAGCAGCCATGCATCGGCGACGCATCTAACAGGAAGACAAAGATGACTTCCCTCATGACCCCTCCGTCTTCTGCTGCTTCAAACTTCAGCCATTGCCAGGACAGCCTGAGAGGAAGGCGTCCCTGAGAACCTTCCCGATCTCAGGGATGCCGGGGAATGTTCTCACAAACTGTTCAGCTGACTGTGCGGCTGCTCCAGGTGCTAGAGCCCTTCCCAGCAAACGCTTCGTTCTTGAATGTGTGGATTGTCTCTTCTTTAATGAGGAGACAGGTTTTTTTTTTTTTTTTTTTTTGAGACAGAGTCTCGCTTTGTTGCCCGGGCTAGAGTGAGTGCCGTGGCGTCAGCCTAGCTCACAGCAACCTCAAACTCCTGGGCTCGAGTGATCCTTCTGCCTCAGCCTCCCGGGTAGCTGGGACTACAGGCATGCGCCACCATGCCCGGCTAATTTTTTATATATATATATATATCAGTTGGCCAATTAATTTCTTTCTATTTATAGTAGAGACGGGGTCTCGCTCAGGCTGGTTTTGAACTCCTGACCTTGAGCAATCCGCCCGCCTCGGCCTCCCAAGAGCTAGGATTACAGGCGTGAGCCACAGCGCCCGGCCAGGAGACAGGTTTTTTTTAATACTTTGAATACTGTAGTAATTTGAATTATAATTATGCATTCTGAGAGATTTGGCAAGAAAAGAAAATTGTTTAGTATAAATATAGTTTTTGCCTAATTTAGGGAAAATAACATGGCTCGTGTGTCACCATAAAACAGAGTCTGACAATCTGGAAAATATAATAATCCGTGATGGTCCCACTTGGAGATGTCCTGGACCTGTAGCGTCCAATCTGGTAGCCACCGGCCACAGGTGGCTACGAAGCACTGTAAGGTGGCTAGTTCCGGAAGTGTAAAATACACACCAGATTTCAAAGACTTAGTATGAGAAAAAGAATGTACATTTCAGTAATAATTTTTATGTTGATTATAAGTTGAAATGATTAAATTTTATATATATTGGGTTAGATACAATGCATTACTAAAATTAATTTTACCTATTTCTTTTTACCTTTTTAAATGTGGCTGCTAGAAAACTTAAAATTACATATGTGGCTCACAGTATATTTCTGTTGGCCAGTGCCATCCTAGATTATCAGATTTTTGTTGCTCCAGTTATACTCCCACCAACAGGGATATCTGTCTTGGATAATAATGGCAGCAGCTAGCAGTTATGGGGCAGTTACTGAGTGCCAGGTGCTTTAATGTCTTGTCTCCTTTGTGGTTCACAACAGCCCTCTGCAGTGTAGGCACCATTGTGATCATGATCCCCATTTTACAGATGGGAAAATAGAGGCACAAAGAGGTTAAGCAAAGTTGCCCTTAGTCACAGAGGTAGTAAGTGATAGACAGGGGATTTGAACCAAAGCAGCCTACACTGATGTCTCCTAGGCTTTCACTTTTTTGGCACATGGAGCCACAAGACTTCTGTCCCTGCCTAGCTGTGCTGACTTGAACCTCTGGGCCTCAGTTTCCCTACCGAGGATTGGGCTGGATATCCCTTAGGCCCCTCCAACTCTGCTCTTTCTGTGTGTGGTTTTGTGTGTATGTGTGTGTGTGTGTGTGTGTCTGTGTGGCTTTGTGTGGGCTGCAGGAACACAGTGGGCTATGGGTGGGCACAGTCTCCGTTGCTGGGCTTTTGGTTAGCCTGGTGAGGTGGCTGGGGAAATGTCCCTGGACACCCGTCTCAGCTCTGCCACCGACCCTAGACTTTGAGCTGCTTTTCTCTGTGCTTCCTGCGTCCGCTTCTGTGAAATAGGTCTGAAAGTGGAGAGTCCTAGACCCTGTCCTGGCTCTGCCGTTAGACTTGGTCTGTGATCTTGGCCCCGTGCCCCATCCCTCTCTGAGCCTTCTTTACCCTAATGTGTAAAATCAGGAGTCAGTCTCTTCCGACATTGGCGCTATTTGATTTGTAATTTATGAATCAAGAGAAGAAGGCATTTTTAAAACATAGGAATTAAGTGATTATCAAATAAAACATCGGTGGGAAAATCCTGTGGTCCTAGCTCCTCCATCTGTCTGTCTGTCAGGGGTGGCAGCCGCTTCTGTGATTCCTCCACGGAGGAATTTGTCTTCACGAGCGCGCAGAGACAGGGCACCTGTGGGACAATCTATTCCTGGGAGCTCAGACTTGCACAGGAAGATAAATCTTCCAGTCATGCATGAGGCTCTTGCTCTGTTCTCAGACAATCCCACAGAGCTGCAATGATCTACCACACGGCCCATTAATATCATGGGTACATCTTCAGAATTTATTTTCCCACAGCTACTAATCAGTGAGACATTGGGCCATTGAGAGAAATTACTCCTTTTTCTAAAAAGACCTCCTGTTTCCCCCACACACACCCCACCCCTTCATCCACCCAGTTTTGACACCGTGCTCTGTATTCAAACAATCACACTTTATATTTGGAAAGCAACAGGTACTTGAGCTGTTTTTAAAACTTTCCTTAAATTTTCCAATGCCTTATTTATTTATTTTGAGACAGAGTCTCACTCTATTGCCCTGGGTAGAGTGCAGTGGCATGATCGTAGCTCACTGCAACCTCAAACTCCTGGGCTCAAGTGATCCTCCTGCCTCGGCCTCCCACGTAGCTAGGATTATAGGCATGCACCACTATGCCTGGCTAATTTTTTTCTATTTTTAATAGAGACGGGGTCTTGCTCTTGCTCAGGCTGGTCTCGAACTCCTGGTCTCAAGTACTTTTCCTGCCTTGGCCTAACAGAGTGCTAGGATAATAGGCATGAGCCATGCTAATATCTTTTAAAATTATTTCATTTCCTAGATGTTGTGTTTCCTCATTAAGAAAACCAAATTGCACCTTCTCAGAATTGAAAATGTTATTTGTCATCAATTAAGCAACTTATAAAAGCTCTGAACAAGCAAGAGTAGAGTGTGCTGTGCCCTTTAAGATTCCTGAGAGTTTCTAAGGTTAAAATAAGACTTATGGCTTCCAAGAGCCCACTAAATCATAGCTGCTAAAACATATAAGCATGGTAGGTCTGTCAGTTTGGATTTAGGTAAGAAAACAGAAACAACCCTAGGTATTTCAATCAGGAAGGGGTTTAATACAGGGTATTAGAGGCTTATATTAGGTTGATACAGAAGTCATTGGAGTTTCAGACCATGAATTTTAAATCTTTAATAGGCTCAGATATGTCTTTATCAATCAAAATAGGAACCACTACAATCAACACATTTTGCCAATGAGAAATAAGTTTATTTCTGTAGTGTAAAAATCCATGCTTCGGGATTCCATGAACTCTTGGAAAGCATTTTTCTGCATCCTGCTTGTTGTGGAAGCATTTTCCCTGCAAAAAGTTGTATAGATGCTTGAAGAAGTGGTAGTCAGTTGGTGAGAGGTCAGGTGAGCATGGCAGGTGAGGCAAAACTTTGTAGCATCTGAAGCGTTGGTTGTGTGATGTGCAGTTGGGCATTGTCATCGGAGAAGAATTGGGTCCTTTCTGTTGACCAATGCTGGCCACAGGCGATGCAGTTTTCTGTGCATCTCATCGATTTGCTGAGCATGCTTCTCAGATAGAATGGTTTCACAGGGATTCAGAAAGCTGTAGTGGATCAGACCAGCAGCAGACCACCAAACAGTGACCATGACCTTTTTTTGGGTGCAAGTTTGGCTTTGGGAAGTGCGTTGGATCTTCTCCTCAGTCCAATCATCAAGCTGCTCGTCACTGGTTGTCATATGAAATCGACTTTTCATGGCATGTCACAATTCCATCAAGGAATGGTTGCCTACATAAGAGAAGATGACACTTCAAAATGACAATTTTTTTGATTTTCGGTCAGCTCATGAAGCACCCACTTACCATTTTTTTTCACCTTTCCAATTTGCTTCAAATGCCAGCAACCATAGAATGGTCGACCTTGAGTTCTTCAGCAACTTCCCATGCAGTTGTAAGAGGATCAGCTTTGATGATTGCTCTCAATTGGTCGTTGTCAATTTACGACGGCCAACCACTGTGCTCCTCATCTTCAAGTTTCTTGTCTCCTTTGCAAAACTTCTTGAACCACCACTGCACTGTGTTTCTTTAGCAGTTCCTGGGCCAAATGCATTGTTGGTGTTGCGAGTTGTCTCCGATGCTTTACAACCCCTTTTGAACTTGATAAGAAAATTGCTCAAATTTGCTTTTTGTCTAACATCATTTCCATAGTTTAAATATAAAATAAACAGCAAGTAGTAATTCACTAGCAAAAAAAACATAGCAAGAAATGTGCATTAGAATGATATATAGCATAACCATGTTTATTTAAGACTGTATTCCACTGTCAAACAGCAAATTTCGACAATGCTAAAACCGCAATTACTTTTGCATCAACCTAATAAAAAATTTGAAACCCCCATGTATGTGGTCAAATGATCTTCAACATGGTGTCTAGACTACACAATGGGGAGAGGGTAGTCTCTTCAACAAATGGTATCAAGTAAACTGGAAACCCACATGCAGAAGAATGAAGTTGGATCCTTATCTTATACCATATATAAAAATTAATTCAAAATGGTTTAAAGACCTAAACATAAGACTTGAAATTATATATATATATATTTTTTTGAGACAGAGTCTCGCTTGTTGACCAGGCTAGAGTGAGTGCCGTGGTGTCAGCCTAGCTCACAGCAACCTCAAACTCCTGGGCTCAAGCAATCCTCCTGCCTCAGCCTCCCGAGTAGCTGGGACTACAGGCATGTGCCACCATGCCCGGCTAATTTTATATATATATATTAGTTGGCCAATTAATTTCTTTCTATTTATAGTAGAGAAGAGGTCTTGCTCTTGCTCAGGCTGGTTTCAAACTCCTGACCTTGAGCAATCCGCCCGCCTCAGCCTCCCAGAGTGCTAGGATTACAGGCGTGAGCCACCGCGCCCGGCTTAAGACTTGAAATTATAAAACTCCTTGAAGAATATATAGAGGGAAAGTTTTGTGGTGTTGGATTTGGCATTGATTTCTTGGATACAGCACTAAAAGTATGGGCAACAAGAGGAAAAATAGACAAATGGGACTACATCAAACTTAAAAACTAATGCATATCAAAGAAGTGAAAAGGCAACTTGGGAAATGGAAGAAGATATTTGCAAACTATATATCTGCTAAAGAGTTAATATCATGAAAACAGTCTTAGAGTTAATTCATGGGGAATTAAGTAAAATTACACATGCAAAGTACTCTGCATATCAATAGATATTTTATGACCACCTTACCTTGCAGCCACTCTAGAATTTTGATAGAGTGTTTCCAGCAGCAAGAGGGGTCTGCATCAAGTCAGATATGTCAAAGTACATGTACATGGTGTGTTTAAAAAATAACAAGTGGTTCTACATGATAGTATGACAGTGATGGCAGTAATATTGGGTAGCATTATGGAGCAACTACTATTTTCATGGCACTGTGGTGAGTACTTTGTAAATGACATCTTCCTTTTATTATGAAATTCCTACAACAGCATTTTGAAGCAGCTACTATTATTAGCCCATTTTACAGATGTGGAAAAGGAGTCTCAGAGAGGTTAAGTAACTTATCCAAGATCACACAGTAAGTTGTAGAAACAAATATTCATAACTATATTCTTGATCATGTTAATACCCTAGGAATAGGCTACATTGGTTGGGGTGGTGTAGGAGATGTGATGAGAAGGGAAGTTGGGGCCAGAACTTGAAGGGTCTTGTGTTCTAGGAGTTCAAACTATAAGAGTAGAGATTCATGAAGTCAGGGGATGTTTGATCAGATTTGCCTTTTAGGACAGTGGTTGTGGGCCAGCAGGGAAGGCAACTTGGAGCAGGACCCTGTGGTGGGAAGGGAGGCAGTTGCAGGCGGCTGGGAGAGAGCTGATCAGGCTGTCATGGGGGCATTGGGTGTGAGGATGCAGAGGAAGGAAATGGGGCTGGACACATCAGTGAGCTCTGCAGGACTTGGTAGAAGAGATGAACAAAGACACTGGATTTGGGTTTGAAGTCAAACCTTGATTGTTGGAAGTTCTGTGACTCTGGACAAGCTACATGAGTTACCTTTCCTCATCTGTATGTTACACACATAGCTATGGAGGTGTGCTAAAGATGGCTGGCATGCACATGCAAAGCTTCAGAATACTGGCTGCCTAGCAAGTGAAAGTGGTTCAATGTGTGACGCTTACCAGCCTGTGGGGCTCAGTGAACAGCAGAACTGAATGCCCAAAGCAGAATCACCCAAGGTGTTTTTAAAAAGCAGGTTCCCCACATGGGGCACTGGGAAGGGACCAGGAAACAGCAGGTGATATTAGTGTACATTGGACTGGAGAACCACTGGGTGTTTGGGAAGCCAAGAAAGGGGTCAAGGCTGGGGTCAGTGTTCCCAAGAAGAGCAGAATGCAGAAACCAGAACTCTGGAAATTTCCACACCCTGGGGTATAGGTGGAGGATTAGGAGGTTGAGGAGGAGATGGAGGAACATTCAGAGAGGCAGGTGGGAGCAAGCCTGAGGTTTACCAGGGGTGCCCTCCCCTTCTCACCTCCCTTCCCTGGCAGACACCCCTGGGACACTCCTACTGGGGGGCTCCACTGCTTGTGTCCCTGCAGCCCCTCCTCTCCCTGCTTCACTTGGCCTTCCTCTGGGCATCACTCCCACGTTCTTCCCTTTGCCTTGGGGACCACCGGGTCTCAGAATTCCCTTGTGCTTCCAGACGCTGCCCCTGGTCAGGCAGCTAGGAGAGCTCAGCACAGAGGAGCGCTGTGCAGTTTTGCCTTTGGCACCCCTCTTCCTCAAGTCAGCACAAGCTCCCTCAGAGCAGGAAGCAACTTTGCCACTCACAGCTCAGTGTCCTCAGCTCCTAGAACTGGCTCCAGCACCAGTACGCCCTCCATGAATATTGAGTGAGTAACTCAGGGGGACGTGTGCAACGTTAAGCTACTTGGAAATGGGTTTAAAGGAAACGCAATATCCGAGATGGCTGAAACGCAGGCTTGTGGTTCAGAGCACAGTGCTTAGCGGGTCTCAGGAGACCGGGTTCCTGGATCTGTTGTCCTGCTGACTTGCTGGGTGGCTGGGAGCAAGTTGCTTAGTCTCTCTGGGCCTTGATGGCCTTACCCACACAACGGAGGGCCCTGATTAGGTGACACTCCCAGCTTTCCAACTCCAGTAGCACGCAGGTTCTGCAACGCAAAGCTGCTGTGGCACAGTTGGTCCATTACTGCAACCAGGGACCTGGTGGAAAGACTTCACCCTCCAGGAACAAGAGCATCTTGAGTACATGTGGGAGTGGGCAGCATGGCCCGGCTGATGGGGCCTGGCGGGCCAGAGAGCTCCTGTGCAGTTCTAACCTTTGGGAAATAAATCTCATTTTTCTTTTCTGGGTGATAGCAACAGTTAGAAGAAAGACTGCATTTGACACCCATGCTGCATGAAATAATGATCTGATTTTGACCATTTCAAGCAAAATGTCAGCTTTACAAGCTTGATTTTTAGATTTTATGCTAAGTTTTTAGATTTAGCATAAGTCTATGTGGAAGGTAATAAGAGAAAGGTTATTTGCCGTAATTGAAAGACCATTTTTTCTGCTTCAATAACCTTGGTCCTTGATTCTCTGCATGGCTGACTTAGGGAAGGGAAACAGAGGCATACGCCTGTTCAGGGCTCATGGGCGCTACAGCCAGAGGGACTTGCATGGGGACCTTGAGCAAAGCTGTTAAGTTTCTCTATGGCTCAGGGGTTTCTCTATCCTGTAAAATGAAGGTAGTGTAGTTGGGGCGTGTCAGGATTAAATGACATAACATGTGGGACAACACAGAACAAAATGCTTTGGTGCATGAGCCCATGGTGGGTCTTCTCAATCACCACTGGGTGCCTCCCTCTGTCCTGCCCCAGAGCTGGACTCAGCCTGGGGGTGCTGTGCTAATTTGTTTACTGAAGGAAATCCTGGGGTCAGGACTCGCGTGTGTGTTTTCAAAAGGTGCTGTGTCACTTGATGGCGGCCGTGGGTTGTGATTCGGATCACCTCCGACTGGCTTTCTTTGAAGTCCTTAGGCCCCTTATACTGAGTGGCTGTTGGGGGTCCCTTGTCTGACATGCTCACTGAGGCTCAGCTGCAGGCCCTAGAGTGGCCAGACCCGGTTACTGTAGCCCTGGCCTGGGGTGAAAGAACCCACACGAAGGGTCTCTTTGCCAATGTCAGGAATGGAAAGAGGAGAGCCAGACCCTGATTGAGAGAAGAAGCCTGAGTCTGCAGAGAAGGGGCATGATCGGGGTGAAGTGTCCCCTGCAGACATGAGCACCCTGGCCAGGGACTTCCCAAATACCTGTCAGCTCTTCCTTCATCAGACTCTACAGGGAATCCCCAAGATCCCCGTCCCCATCTTGGAGAAAGCTAGAGAGGTAGGGCTAGACCCCAGCATCTAGTCTGGAATGAGGAGATGTCATGCCATACTGCAGTGATAGCCTGGGACTGAGATCTGAGGTTCGACATGATTTGCCCGCTTCCTTCAGACCTGTTAGGGCAAGACCAGCTTTTCTTGTTTCTCTCTTTCCAAGACCTTTGTGTTATAGTTGAGGGCAGGGTAGGGTTAGGGGGTGGAGGTTACTTACCCCTAAAACCTTGGAATAGGTGATGAGGTCTCGCTACCACTGACACACCCAATACTCTCATCTTACTTTAGGAAATGAGTCTAATAAATCTGTAAGCTTTTAGGACTGGATCCTGTTAACCAATTACAAACTACTTATGAATTCATGAGCATTTCTGATCTAAAGTCTGAACATCTCAATGGACTTGGCTTCTGCTTTCAAGAGGAAGAAAACATCTGCAGAAGGGTGATCTCCAAACACAGGGCTGGACCGTGCTTCCCCATTCTCATTTCTGGATGGCACAGAGTGGCACCTGGGTAGACCTTCTAGTGTGGGTGTGGACTCCTGTCCTGGATCTCTCCTGGATGTCAGCATTCTGCAGTGTAGACACAAGGAAGTAGTCTCCTTGGTGGTCCCAGCTGCTATAGGCACTTCGGGTTTACAAACATTTAAAATAATGCCCACTTCTTTTCCACCAACATGACTATAAGACCACAAGCTTTGCTCAGGCACTGCTATGTGGCATCATTGGCAAAGCACAGGGTTCCTTATCACACGCATCCAGGTATGGGCCCCAGCTCTGCTGTTCACCAGCCTGTTACCATGTGTCACTGAGGACCTCTGTGAACCTCAGTCACTTTTTCTTTGAAATGGGAATGGGGAGTACATGTCTACCTCGCCCCATTACTGTAAGCAGCATTCAAGATAGTGGAAGTGAACACGGCTTGACAGCTCAGTGTCTCTGTATGGGTTACTCACAATAATATGCTGTTATTGTGACCTTGAATAGCAGCTGGGTCCAAGCTTCCTATTGCAAATAAATGTAGTGCTCTCAGCTAAAAAGACCACCCCTTGCTTATCCACCCAGCCCCTCAGAGGGCAGATTAGAACTGTTGTGGCTGTAAACCCAGCCGATATGGGCTGTAATATAGTAAATTATCACTTGTTTTGCAGTCTTGACGAGAAAAATAAATGCAATTACACTCATGAATGTTGAAAAATGAAGCAAAGCAATGCAGATCGGCACATTCGAGGTGCTTTTCCAAATGAAAAGCTGTGTACAATGAATGCTAATGGGCTCCCTCCCTCCCACGCTCTGGCATATGGTGTGATGGGATCTTTCTGAATTAAGGGAGCAGCTTTGCCAGGCGCCCCAGCCACAGGAGAGGCGGCCCTGACCAGCCTCCGCAGTAGGAGACTCAGCAGGTGCACCCCAACTTCCTCTCTTGGCTGAGGACCCAGAATAGGCCCAGTTTCCTAGAGCAGCTACCTGAGTGGTGTTGGCAGTGCCTCTCTGCTTCACGAAACTGACATCTATTTTGCAGTTCTTCTGTCATTCGGGTAGCAGATATTGGCCTGGCCCCTACTGTGTGCCAGGAATGATGCTGGGAACAGTGGAGACGAATCTCACGTGCCCTGCCCCTCCCAAGGCTCAGGGGAGGCCTTGTCACCCAGGCCTGATGGGCACCATCTCGCCTTGTGCTGTTCAATACAGTGGCCACCACCAGCACTTGAAATGTGGCCAGTCCAAATTGAGATGTGCTCTAAGTATAAAATACACATCAGAGCTTAAAGACTTCATACAAAAATAGTAGAAAATATTTTATTCATTTTTATGTGGTTTAAATGTTGCAGACATAGTATTTTAGACATACTGGGTTAAGCAAAATACATTAAAATTAACTTCCAGCTATTTCTTTTTTTTTTTTTTTTTTTTTTTAAGTTTTGGGGTATGGCTGGTAGCAATTTTAAAAACAATAAGTGTGGCTTGCACTGTATTTCTACTGCAGGGCGCTGATTTGGTCCCTGCCCACCTGTTCACATCCTCTGTTGCACTCTCCTTGCGGATAGCACTCTTGTCACTTTTTATCCACACCAGGCTCTTTCCTGCCTCAGGGCTTTTAACTTGCTAAAGTGTCTTCCCCCTGTCCTTTCCCAACTTAAATGTCACCTTCTGTGAGAAATATTCTCTGACCATCCTCTTTGAATATATATTTCCTGTTATTTTTTTGTATCAAGACACTTTTTTTCTTTCTAGTCCCTATCATAACATTCAGGTATTTTAATTATTTCTGAGCTTGTGTATCTGTTTTCCCTAAAAGAATATAAGGGCAGAAGGTCTGTCTGTTTTGTTTTGTTTTCTGTTCAAATAATCTCAGTGTCTATCACAGCTTCCGACACACAGTAGGCACTCTTTTTTTTTTCTTGAGTGAGAGAATGAATGATTAAATGTCACGTTTAATGTCACAAAGGCCAAAACTATTTTGATCCTTATGAGATGTTGAAAAGACTTTTGAAAATGCTTAACAACAGCTCCTAATTTATCAATCAGTCGAGGAAAATTTGGGCGAGAAGCATAATAAGACAGATGAACGAACGGTTTCAGTGGAGTTTAGACCTGCGGGACAAGATGGAGTTAGCACAGGTGCCTGGAGTGCGGGCTGTGGCAGTGCAGATGATGTGAGGGTCGGTACATGAGTGGGGAAGACAAATATAGAAATAACTACTCTGAAGACAACAAAGCAGTTTTTTGGCCATCATAGATGGTTTATATATACTACTGAAATGAGTGGCAAGATCCTATTCTGGGATATGGATACAAGCAGGGCGCCTCCTGAATGGTGTTGTTGGCTTCACTGTATGGTGAGTGATGGTCTTCCAATAACAAAACCACCTACTGCTCATCAGTTCATCTGGACAAACCATAAATTCAACATGGGTGGCACCCCAAGAACAATGTGCACTTTATTCTACCACTGGAAAGAAGCTTTGGGAGTGGGTTTCACTTTCAATACCTTATAAGTGAAGGCAGTAAAAAAAAAACAGTTTAAACATGCAAAATATGGAGCTTTTCGTGTAATTGCACTTTTACTGCTGACCATTCACTTGATTAAAATTGACAGAAGTAAATAAATGGAGTTTAATGAAATAGAGGTGGCATTGGGATTAAGGGAGTTAACAAGGGATGGTGACGCACCCAGGTACTGGCAACCTTGGGGAGTCGTTACCACCCCTGGCTCTGAAGGGCAATGGTAGGAAATGGTGTGAAGGGCATGCCTAAAAGGCTACAGAGGAACATAACCACCCCCTGGTCTTCTGCCAGTTCCTGCTATTGGCCAAACTCAGCCAGAAGCAGAGGATGAAGAAGGCTGAAAGAGACAGACCACAGAGGTCAGTCTCTTGGAGCACAGAGCAGGGCAGAGACTATGTGTGAGTTGGCAGGGATGGGTACAGGTAGGGGAGCAGAGAGTAATTGTCATCCTGAAAAGAACCCTAAAGCTATTTCCTTAATGTGATAGAGCATGTCCATTCCAAAGCAACAGCCCATATCCTAAAAATACAAGGATACTCATGAGTGATAAAATTATATAACATTGATTCAGAGATTTCTAATAACAGAATGGCAAGTATAATTATGGGATAAAGTTATTTGTAGAAGATTTTATTATCTACTAAAACCCCAAGAGAAATAAGTGGAACACTATTAGAACCCAATAAAAGTCCAATAAGGTGACTAGTTAGGGAATAAATATACAAAAATAAACAATTTTCTAAATCTGAGCAATAACCAGTTAGAAAACATCATATAAAATAATTCATTTTATAAAAGTAACCGAAATATAAAAGGCTGAGGAATTAACTTGAGAGGCACTATGCAGAGGCTTTATAAGGAAACTATAATGCAAAACTGAGAAAACAAATAAGTAAATAGAGATATCTCATTCTTGAATGGGAATACTTTATATTTGAAAGCTTTTTAATTTAATTTAAAATATGTAATGCATAGTAAAATAGAGATTTATAAGCAATGTTACAAAACGGTTTTAAAGTTTATCTGGAAAAATAAATGGGCATAGATCATCTAGCAGATGTTGAAAGAGAATAATGGACAGAGACTTTTATTTCCAAGGTTTAGAAATGTATCCTGGAACTAAAATAGTTCAAATAGCTTATACCAATCCAAAAAGAGTTAGATCAATAGAACAAAATATGTCCTTAAAAGAGATGTGTGTGTGTGTGTGTGTGTGTGTGTGTGTACGTGTATGTGTATGTGTGTGAGTGTTATAGACAAACTGAACATTTCCAGTTAATGAGATGAATCAAGATGAAATTGAAATGATAACCCACCAGGGGAGGGTGTGGGCCAAGGTGAGGTTGGCCATTACTTCATACTGTATACCAAATATATTCTAGATAAATGCAATACATTCCAGTTAAATATAAAAGTTTAAAAACACCTAAGGTGTAATGCATTAAGTGTATATTTAAATAATCTTTGGAAGCAGGGCAGTTTTCTGATGATACTATTAAAAATAGAAACAATAAATAAAAATATTTATGTCTTTGTCCCTAAATATTAATACCATAAACAAGATGAAATGATCTATATCAAATTGAAGCTTGATATTTGCAATATATATACAAAACAAATGATTGATATCATTAGTATGGAAAGAGCTTTTACAAATCAATAAAAGAAAGACAAATGATCCATTAGACATGTATTCAGTGTTGGCGAGACCTCTGAGAATCAGGTGGCCCATAGGTATGAGTACACACTAGTACAATATTTAGAGGACATGAAGTGTGTGAAATTGTATTTGGGGGACTGTATTCCAAGGAAAGAATCAGAGATGGGTGTGAAGTGGAAAATTCTGAGTGTGTGACCTGTGGCATGATATTTGACCACCCAGAGTGTCACTCCATTCATAGCATGAGGAGATAAATCAACTTGTTTCGTGGGCTGTCTGTGATGGTCATTTGGGATGACTGGCCCAAGAAAGCCTTGAAGCTATGGAACTCTGGGAAAATGGTGAACATTCTTTATGAATTTTGGGCTGTCACATTTTGCCACCTTCCTTACCCACACCAGGCTCTCTGACCTTATCTTTTGGGGCACCTCTCCTGCCACTTCAGCTCTTGAAAGAGGAAAGGAGAGAAAGCTGTAATCCTTTGCTGAAGCAGGGCTGCTCTGAGGATGGATGCTCAGCTGGGCTCAATAAGAATTTAATTAGTGCCACACACATACAGGACAGGACTTGTGCCAGGTGTTAGTGTGACAAAGACTCTCCTTGACCTAATTTTACCCAGGCTCCTCTAACGCTTCTTCTTGACTAGGTGTTGGCCCTGGACCCTGTCTTGTCTTTGGCCTGCCTAGCCTGGGTTTTGCAAGGATCCTGTCAAGTTAGTTTAGCGAGAATCCCCTACTCTTGATATCTGTCTTAGTCCATTTGGGCTGCTATAACAAGATACCATAAACTGCATAGCTTATAACAACAGATATTTATTTCTCATGGTTCTGGGGGCTGGGAAAGCCAATATCAAGGTGCTAGAAGATTCCATATGTTTCATGAGGGTCCACTTTCTTAAAAATGGAGCCTTCTAGCTTCTAGCCTTCTACCATGTTCTCACATGGTAGAAGAGGCAAGGCAGCTCTCTGGGGTTTCTTTCATAAGGGCACTAATCCCATCCATGAGGGCTGTGCCATCATTCCCTAATCATCCCTCCAAAGGCCTCACCTCTTAATATCATCACCTTGTAGATTAGGATTTCAAGATATGAATTTGGGGAGGATGGGCACAAACATTCAGACCATAGCAATCAATATCTGCTCACCCTGGCCTGTTTTCAGTAAAAACCCTATTAAGAGGGGGGCATGGGCAATATATGTAGCCTTAACACTTGTACCCCCATAATATGCTAAAATAAAAATAAATAAATTAAAAGAAAACCCTGTTAAGTCAGTTTAGCAAGATCCTCTCTACTCTTGTCTCCTCTTGGTAATTTTTCATTCATCACTCTGCACCTTGACTATAAATTTCCAACTATCTTTGCTATATTTTTGTGCTCTCTCTCCTCTATTACAATAGACTTGAATAAAGTCTTCCTTACCATTTTAACAAGTGTCAGAGTAATTTCTTAAAACAAGCATTAGTTACTCTTACAAGTAAATCCCAGTTTGCCCCAAAGGAGCTTTGGGTCTAATAGGTAGACAGGTAGGCAGACCCATTATCAGCTCTAGGGAAAAATAGTGGATTCATTCATTATTTCAACAACCATGTATTGAGAACCTGTAATATATGGAAGCATGGAGAACACGACTATGAACAAGATACTCCAGCTCCCTGCCTTCATGAATCTCACAGTCTGATCAGACAAATGGATGATAAAATCAAACGTAAATAGAGAAACTACAGAGGGGCCATCCCTGGGGTTGTGGAGGGAGTAGAGGTCCCAGGTAAGTAGGAAAAACTTTCTGCAGAGATGATATCTGAGATGCACTTCCAGTGAGTTTAACTGTTGCTTGTGGGCTTCCAGACTCGACCAGTCCAGAGCCCATGTAAGCACATTTGTGAATACGTATGGTGTTGGATTGCTCAGGAGCCAGCCTATGATGTGCAGACTGTGGGGAGGAAGACAGCTGAGTTTCCAGAGGCAGCCCAGCTGAGAGCAGACATGGACAGGGAGATTATCCTAATAGGATTTCACAAAGACCACTTAGCAGTCGCTGAGCTCAGGGGAAAAATAGTTATGAGCTGAGGGTGGAGAAATAGCCAAGAATCTGGCAACTCTGCGAAAGCTTGGAGAGAAAAGCTGACAGCCAACAGACAGAACAAGATGATGCTTGCAAAAAGGTTAAAAGAATAGACAAGAGAAAAAAGTATGCTGAGAGATATGGATGGAAATGGAAGCGCATTAATATAACTTGGGGACATGCATTAAGATAATTCCAACTCTAAGAAGGAGCAGAGCCAGGACTTATTCATTACAGCACTTCTCACTGTCAGGAAACTCACAGAAAGAGATGTGGGCAGTGGAAGATCAGGATTTGGATAGAAAGAAAGGACGTGCGAATATGAAACACCATAGGCAGAAATAGCTAGTCTTAACCCCTCCTCTTTAGAAATGGGGAAAGTGAGGCTCAGAGAAATGAAGTGACTTATCCAACATCACACAACATAGTAAGTGCCAGAGCTAAGAAATTAAGACCTTCTACATTGCTGGTGGGAATGCCAAATGGTGCAGCTGCTGTGTAAGACAGTTGACAGTTTCTCAAAAAACAAAACAAAACAAAACAACAAACCAAAAAAAACCAATGAGTTACTATGTGACCCAACCATTCTGCCCCCAAGAGAATTGAAAACAGGTACTCAAATATGACCTAGAGTGGGTCTTCTGACTACTAATTCTGTGCCTTCCATTCTCTCTCCCTCTCTTCTCCCCTCCTCCTTTTCCTCCCAACCTCCTCTCTCCATCTCTTCTTTCGTATTTATATATATATATATGGGCAAGTTGAAATCTAAGTTGTACTTTTGCCACTAACTAAATATATGACCTTGGTTTTACTGAGAGTAGATAAGGAGTCCTTTGAGATTGAACAGTGTGCAAACTTTGTATGCACTTTGCCAGCACATGTTCAGGGACTACAGATCTACCATCGATGAGGGGACAGTACTTTCCTAAACACACAGACCTGGGGGGTTGTCAAGAAGCTGATGCTGCTGTCCCAGGCTTGAACAACTATCATGTTCTCTTGCCTTTTCATTGCTTGTTTCATAGAGTTCATATTCTTTTTTAATTTTCCTGGGGTTACAAAGCAGTTGCTATTTTTGTTTCCTGGAGCATCTCTTCTTCCAGAGCAAGATTTTTAAAAAATATATCTTTGCATGTCAAACCTATTTTGGAGGCACACAATTTTCATTCAAGTCTTATTCCTCCCTCCCCACTTGACCACTGTATAAATGGGAGCAGTTATGTGATGGTGTTATTTGATCCAAATTGATAATGCCATTTGCTTTTGCTGCTCTCCCAACTTATTTGGTGACAGTTTGACTCCTCCTCTTTTTTTTTTTTTTTTTTTTCGAGTGCAGATGTCTTTATTATAGAGTGTCTTTTTAAAAATTTTATTTCAAGAAAATATGATAGTAAAGACATTTTGGTTGCATTTTATCTTTGCCTCTCCCTAGCAAGGGTTAGAGGTCTGCCCTTCTCCTCCACAATGCTCACCATATCCCTCAGATATGGGTTTATCCCTCCAAACCCCGAATTCCTGGTGAACACCACCATCCTTCGAGTACCATAGTGTTAATCAGTCAGTACCAATTTGATGGCAAGTATATGTGAAGCCCATTTTTCTGTCCTTGTGTCACCTCACTTTGGATAATGGGCTTAAGCTTAATCCAGGGTGATATAAGCAGTGTTAGCTCACTGTTGTTTCTTAGAATTGAATAGTATTCCATTGTGAACATATACCAAATTTTAATAATCCACTCATAAATTGATGGGCACTTGGGTTGTTTCCATGTCCTTGCAATAGTGAATTGTGCTGCCATAAACATTCGGGTGCAGATGTCTTTTTTTTTTTTTTTTAATTATTTTTTTTTATTTTGGCATATTATGGGGGTACAGATTTTAAGGTTTCAATAAATGCCCATTTCCCCCCCTCCCCCCAAAAGTCTGAGTCTCCATCATGACCATCCCCCAGATGGTGCACATCTCACTCACTATGTATGTATATACCCGCCCCCCTCCCCCCTCCCACCTGCCCAATACCCTATTACTGTAGTACCTATGTGTCCACTTAGGTGCTACTCAGTTAATACCAGTTTGCTGGAGAATATATCTGGTGCTTGTTTTTCCATTCTTGGGATACTTCACTTAGTAGTATGGGTTCCAGCTCTAACCAGGAAAATATAAGGTGTGCTATATCACCATTGTTTCTTAGAGCTGAATAGTACTCCATGGTGTACATATACCACATTTTATTAATCCATTCTTTGATTGATGGGCACTTGGGCTGTTTCCACAGCCTTGCAATTATGAATTGTGCTGCTATAAACATTCGAGTGCAGGTGTCTTTTTTGTAGAGTGTCACTGGATCATTTGGGTAGATGCCCAGCAATGGGATTGCTGGATCAAATGGTAGATTCACTTGTATCGCTTTAAGGTATCTCCATATTGCTTTCCACAGAGGTTGAACTAGTTTGCAGTCCCACCAGCAGTGTAGGAGTGTTCCTCTCTCTCCGCAACCACGCCAGCATTTATTGTTTGGAGATTTTTTGATAAAGGCCATTCTCACTGGGGTTAAGTGATATCTCATTGTGGTTTTGATTTGCATTTCCCTGATGATTAGAGATGTTGAGCATTTCTTCATATGTTTGTTGGCCATTCTTCTGTCTTCTTTAGAAAAATTTCTGTTCAAGTCCTTTGCCCACTTTTTAATGGGGTTATTTGATTTTTTCTTCCTAATTTTCGTGAGTTCTAAGTATATTCTAGTTGTCAGTCCCTTATCGGATGCATAGGATGCAAAAATTTTCTCCCATTCTGTAGGTTGTCTGTTTACTTTCATGACTATTTCTTTGGCTGTGCAGAAGCTTTGTAGTTTGATCATGTCCCATTTATTTATTTTTGTTGCTGCTGTGATTGCCTTTGGGGACTTCTTCATAAACTCTTTGCCCAGGCCGATGTCTAGGAGAGTGTTTCCAACTTTTTCCTCTAGAGTTCTAATAGTTTCATATCTTAGGTTTAAGTCTGTTATCCAGCGTGAGTTGGTTTTTGTGAGAGGTGAAAGGTGTGGGTCCTGTTTTAGCCTTCTACAGGTGGCTATCCAGTTTTCCCAGCACCATTTATTGAAGAGGGATTCTTTTCCCCAGCGTATGTTTTTGTCTGCTTTGTCAAAGATTAGATGGCTATATGAGGATGGTTTTATATCAGGATTCTCACATCTGTTCCACTGGTCAATATTCCTGTTTTTGTGCCAATACCATATTGTTTTAATTACTACAGCTTTGTAGTATAGTTTAATATCTGGCATATTAATGCCTCCCATTTTGTTTTTGTTGCCTAGAATTGCTCTTGATATTCGGGGTCTTCTTTGGTTCCATACGAAGCGTAAAATTATTTTTTCTATATCTGTGAAGAATGCTGATGGGATTTTAATAGGTATTGCATTGAATCTGTAGATCAGTTTGGGTAGTATAGACATTTTGACGATATTGAGTCTGCCGATCCACGAGCATGGTATGGATTTCCATCTGTTTACATCCTCTGCTATTTCCTTCCTCAGTGTTTCATAGTTCTCCCTGTAGAGGTCTTTTACCTCTTTGGTTAAATATATTCCTAGGTACTTTAATTTCTTTGTTGCTATTGTGAAGGGAATTGAGTCTTTGATTTGGTTCTCAATTAGATTGTTGTTGGCGTATATGAATGCCTCTGATTTCTGTGTATTAATTTTGTATCCTGAGACTTTACTAAATTCATTGATCAGTTCCAGGAGTTTCTTGGTTGAATCCTTGGGGTTTTCTAGATACAATATCATATCATCAGCAAACAGTGAAAGTTTGATCTCTTCTGCCCCTATTTGGATACCTTTGATTCCATTTTCCTGTCTGATTGCTGTAGCCAAGACTTCCAGCACTATGTTGAATAGAAGTGGAGATAGTGGGCAGCCTTGTCTGGTTCCAGTTCTAAGTGGGAATGATTTCAGTCTTTCCCCATTCAGTATGATGTTGGCTACGGGTCTGTCATATATGGCTTGTATCATTTTTAGGTATGTCCCTTCTATGCCTATTTTCTTAAGTGTTCGTATCATGAAAGGGTGTTGAATTTTGTCAAAAGCTTTTTCTGCATCTATTGAAAGAATCATGTGGTCTTTGTTTTTGCTTCTGTTGATGTGGTGAATTGCATTTATAGATTTACGTATGTTGAACCATCCCTGCATCCCTGGGATGAAGCCCACTTGGTCGTGGTGGATTATTTTTTTGATAAGTGTCTGGATTCGGTTAGCTAAGATTTTGTTGAAAATTTTTGCATCTATATTCATTAGGGATATTGGTCTGTAGTTTTCTTTTTTTGTTGCATCCTTTCCTGGTTTTGGTATCAGAGTAATATTCGCTTCATAAAAGGTGTCGGGGAGGTTTCCGTTCTTCTCGATGTTGTGGAATAGTTTCTGCAAGATAGGTACTAGTTCTTCTTTGTAAGTATGGTAAAATTCAGGTGTGAAGCCATCTGGACCGGGACTTTTCTTTTTAGGGAGATTTTTAATTGCTGTTTCTATTTCAGCTGTTGAGATTGGTCTGTTCAGGGAATCTATTTCTTCCTGGTTGAGCCTAGGGAGGCTGTGTGTTTCTAGAAATTTGTCCATTTCCTCCACATTTTCCAGTTTGTGTGCATAAAGATTTTTGTAGTATTCATAAATTGTATCTTGTATCTCTTTGGGATCAGTTGTGATATCTCCTTTTTCATTCCTGATGGAGCTTATTAGAGATTTCTCTTTTCTGCTTTTCGTTAGCTTAGCCAATGGCGTGTCAATTTTGTTTATTTTTTCAAAGAACCAACTTTTTGTTTTATTAATCTCCTGAATAGCTTTCCTGTTTTCAATTTCGTTTAGTTCTGATTTGATCTTGTTGATTTCACTTCTTCTGCTGGGTTTGGGGTTGGTCTGTTCTTCTTTTTCCAGCTCTTTGAGTCGTTTCATTAGATTGTCTATTTGTGATCTTCTTGCCTTTTGGTTATAGGCATTTATGGAGATAAACTTTCCTCTCAGAACTGCTTTAGCTGTGTCCCAGAGGAGTTGATAACTTGTCTCTCCATTGTCGTTTTCTTCATAGAAGTTTTTTATTTCCGTCTTGATTTCTTCATTTACGAAGTAATCATTTAGTAGGAGGTTGTTTAATTTCCACGTTTTTGTGTAGAAATGTGAGTTTCTGTTAGGGTTGATTTCTAGTTTTATTCCACTGTGATCTGAGAAAGTACATGGTATGATTTCTATTTTTTTAAATTTCTTGAGATTTTCTTTGTGTCCTAGGATATGGTCAATCTTAGAGAATGTCCCGTGAGCTGATGAGAAGAACGTATATTCAGTGGATTTGGGGTAGAATGTTCTGTAGATGTCTGTCAGACCCAATTGTTCTAGAGTTTTGTTTAAGTCCATTATTTCTTTATTAATTTTCTGTTTGGAGGATCTGTCTCGTGCC
Source organism: Microcebus murinus (assembly GCF_040939455.1). Taxonomy (NCBI): domain Eukaryota; kingdom Metazoa; phylum Chordata; class Mammalia; order Primates; family Cheirogaleidae; genus Microcebus; species Microcebus murinus. The sequence continues at coordinate 38,814,618 of NC_134119.1, read as the reverse complement.
GTCAGTGGGGTGTTGAAATCTCCGGCGATTATGGAGTTGCTATTAATCCATTTGCTTAGCTCCAGTAAGGTTTGCTTTATGAATCTGGGTGCACCTAAGTTGGGTGCATATATATTTAAAATTGTTATCTCCTCTTGTTGGACTGTGCCCTTCACCATTATATAATGACCCTCTTTGTCTTTTACTACTTTTGTTGGTTTAAAAACTAAATCGTCTGAAATTAGAACTGCCACACCAGCCTTCTTTTGGTTTCTATTTGCTTGGAATATTGATCTCCACCCTTTTATTTTTAGTCTATGTGCATCCTTGCAGGTTAAATGTGTTTCCTGAAGACAGCATATACTTGGCCTGTATTTTCTTATCCATTCAGCCAGCCTATGTCTCTTGAGTGGAGAGTTTAAGCCATTCACATTTATTGAGAGAACTGATAGGTAAGGTAGATTAGTGATCATTCTGTTGGGTTGGATGTTGTTGCTATGATTTCTGTCTTGAGCCATTGTAATATCTGGCTTTTAATATCTTTGGGTTTTGGTTGTTTTTATATCCGTGGATTATTATTATGATGTTCCGTGCGTAACGCTGTTTTAAGTACTTCTTGTAGGGCTGGTCTTGTCTTGGTGAATTCTCTGAGCCTTTGCTTGTCTGAGAATGTTTTTATTTCTCCTTCATATATGAAGCTTAGTTTTGCAGGGAATAATATTCTAGGCTGGGCATTGTTTTGTTTCAAAAGAGTGAGAATGGGGCCCCAGTCTCTCCTTGCTTGTAAAGTCTCATTAGAGAAGTCTGATGTTATTCGAATTGGCTTTCCCTTGTATGTCACTTGCTTCTTTTGTCTTACAGCTCTTAGAAGGGCCTCTTTAGTTGATACTTTGGTCAGTCTGATGACTGCATGACGTGACGTCTTCCTGTTTGCATTGAATCTCCCAGGGGTCCTCTGGGCTTCTTGAACTTGTATATCGAGCTTTTGAGCAAGGCCTGGGAAATTTTCCTCTATTATATCTTCAAAAAGCTTGTCCAGCCCTTGAGTGTTGTCTTCCTCCCCTTCGGCTAAACCTATGACCCTCACGTTAGGTTTTTTCACATAATCCCACAGCTCTTGTAGGCTTTGGTCTTTTCTCTTGTTTCTCTGCTGTATTTCTGTGACTGATTTATTTAATTGGAAGGTGTTATCTTCAAGCTCTGAGATTCTTTCTTCTGCTTGATCTACCCTGTTCTTGAGACTTTCCACAGTATTTTGTAGTTCTCTGAGTTGATTCTTCATCTCCAGGACTTCGGTTAAAGTTTTCTTCACTGTGTCAATCTCTTTGTTGAACCTTTGTTCCATTTCTTGGAGGTTTTTTGTGTTTTCTTGGTGTTGGTTATTGAGTTGTTGTTGCAGCTGGGTGAGTGTTCTTATGATCCACGACTCCTCCTCTTATGGGAGATAAAACCGCTGGGGATTCACCAAAAGCCATTGGGAGCTTTGTCTCTAAATTCATTGCAAGTCTGACACTGTGTTCATTTCTGCTGAGTTGGCAATGGATCCTGTTTCAGGAGGTGGGCAGGGGGTGTTCCAAAAGCTTCTATTTGCTCACCTGTTTCAAAATGAGTGAACTACTTTAATGAGTGGTCCTTCTGTTTCATGGGCCTTTCTTGTTTGTTTTTTCTAGGCTATTCAGTGTCTTTTCTTTGCCCATTTGAGGCCTTCCAGGAGATCATGGTTTCTGCCTGATCAGCAATTTTGGGGAGGGATATGGGATAGAGTGCCAAATTCAAAGCAGGAAAAACAAGCTCTATGTGAAATGTTCACACTTTTCCAATTTATTCAGCAACATATTCTCAATTTGTTCCCTTCAAATTAGCAGCTATCATTCAGCTTTTCTGTTAATTCCACATTTTTTTTTCCGTCTCACCGCTATTCCTTTTTCATTTTGGATTCTTCATCCTTATTTTTGGCCCAGATGACAGTAGAAACCTGTGACTTGAAGTTGGGGTGCTTCCTGAGTTTCAGACTTAATAGTATATTCTTTGTTCACTTCACTTCTTTTTGTTCATTTCAGTCAGCTTCAGAAATGGAAGTTCTGTGAAATGGTACTCAAGCCACCATATTTTCTGGAATACCTGGCATTCTTTCCACTATACCATGCTGTGTGATTATAAATACACTCTTGCACAGCCTGTATGACATGCTCTTATTGGAAAAGGTTTTCAATGACTGTATTCACAGAAATGGCCTATTTATGTGTCAAGTATATTGTTGGATATGTGCTTCTGTAAGAATAGCACAACAACAAACAAAAGACAGAGTTCCTGCATTGCCAGAAGATACCGCAGGGCCTCAGTAGTCCTCCCACCTCCAAGTGTTCACGTAAAGTTGCCACGCAGGATCTCAGTGGTGAAATGTCTTTTAACTGGGCAACTGGATTAGGTTTTCAGAAGGTAATTTCCTTAATTACCTTCAAGATCTTAATTTTATTGAAGGTGCTTCTGCTGTTGTTGGTACTGGTACAACTGATCTAATTTAATTTAATTTGCTTCCTTGCAAAGGAGGCGATCCCTTGCCCAGCTGCTGCTCTGGGCAGAGAGAGAGCAAGCAGGCTTGGAGATAAGCTCTGAACTTTAACAGACCTCTCCAGGCTTTATGCTAATGAGCAATGCTTAGAGATTTCAGAATTTTTTTTTTTTTTCCACAGTGATTGCTTTAGCCACCATGCTGCTTCCCAGGCAGTAAGACATCCTTGTGGATTTCTATCTCAGGGGCTACCAGGAAGGGGAGGGTGTGAGATCATCTGGCTAGTGTGTTGCACTGCTTCAAGGTGCCATGTCTGTGATGGGTGGCAGTGTTAGGAAGGGTCGCCCCAGTCCATTCTGTCACCGTGTGCCTGGGGAAGCTTTGCGGTGAGGATTCTGAGAGGCAGCAGGTGCAGTAGGGTTACGCAGTCCTTGAGTAAACTCTGATTGTACCTCACTAGTTTGTTTCCTTCGTTGAGTTGTTCAAGCTTGCTGAGACTTGGCTTCCTTAAACTCTGTATGATTTGGGTGAGTGCCCCAAGGGTAGAGTGCCTCATTCATGGCTGTATTCTCAGTACCTAGCAAGGTGCTTTCTAGACAGTAGGCTTCATAAGCATTTGCTGAATGAGTGAATGAATGAATGAATGAATGAATGAATGAAAGGAAATAAATGGGTACTTATGGAAGGGAAGATGGAATGTCACTATTACGGCTCCAAACAAACACTCTCTGGGTGTAAGGAGATCACAATCATGTAGTGATAAGGGACTGTGAACAGTGGTGGTGCAGGCTTTCCCAGTTCTGCTATGGTGGTTTGATTTTGGGGGGGTTGAAAGGATTTGCTGACATTTATCTAGACATGTGTATGGTTGAGAATAGGTGGTATAGAATCAGCCCATTTTCTGCCTAGTCCTGCCCTGATTTACTTAGATGCGTAATCGGTCTACTCATCTCTAACTCAACTTAGCTGTGTTTTAGGAACCCACCTCTTAAAATGGTAGTGATTCAAATCAGCCTGCTGGCCCAATCCTGGCATGCAGTTATTCTGGGACAGCCAGACTGTAATCTACCATCATACCAAATTTCTTTATTCCAGGTTGTGATGGTTAATTTTGTGTGTCAACTTGCCTGGGCTAAGAGATGCCCAGATAGTTGGTAGAACATTATTTCTGGGTGTGTCGGTGAGGGTATTTCTGGAATAGATTAGCGTCTGAATCAGTAGACTAAATAAAGAAGTTGACCAGTGTGGGGAAGCTTCATCCATTTTTTGAGCACCGGAATAGAACAAAAAGGCAGAGGAAGAGTGACTTTTCTCTCTCTCTTATTGAGCTGGGAAATTTATCTTCTCCTGAACTTAGGGATTGGAGCTCCTTGTTCTCAGGCTTTCAGACTCTGAGATTTATACCTGTGCCCCACTCTTTTCTCTTTGGGTTCTCAGGACTTTGTCCTCAGAGTAAGAGTTGCGCTATTAGCCACCAGCAGCCCTGGTTCTCAGGTCCTGGGATTTGTCCTGGGATTTGTCCTGAATTATACCACTGGCTTTCCTGGTCCTCCAACTTGAAGATGGCATATTGTAGGATTTCTTTTTTTTTTTTTTTTTTTCTCTCTCTCTCTTTTTTTTTATTTCGGCATATTATGGGGGTACAGATTTTAAATATTGTAGGATTTCTTGGCCTCCATAATTGTATGAGCCAATTCCTCTAAGTCCACTTTTACATATCTGTCTATCTAGCTATATGCTATTTGTTCTGTTTCCCTAGAGAACCTTAACTGATGCAAAAATCTTTATATGGGGCTTCTGCTTCAGTTTCTGTGACTAAGATGGTGGTTTCTGGATAGGGCCAAAGTACTCAGGGCAAAGCCACATGAGCCAAAGAACCTTGTTAATGTTGAATTCATCTTGATATATCAGACCAAAGGATGCCTGAGACTTAGCTGCCTTTGCTTTTATCTGAAATGCAGCAAAGCTGTTGCTCGTTTCTCCATACATGGCTCTTAGCATCCTCATCTCCTGATGCCTTGACTTGGACACCTTTGCTGTACAGCTCCACCAGCAGCTTTGAATCCTCAAGTATCCTGGCAACTTAGGTGGAACCTGCATTTGTCATGTTCTCTTGGCCACTCAGATTGGACTTGTGTCCACTCCCTGGGGAGGTCCAAGCTTCCCAATGGGTCTCTGTTCTCTCCTCACCCAAGCACTGTTGAGCTAATCTTCATCTTGTGCAAGCCTCATGAACCACAAGACTATAGATGCTAGAAGATGTGTGGACAGGTCAGATGAGAGGGTACGTGACGTGGAAGAGGCATCTAGGCTAGCCACGAGGGGGGGCAGAATCCACGAGGGAAGGACATACCTCCAGGATGAGTCAATGGAGAAAAATCCTCAAATCAATTAAAAAAAATGCCATGGCTCTGAAAATTAGAGGACATGGCCCTCTGAATGAATGTGATTAGCATTCTAAAAAATGTAGGCAAGAGCATCAAAGAAAACCCCATTGGCATTAGCAAGAGGTTTCAGGGGCCATATACAAACTGAAATTAAAAAAAAAAGTTTAGTTTTTTTTTTAAATATGTACAATTTTTGAGTTGTAATATGTAGAGCAAAGAAAATTCCAATCACAGCAGGATGGAATATTTTTTAAAGTTTGGGATAAAGATGATAAAAAAATGCAGGATCTATATGAAAACTTTAAAGCATGGAGACACATAAAAGAAGACTTTAGTACTTGGAAAAATCCCATGTTTCTGAATAGCAGAGTTTATTCATATAAATATTTCAGTCTCCCTCAAATTGGTTATATATTTATGTTTTTAGAACTTGACAAAAATCATTCAAAGGTTTGCATAGAAGCTTAAACCCATAAGAATGGTAAAAAAAAATCTACAATTTTTTAAAAACAAAAGAGAGATTTGCACAGTTAAACATTATAAAGAGTTATAAAAATAATTTAGCACTACAAACAATTTAGTGGCTGGTGAAATAAAATATAATTGGAACAGAACAGAAAACAAAATAATAAAAATGATTCTCATCTATGTAAATATTTACTATGTGATAATGGTGGATTTTAGATCAGCCGGGGAAAGAAGAGATTATTTAATTAATGCTGTTAGGAAAATTAGCTATTTAAAAGGCAAGGCAGCTCATTACCTCAGTCTGTATATGAGAATAGATTGCAGACTGGCCTACAGGCCAAATCTGGTTCGCTTGCTTGTTTCTGTAAGTGAAATTTATTGACATGAAGCCACATCCATTCATTTACTCATTATTTATGGCTACTTTTGCAATACGATGGCAGAATTGAATAGTTGAAACAGAGACAGTATGGTAGTAAAGCCACAAATATTTACTGTCTAGCTCCTTACATAAAATGTTTGCTGATCCCTGGCCTGTCACATTGAGAGCAGCAACCTGAGCTGCAGCAACGGCAAAGAAATAGGAAACATCTTATTCTCTATGGTTCGGGTGGCCATATATACATTTGTTCCAACTGGGACAATTTTGAGAATGAAAAGGATGCCCCAGGCAGGCAGGCAGGTATTATATGTATAGATGCCCATAATGGATCATTGAGAATTAGATTGGAAAGGGAGAAATGCAGGACAGTGATGATTAGAGCCGAGTAAGATTAGCGTTAACAAAGTTAAATGGGATAATAGAAATCAGTGTTGGTAAAAGCAGTCTTCTAAGAGTAGTCAGGAGCTTTACAACTCTTATCGTATCTGTGGATACTTTTGATAGAAAATAGTGAATCCGTTATTCCCAGTCCCATACCAGACAGAATGCTATTTATTATGGAATGTAAATGCAGAGGCAAAAACTCAAGTACTTCTTGAGCGGTGCAAGGGACAGAATAGATGTAAGACAAGAACAAAATGTTCAACTCTAATGAGTGGATAAGAACACTGGAAGACTGGTAGCTTGGGTGTTTGAAATAGTAGGAAATGGCCGACAGGAAGGAACAGCTGTAATTAAGTGCAGCTCTAAGGAGGTGGCAGGGAAACAGTGCCTTGCAAGTGTGACTTAGCAACGAGACGGCTACTGAGGGCTCTAATGGGGGCCACAGAGTGAAAGCGCTTGTGGGGAATGAGACCGGGTAATCAGCTTGTTCTTGCTCACCTGTGAGCTTTCCGTGTGATGAGAAGCAAGGGAGTCGGGAGGCAAATTGGCCCCAGGGCTGCTCTTCAAGAACATCTCATCCCAAATCACTGCTTCGTGGTCAGGAAGGGATGCTCTAAAGTGAGCTTGCGGAGAACAGCTTTGCAGATAAGCCCATGGGACTTTAAGCATCTTCCTTGTCATTTGGAGAAAAAGGACCAGGGCACAGGCTGTTGATTAAACAAATAGCTGGCCTTGGGATGGCATGTGTAAGCGAGGCTGCTTTTGAGTAGTGATACCCCAGGGCAGTAGGTATGTAGCAATCGAACAAAAAGGACCTGACTTCTCACTGCTAGGGGATGTCAGGAAGACAAATTCGCAACACTGGTGAACGGCTCCCACCCTCCTGACGGAAGCACAATCTATACTTCATCATTGCCGAATGAGCCACAGTCTGTCTCACGTGAACAAATACCTTTTCAAGCTGGGCCTGATCTCTTCATTAGTTATAAAGAAGATAAGTAACACTTCCAGTTAGGATCTTAGAGTGACAGAGTTGGAGGGTTTCTTATGAATCAACTGGTCCAGTGCTCTTGAGGACCTGGGAATCTGGGAAGGAGATGTGATGGTCCTTGAACCACTTTTTGTATTTCAAGACGCTGGTGCAATGGTGTGCCCAAGCTACACAGTCTCAAAGAAATCTCAGGTTGGTTGGGTTAGCATTTGGATGGAACTGACCCAGTGATTAAGGCTGTGCTCTCACGCTGCTCAGAAACCTGAAGGAAGCAGTTGCTTTGATGAGGGGAGAATGGAGGAAGAGGTAGTTTTTACTTCATAAATTTGGCTTTGCAGTAGACCAGTCTTTCACATCAGGTTGTCCAGGGAGAGGGTTGAGAACCACTTGTCTTACCCATTGTAAAACCTGCATCCCTTCTTTTAGTAGATGATGAAACTCAGACCCAGAAAGAAATGGGACAAGGTGGCACAGCCCAAGTTGTAGGAAACAGAAATAGAAGAGTTTGCCTCCTTGGAGTCTGAGATTGCCAGGGGAGACATGGGGAACACTAACTCAGGCACCTGGACACCTGGAGATGCTCACAGGGGCAAAAACTAACCTTTACTGAGGACTTAATGTATGCTAGAGCTGTTCTAGAAAACTCATATGCATCACCTCGTTTAATCCTCAGAGTGATCCTGTGAGTTTCAGGGATTATTCCTTGAAAGACTCAGATGAGGAAAATGGGATGCAGCGAGTCTAAGTGACTTGCCCAAGGTTATGTAGTAAGTAATTAATGCTGCTGGCGTCCATATAGAAAGTGCTGTGGTCCCAGGGTTCACACTCTGCCCACTATTCCATCCTACCTTGGAGAACCAGCGTCTCTTGGCTTGTGCTGACCTAGGGCCATGTGAGGAAAGGGTTCCAAGATTGTTCTGGAAAAAGAGAAACCACTGCCAGTGCCTTCAAATGTGTCTGACCTGTTTCCGCTCTTCCCAGAAGCAGCACATGCCTGGCTCTCTGTAAATGTTAGATTAATTGATTTAATTTATTGGATTGTCACTCCAAGGAGTTCTTCTATAGAAGAGAGAGCTCCATTGTTCTGTGGAGCTCTGAATTCAGACCTAGAACAAGTGGGAAAGACTTAGAAGGAAGCGGTTGTGATTTAAGAGAAGGCAGGACTTTCTATAAATTAGAGAAATGCGCTTCTTTCACTTAACAAGTTCTGTGGGCCCTGGGCAAGGCAAGAGCCATTTTGGCTGTCAGAAGGACCCCTGTTTTCTAATCTGAGGATGGACACACCCCCTGCCTCTGTCCTAAGCCATTGTCTCCAAAGCCTAAGCATTCTCAAGGTGAACTTGGTAGGTCCAGGGAAGGCCTGGGGGTATCGCCTACAGGTGGCCTTCCCCTTAGCCAGCAGTGTACCCAGGTGTAGCATCTGCAGCCTGTGAGAGACTTTGGGGACTATGGCACGTGGCTCCACAGCCCCATTTAGTCTCCTGGTGAGCAGGGCTGAACCCGTTATCCAAGGCGACGGTGTGGGTGGAGCAGCATCTCTTGCCTGTTGAATGCTCACTCCCTGAGTACTTGACGTGCTTATGTGGTGTCAGCCACATGACCCCTGAGCCCAGCTTTCCCCTTCTCCACCCTGCTCTCTGCCCAGGAGCGGGCCGGGAATTGGAGGAGGGGGGCGCACGGGAATTGGAGGAGGGGGTACTTATTCCCCAGACCCTCCCTGCGCAGTTGCCTTGGGCTACGTCCCTTGGCTGGAAGTCACTGCTCCTCTCAAGGGCCCTTCTCACCACTGCTGTCTCCCACTGGATCCTGGCAGCCACTTTCTCCCCTCATTGCTGCCGTTCCTATGGATGGCAACAGCTCTTCTGCACCTGCCCTTGTCCTTGCCCTGTCTGCACCTTGGCAAATATTCCCTTTATTAACTCTCCTGGGAGTCTGCTCACTTGAGCCTGCCCAGGTGACCCTGATGGAGCCCTACGCATTACCTAGTTTGATCTTCATAAAAACTGGAAGAGATTGAGACTGTTGATGGTCATCATCCTCACTGTTAAAATGAGATGACATGGGCATGGGATGGTCCAGTTTTTTCCACCAGAGTGACATCGCTCGTAAGGGGCAGAGACAGAGTTTGCTTCCAGGCTGTCCATATTTTTCACCATTACATAGGGTACCTACTTCTATCACCTCTTTTCCAAGCAAGCCTAAGACACAGGAACAAAAAAAAAAGAAAGAAAGATAAAAGGTGGACTGTGTAGCCTTCTTGGAACCTGTCCCCAGACCCATGCCCTTATCTCAGCTCTCCAGAGCTCACCGCTTCCGAGGGCAAAAATGTTCCTGCCACATGGGGGCTCAGGGCTCCTGAAGGGCGAGCCAGGAGATCTGTAAAGAGGTCACTCCCCAGATACCTGAGCTTTTAACTCCTCAGTGAAGTTGCAGCTTCTTGCCCTGTTGCACTTGAGGCTCAGGGAATGCCTGCAGCCTTCCGCCAGCCCTGTGCTAAGCAAGAGTAGCCCCTCTTGCGCTGCCTGGAGGCCAAGGGGCGTGAGGCTGGGGCTGCGGTGTTTTGATTGGGAAGGAGGGGGCACCACAGCCCCACAGACTTGAGGAACATCTGGTGCAGACTGAGGCCAGTCCCAGTCCTTCCCCACATGGCTCTTGTGCTGCTTCGGAAGCATTTGCCCCAAGCCTGACATCTGCTTCTGTTCTGCGTTTTGCTGAGCTGTCCTCAGAGGGGGCGGTCACCACAAGGTGTTTCATTAGGTGTCTTAATAAGCCTTGTAACTGCAGCCTGCGCGCTTCTCCCCCCATAGCTGCTTTCTGTATCAGGCAGGGAAGGGTGGATGTTTCAGACATAATTTGCATTGGCAGCAGGAATATTATTTTTGCGTTATAAGGCATGGTGAGTGACCTTATCAAAGCAGGGAAGTGAGCAGGCGGCCAGGGAGCGGGCACCCGTGGCTCTGGGGAAACACAGAAGCTGAGGCAGTGGGGGTGATGGTGGGAAAGTGTCAAGTCCCTCAGCCACCTGAACCCTCCCTGGGGGCTGTGGGTTGTTTGGCTTCCCCTCCAGACCCCTGAGAGTTCTGTCTTTTTATAGACACACTCTGGACCCAGCAGGTGCGGCTGTCCCATGACTGAGGGCAAGGATTCTGTGTGTTCTTTCGAGGCACCCCTGGGTTGAACCCTGAGGTCTGGTCCAGCTGGAGGTCAGATTCTCTGCCTACCTGGTTCATCACTGTAACCATTTCCCAGTGGCTTGGGCTGTCTTTGATTTCCTGGGGTGTTCTGGGATAATCTAGCTTACACTTGACCTTCATATATGTGCCATTTCTCCAGACCAACTGCAGAGCCCTGTTCATGCTTGTCTTGGATTCATAGAAAACTCAGAATCAGGTGTTTCATAGGCCACGTTCATACACACATGCATTTGCCCTTTGATTTATGATAGGATAAGAAACAGACATATAAAGTCACAAACAATTAGACATGAAAAAGATGACCCTGGACAACCAAAAAATACAACTTTCCCATTTTCCAGATGAGGTAACTGAGACTCAGAAGGGGAAGTGACTTGGCCAGTGCTACACAGCACGTTAGTCACTTACGCTTTCCCCAGTCTGGACCTCGGTCCACTGCAGTGATGATGCTGTAAGAAAGGCAAGGACAAGCCAAACAGAAACAATGTGGGATGTGGAGCAAGCACTGGTCTGACTTCTGTGATGGTCCTGAGACCTTCACACACTCAGGCAGGCCAGGGGGTGGGCTGCTTGCTGAGCAATCTCCAGGCCCTTCATCCTCAGATAGCCCCTTTGCCCCATGGGAGGCCTTCATCCTCATCTTCATGGCAACACAGGGGATGGGAGCATAATGTGATGGTTTTTGTCGAGCAAAGGACCAACCTATTCCCAGAGGATGGGATCTTGAGGACCCCAAACTCAACTCTCAACTAGCAGAAAGTGCTGGGAGAACATGCCTGGACTAGGAGGCTAGATGGGTAGTCATGGAATGGCAGGCAGGGACCACAAGATCCCTCCAGAGTGGGCAGCTTGTCAAATCCCAGCACTCCTTTCTCCTAGCAAGGGGTCTGGCCCAAAACAGTGGCCCAAACTGATGAATGAATGAATGAACACCAGAGCAGTATTAAGCTGACTCTGGATATGTTGGAGGCACCCAAGGTCAGTGTATTTTGGCGAGTCGGGAGAGGGGAGAGGGGATGGGAAGGGAAGTGTTGGAGCCCTACATAGCCTGTTGTCATGTGAGGAAGTGACGGGGAGTGGTCAGCAGGGATGCCCACTGGGATCCACCAGGGGACTCTACCACTGCAGGTAACTGAGTTGGTTTTCTGCCATAAACTTTCTGGACCACAAGGAAAAAACAATGAACCATTGGCATTCCTGAAATCACTGGTCCTGGGGACACTCTGTATACCCAAGTTATCTGGGCAGGGAAGATAACTCTTGGAGAAAGGACTTCTTAGTTCAAGTGGTAACGTGGACACCATTGTGATAGTAGCTTTGGCATCAGGCTCATCTCTAAAGATGAGTTGATAGTTCTCATTTTCCTCTTCATGCCTTTTGAATTTTGCAGACTTGCTACCATGAATCTGAGCTGTGTTTGTCATCACAAAAATTTTAAAATACTATTACTTCAATTACCGATGTTTTCTTATTATTAATGCTCTGTCGACGACTGCCATGAGCATGAGTTCCTTTCCCTGTACACCACAGGGAGTGCTCTGTCCCGTCTTTCTACCCCCCCGGCCCCCCGAAACATTCCCATTACACCTGCCACATCCTCTATATTTCTCAACTTTGGATTCAGGCCACCAGAGGTTATCACCCTTGCCAGGTGTCTTTGGAGAAATGACAACTTGAGATGCTACCATCTGCCACATTTACCTGAATTACCTCAAATTCTGGAACTTCTGTTACCAAAAGGAAGCAATTCCTTGGGTTGATTTCTGACAGGTCCCTGCCTCATGGCAGCTGCCCAGCAGAGGCCATGGTGGGAGCGGCCAGTTTGTAGGCTATGAGGAACAAAGAAATGTCCCCGGGGTCGCTGCAGAACATAGTGACACCGTGAGTCCGTCAGCACACTGAGGCTGCACGTCACACGAGATGTGCACTGAGTAATTGCTTATTTACCCCCTGCCTGTGATTGTCTATCGGAAGCTATCAATAGCTGTAGTTTATATTCCAAATCTCTTTAGGGAACGACAGTTTGTCTCAAACAGAAAAAAAACAAAAAAACAAAAACCTTTAATTGTGGAGTTCTTAAGCCAGAAGTTCCTTTGGAAGGAATATAATGTATATGCTTATTTGGCAGGTGGAAACTTTGAGATCCAGGAAGTGAGTTCACTTATTCAAGGTCACACTAGGCCTGCCTAGATTGGTACTGTGGTCTGAATGTTTGTGTGTCCCCCAGAGTCATATGTTGTAACCTAATCCCCAGTGTGATGTTACTAAGAGGTGAGGCCTGTGCGGGGTGATTAGGTCACGAGGGCTCTGACCTCAGGAATGGGATTAGTGCCCTTATAAAAGAGGCTTAAGGGAGCCTCTTTGTCCCTTATCTCATGCGAGGACACATGGGAGGCACTGTCTATGAGGAAGAAGGCCCTCACCAGACATGGGACCTGCCAGGGCCTTGATCTTGGACCTCCCAGCCTCCAGAACTGTGAGCAATACATTTCTGTTGTCCGTACGTTACCCAGTCTGAGGTGTCTTGTTATAGCAGTCTGAAATGACTAAGACAGTGGACTTCCCAACCCTGGCCTGATAGAGTTTAGGTGCTCCACTCTCTGATAGAGGTGGGTCCTGCCTTGCAGACACTGGGCTCTTTTCCCTTTTGCACGTCCTCTAGAGTTTGGAGAATGTTCTCAGTGCAGCCTCTGTAAAAGCCTCTTCCTGGGTGGGGAGGAAAGCCTGTGAATCTGAGTCTGGCTGCTTTTATGAGGACAGGCTGCTTGCTGTTGGAGAATGCAGGGCTTTTCTGATTCTGAGGATTGTCCTAAGAGTGGGTCTTCTTGTAACAGAGGTTTGTGCCAAATCTTAAGAGATGTGGGATTGAGCTAGAATCAAAACAAAAAATCATTGTGATGATTAGAACGAACTTGGCTCCTATACCACGCTGAGACCTCGGTTTGGGGCTGATGATGAAGTGGGTAGCAGAGCGAGGCCAGGGACATGTGGCCTCTTACAATGCAGAAGTGGAAGGCCTTCCGCCCAAGTTACAGTGTTTTAAGGAGAGTGGCAAACTTTGGCTTGTGCTCGATTGAATCTTTTTTCTTACTTTCCCAGATGCGCACATACTTAATTACTTTGAATGATCCATTCTGCAAGATACTTGCACATGTGTTATCTCTTGTCATAGTTACCACAAGCTCATGAGCTAGATTCAGGTCAACGATCTCTTACGCATAGTCCAGAAATTCAAGAAGCAATGCAAATGGAAAGTGTTTTGTTTTTTAAGTTCAACACTAAATTCATTTGGCTGCCAAATCTGACCCAAACTCATATGAAGCTATCTATCATCTTTATGGATCTCATATTGTGTGAATTTTCATATAATTCATGGTGGAAATATTTATGTGTTTGAGCACAGAATGTGCCCCAGTTCTCACTAGGGCTGCTTATATATGAGTGCACGCTACCTTTCTGAAAATCTGAATCCTGCTGAATTCTGAAGTGCCTCTTTTCCTGAGGGGCTGTGATCAGGAATGATGTCATGGGTTATAATCTGTGTTTTAAAGCTGGGGAAAAAGAATGAGAGGTTAGAGAGGTTAAGTGACTTGCCCGAGGATACTCAGCTTATGAGTGACACAGGTAGGTCCAAACAAATGGAGATTTTTGAAGGAGCTTTGACTCATTATTGGGGCTGGTTCCTGGTGGGTAGAATCTCTGAGCTATGATGCTACCTACCTAACAGGAGGCAGGTGCCAGGCCTGCAGGTGGACGGATGTCTGCTTTGTGGTTAGGCCCTGGCTAGCAGTGGCTTTTTGAGGGGACAGGCTATAGTATGCCTCTCATGGATAGGGAGCTTGGGGAACTTAGCAGGCTGTCAGTAGCCTTGCCAAACAGCACAGCCTAGGGTTGAGGACCCAGAAGCCAAGGGCCAACTGGCCCCAGACAGAAGGCTTTTGAGTCAGGTGACACAGACAGCTCTGTGGCCATTATGGAGAAAGGCAGAGGCTTTGTGGACAGGAAGGCCACAAGGGATCCCCTAAACATGTGGGACGCTGGGCTCCAAGCAGCGACTTGTGCTGTGGGCATGGAGTTCAGGCAATGGGCAGGCAGAGTCCATAGGCCAAAGCTGAGAGGTTGCAGGCCCAGGAACTTATACCTATTGTTGTGAGTTGAATTGTTCCTTCCCCAAAAGATATATTGAAGTTCTAAACACTAATACCTCCGAATGTGACCTTATTTGGAAATAGGGCCATTGCGTGTATAATTAGTTAAGATGAGTCATCCTGGAGGAGGTGGCCCCTAATCCAGTGTGACTGGGGTCCTTGTCAGGAGGTAGCCACGAGAAGACACAGGCACACAGGGAGGATAGAGTGACAGTGAAGGCAGAGACTGGGGTTATCTAGCTGTAAACCAGATAATGCCAGGGATTGCTGGCAAACCCTGAGAAGTAAGCAAGAGACAAAGAGGAATTCTCCCCTCCAGGCTCCAGAGGAAGCAGGGCCCTGCCAATTCCTTGGTTTTGGACTTCTGGCCCTCAGAACTGGGAGACAATAGATTTCTGTTGTTTTGAGTCACCCAGTTTGTGGCACTTTGCTATGGCGAGCCGAGGAAACCCATATGCCTGTATATATCGTTAGGCAAAGGTGCTCAACCTGCTGGCATTAGGACGTCCTGGGGCTCTTGTAAAAAGTCCCATTGCCCCAGCTGCACTCCAGCCTGATTTCATTAGCATCTCTGAGTGTCGACCCCAAGCGTCAGGATTTTTAAAGCTCTTCAGGAGATGTAAAACCAACTTTGAGAACCACAGTCAAGGGTACTGCTTATTAAAGATCCTGGTCAAGGTGTCCAGGTCCCAGGACCATGCCGCACCTCCTTGGCCATTCTCCTTAGCCCACACCTTGCTCTTCTCAGCATTTAGCCTGCAGAGCTCTGGGAAATAGCTGCTTTCCATTGTTTGTAAAGCACACAGAGATGCCTGGCACACAGTGAGTGCCTTCTAGGCGCTGGCTGTCATTATTTCTCCAGCCACCCTGTCTTTCCTAATCTTCACTTTCTAGAGGGCTTCGAGAGTGGTAGGATTTTATCTTCCTGGCTCAAAAAGAAAGCCGTTCCTTGTTATGTGTGAAAACTGTGCATTACTTTCTTTTAATTAAGGCTTTTTCTTTTTCTTTCTTTCTTTCTTTTTTTTTTTTTTTTTTTTCAATTTGCCTGAGAGCTAGATCATGTGAAGGGCACTTTTATTTTTTAAAGAGAATGAACCAGAGTAAGTATGGCTGTGCTTCAGAGTGACATTGAGAGAGCTTTTTGCTCTGAGAGTAAAGAGAGCTGGGATCCGGATCCTGCCCAATTCTGGTGGGGAGGGCCGGGGTGGGGGGGAGCCAGGGAGGCCATGTGGCGTAGAAGCCCCCAGAAGGCATGCAAGAGGAGCCCACCTCCAGCACCTGGGCCTTCCTCTGCCCAGTGGATCACTCCCGTGTTCCAGGCCTGGCGCAGCACAGAGCGGAATCACACTGAGCCCCGGCCTCTAGGAGCCCACGGTCCCACCGGGGACGCAGACACTTAAAGTAGCCAGTGCTGTGCAATGATACAAGATTCATGAGGCCTGGTTCCTGGACCAACCCTGGCCCAGAGGTGCAGGAGCTAATGTCTGGCCAGTCCTACCCAAAGCATGGACTGTATACAGCAGGCTGTGGCTCCCCAAAGGTTCCCCTAGGAAGGAGGAGGAGGAGGGGCATGGGTGCTGAGCAGGCAGCCAACTCTGGCCATTGCATGAGACATCGGTGAGCAAATGGGAAAGGCAGGTCGGTGCCTAATTGTGTTGGACCTTGAATTCCCTTCCAAGGAGGTAGATGCCCTCCACAGAGACATGGGAAGCCACTGCAGATTTAAAATCAGGGGAGGGGCATGATTGATTATTATTATTATTATTATTTTTATTCCATCTCTTCTGATTCTCTCTCTGTGCTGGGTCAAGGGCCTCTGGCCCATTCATTACAGCCCAGCTATTCCCATGATGGTGACGGGGCCACAGAGCTTCTAGGTCATGGTGTAGACCCTTTGATCCAGCAGCCCCTATAATGCAGGGATCCCCAGCTGGTTCTATAGTGTATTTTGCTGATCTCAGGGAAGTCATACTACTTCTGTCTCCGGCTTCCCAGAGCCTGGAGCCAGCCTGGCTAGCTCAGCCTAGGGTCCTGGATTAAAAGGGTGCAAAGAGGGACTATGGATCAAAATGTGGTGTTCCCTTGGGCAACAGACTGGCTTTTTATTTGCAGATTTCATTTTATCTAACAGTTTAGATGAAGCCTGGTGCTCCAAAGCTGCCACCCAGATTGGAAAATGTGTTCAGTTGTCCCCCTTACTTCCTTGGGAGGACAGATTTACGATCTGTGCAGGATACAGGTGTGAGCTCCAAGAGTCACTCTTGACTTCTCCCTCCCCGCAGACCCCAATTCTGTCCAGTTTTCCTCCTAAACATCCCTTGAATCTGTTCTCTCCTTTGCCACCGGGATACCATCCTCTCTCTTTCTCTCTAGCTGGTCTCTGTGTCACCCTTTGGCCTCTCTGCTGTACTCGGGACATGGCAGCTGGACGCCTGTTTGTCGCTAGGTGCTATGATATGCTCTGAGAATGCAGCAGGGGACACCTCAGAGATGTGGTCCCTGAGTAAACACACAGTGTAAATTTGGTTAGTGCCAGGTGCTACCAGGGAAATAAAACACTTGCCTTGGTAAGCATGGGCTGTCAGAACATTCTCAATAGTCTGGACTTCAGTAGGCCTGGCAGGATCCAGGGCCCCGGGGATCTGCCCCTCCCTCCCCCTTGGTGGCAGGGCACGGGAGGTGCTCTTGGTCAGCGTGGAGAAGGAAGGTGAGCTCCTGAGAGAGGTGGATGAGGGCAGGTGTCCCAGTGGGATGGCAGGCCTGGTAAGTGTGGCTGAGGGTGGCGGGGGCCGGACACACGCTTTCCCAGCAGAAGACCATGCACATATCAGAACGAGGTGGGGGGCCCGTGAGTGACAGGGGATGTGGGCAGTCTGAGGCAGCAGGGTGGGCACACTCACAGTGCTGGTCCAAGTGTGCTCTGGATATGCCTTTGTGGGCTCTACTCTCTGCTGGCCAGAGGGAAGGACTGGAGCTGAATCCTGGCTCTGTCCCCAGCCCCTGTGAGACTTTGGGACACCCGTGTCCTTGCTTTGGGCCTTGGTTTCCCCATCTGTAATAGGGTGGGAGAAGGAGAGAGGGCCGGTGACTACCCACCCTCAAGAAGTGCCTGTAGTTAGGGACGCCACGGAGCGCTGTGGTTAAAGTTGGGCCTCAGACTGCCTGGGTTCAAATCCCAATTCCAGAAGTTCTTCGCTGAACGACAGTGAGCAAATTACTTCGTCTTTCTGTGCCTCAATTTCCTTATATTTAACATGAGGATGGTAATAATACTTAATTTCTGAGGATTAAATGAAATGATGAACATAAAATGCTTGGCATAGTGTCACTGACATACCAAGTGCCCTGGAAACATTAGCTTTTGTTATCCAATTGTTTGCTAATCATTTTAGAGATAAAGTAGTTCCTATTGTGCCAGTGTTATAGATGAGAAATCTGCCAAAAGGTGTCCACATTGGGGCCAGGAAGTAAGTGGCCAATTGGGAGTCAAACCTGAGTCTGTTTGGTTCCAAGTCTCAGCTATCACCTTGTGTTTTGTTGCTGGTTCTGACTTTCAGCTCTAGAAACCAGAGGCTGGCCTGTGCCCAAGTCTTAGAGCTCAAAGGCTTGAGTTTTTCTAAAGACATGGTCTGTCTTTTCACATTTAAATGCTCTGCTTGGCTCTGCGTGGCCAAGCTTGTAAGAAGTCATAGGATCAGTTTCTAATCTGGGAGGGCTTGGCAGGAAATGGAAATGTCCAAGGGCTGCCACTTATTCAACAACTGGGAAGTACACAGACCAGGCAGTGGCACCGAAGTTCCAGCAGCCATTTGTACTTGGTTTGGGGGACCTGTCTCCTGGGAGGCGAGCAATTGAGAGAAGATGTAAAACCGCCAGGAACATAGCGCAGTGGGTGGAGGAGGGTATGGCGTGGAGATGTGGAGGTGGGCAGAGGAGGGTGGGGTGACCTGTTCCTTGGTTACAGGCTACTGAGGTGGACACAGCTTCTTGGAGACAAATTCTAGAGCTAGAGAGAGCTGGCAGATCCCCAGCCCTCATCTTACAGATGGGAAAACGAGGCCAGGGGGCAAGCGGAGAGGTCTGTACTACCCAAAGTCCTGTTTTGTGCCAAGTATCGCGATAGCCACTTTCCCCATGTGCTGTGCACCCCACGGCCCCCACTTTCTGAACGCAGAATTTCTTCTTAATAAGGCATGGATTTCTATTACGTTTTGCCTGATTAAGAAGGGAGTATTCTCTGCTCTTGCTTACACTCTGTCTTTCTCTGCTTCCTACTGATGATTAAGATAGAAAGTGTGGGAAATATGGGAAATTGTAAAGAATAAAATGAAAATTACCTACAAACCAAATAATAATCAGAGATGATCATTGTTAATAACTTGGTATCATTCCTTCCTCTTTTTTTTTTTTTTTTTTTTTATCAAAAATGATGTTTTGGCCAGGCGGGCTGGCACACGCCTGTAATCCTAGCACTCTGGGAGGCCGAGGCAGGCAGATTGCTCAAGGTCAGGAGTTCAAAACCAGCCTGAGCAAGAGCGAGACCCCATCTCTACCATAAATAGAAAGAAATTAATTGGCCAACTAATATATATAGAAAAAATTAGCCGGGCATGATGGCACATGCCTGTAGTCCCAGCTACTCGGGAGGCTGAGGCAGAAAGATTGCCTGAGCCCAGGAGTTTGAGGTTGCTGTGAGCTAGGCTGACGCCATGGCACTCACTGTAGCCTGGGCAACAGAGTGAGACTCTGTCTCAAAAAAAAAAAAAAGATTTTTTATTTAGAAGAGAGTTTTAAAAGTAATGTATGCTACCAGGCTTACAACAACCCTTTCCCCTTGATTCTTTCTTCCCTGAGGCAACAAGTTCCACATAGGCAGTCTCTGGTGCTTATCTTGTTTGTATGTTATCTATAGACTTCTCTGGAAACTTCCCTTTTTTTGACAAATCCGATTAGTTGGCTTTGCTACTGTCTAGGTCAATGCTCTCATTTTCTTATCCTTTTTCTTCTCTTTTCTTTCTTTCCTTTTTTGCTTTGCTTTCTGGACAATTCCAACTTCATCTTCTAAGCCATCTATTGTAATTCTTATTTATGCTTTCATATGTTTTTCATTTTTAACATCTGAGAGTTCTCTTTGGGTTCTAGGAGTGTTCCTTTTTTATGGCATCTCGTTCTTCGATGAACTATCTTGTATTTTTTTTTTTTTTAGACTTCTAAGTTCAGGTGAATAACTTGTATGTTTTTTAAAATACTTTTTGAATTGTCTGTTGTTTTCTGTCTGTACTCTTCCCCCTACCTGTTTGTTTTGGTCTCTTCCATTCAACTTGGAGGTTCCTCAAACGCTGGTGATCGTTGGCTATCCGTTCATATTTAAGAGGGGCACTAACATGTCAAGTGTGCATATTGGATGGGAAGTGCCTTGTTTGCTGACAGTCTTGACCATATGGAGATAAGGCACTAAACTGGCATTTTTATGGATGCCTATTGGAATGTTTATACCTCAGGTCTTTTCCTCTTCATCTGGTCAGTTTCCCCAAAGATAAAGTTTCTGTGCTCCTGAAGGCATGGAGAATGTGTAAGGCAGGGGTACTCAAACTTTTTAAACAGGGGGCCAGTTCACTGTCTCTCAGACCGTTGGAGGGCCATTGGAGAGTGGGGTGCACATTCCACATATGCGCACTCTGGGCCCGGGACGAGTCAGCTGCTAAGCAGGATAGGCAGCCCTGGCAAAAACACCCAGCGGGCCAGTTAAATGTTCTCGGTGGGCTGCATGTGGCCCGTGGGCCGTAGTTTGAGGACGCCTGGAGGCCTGGCTCCTGGTGTTCTCAGAGCTAAATGGGAGATGCTCTCTCCACTCAGTATGTTGGTTTTCTGAACTAAAGTAAAATCTTAAGGCTTACTCACAACTGGCTGACTAAATGGATACCTCTTGGCCAAGGGGATATCCTAAAACTAAATTGCCTGGCAGGAGGAAGGTCAGACATGCCTCATCATGCCCCTTTCCCTTCTTGGAGACATCCTTTGCAACCCATTTACAGGCCTAAAGATAAGCAAGACAAACCTGCAGGTCCTCAATTTATACAAGAAATACATGTCCTGTGGCTTGTCTCTGATTAACAGAGCTCCTTATCTTAAAACGGTCCAAGCCTTTAGACAAAGCCTCATGTCTTTAACCAATTACAAGTCAAAGAATCTTTAAACCCAACTATAACCTGTAATTCCCCCTCCCCTCCCCCTTTGAAATGGTCCACCTTTTCGGGCCAAACCAATGTATGCCTCTCATGTATTGATTTATGACTTTACCTATAACCCCTATCTCCCTGAAAGGTATAAAACCAGACCGTAACCCAGCCACAGCGAGTCTGCTTGCTCAAGGCTTCTTGGGCGTTGGCTCCTCTAATTTGGCTCAGAATAAATCTCTTTAAAACAATTTTACAGAGTTTGGCTTCTTTCCCGTTGACAGTTTCAGCAGATCACCCCTGGTTTTGCATGGTGCCTTGCCTACTTTCAGCAGATCACAACGTTAGCAGATCCTCCACGTTAGACCCTCTCTGATAGGTTGTGGTGAATAATGGAGAAGAGACTGCCATGTGGCTTCATGATGGATGCAGATGGGAATATGGGGTCTTAATATCTCTTATACAAGCTTTCAGGTAATCCTGTTTTCAGCCCCATCTGTCCCTGCCTTTAAAGGAAAATGGTGTCTCCAATTTCTGGATCTTTCTGGTGTTCCTTACCTAATTGACATGCCAGCCTCAGTGTCCACTGATCTGCTCAATCAGCTGCCATTTGTTCAACCATTTTTCTTGTTCCAAACTGTTGTTGGCATCTCTCAATTGCTGCCATTTTCTTTCCCCTACTCTTGGTATAAGCGGGTTTGTTTATGTCTTTTTAATTCCCACACTGTCAATTTAGTGAGAGTTGGGGAGAAAATGGAGGTTAATGCATGCAAATCTGTTATGTTTAATTGAAAGCTAATCTCTCCTCAAGTCTTTTTTCTATAGATGTAGATTACTACTGCACACATAAACGTGTATGCATGCACGTGCACATGTATTTGCTAAATATATATATTTATATGTACATATGTATTATAAATTGGGAACAAGCTATAAATACTGTCAGATGGCTTTTTGTTCATTTAAAATTCTATCATTAACATTTTTGTCTTATCGTTTTCATTTTTTTCATCCTTTAATGTTTGAACTTCTACATCAATTAAATTATATACTGTCATATTATTACTTATTTCATCATGTCCTTACTCTTAGGCATTGAAGCTGCTTCCAATTTTTCACTATTACAAATAATAACTATTGTGAGATTTTTCACATAATTTTTAGGATTTCTAATGATTTCTTCTACATTGGGATTGTCCAGTTGGTGATGTGGGCATTTTAATATGCTATGGGATTCATACTGTGATGTGAGATAAAGTGAGATATATTGTTAAATTATCCTTCAGAAAATCTTTGTGCTGACTTGTAGTCCAAGACTCAAGTGATTATTTATACTGAACCTTTGCTAAGGTTAGGAATTATCACTGTTTAAAAATCTTTGCTAATTTTATAAGAGGAAATTACACTGTATCATATTGATTTGGATTTTCTTTATTACTTGTGCAGCTGAACACATTTTCTATGTTTGTCTTCTGTGAATTATCCATTCATGAATAT